>NW_026000016.1:36591774-36674779 GCF_001458135.2 Marmota marmota marmota
GGTAGAGAGAGAGGAGGGGAGGGGAGGGGAGAGGTGGGGAGGGGGGAGGGGGGAGGATGGGAAAGGCAGCGGAGCACAACAGACACTAGGATGGCAATTTGTAAATCAATGGATGTGTAACTGATGTGATTCTGCAATCTGTGTATGGGGTGAAGGTGGGAGTTCATAACCCACTTGAATCAAAGTGTCAAATATGATATGTCAAGAAATTTGTAACGTTTTGAACAACCCACAATAAAAAATTAAAAAAAAAAAAATAAAATGGCATACTAGAAAATAAATATTTAACACCAAAGAAAGCTGTAATGGAGAAGAGGAGAAACAAAAGACAAATGGCATATAGAAAATGAAGAGCAAAATGGCAGTTTTATTTATCAGTAATTACATTAAAATATCAATGAAATAAACATTTCACTCAAAAGGCAGGGATTGGCAGAATGATTAAAAAGAACACCCAACAACATGATGTCTATAAGAATAATATATTAGATTTAAAAATAAGGTGATAAGAAAAAATTACTAAAAGATGTACCTTGTAAGTAGAAACAAAAAGAGAGGTAGAGTCATTACACCAATATTATACAAAATAGATGTTAAGATAAAAATTGATACCAGAGACAGAGAATACACCAAATATCAAGAAGATATAAAAATAAAAACATACAGACACTCAATAATGTAGCATCAAAATATAAGAAGTAAAATTGACAGAATTGAAAAAAGAAACCACTCAACAATAACAGAGACTTCAATACTTCATTTTTAATAATGAACAGAACAAGACGACAGAAAATCAATAAGTTATGAGAAGATTTAAACATTATGAACTAATTGGATCTGAAAGATATCTACAGAACACAGCAAAATACACGTTCTTTTCAAGTGTTACAAGGAACATTTTCCATGGATAGACTGGATCACTATTAGGACAAAAAAAAAATCTCAGTAAATTTTAAAAGATAGAAATCCTACAAAATATGTTCTCCAAGCTCCATGGAATCAAATTAGCAATCACCAATAGAAAGAAATTTGGGAAATTACAAATGTGTAAATTAAACCATACACTCCTAAACAACAACAAAAAAATGGATCAAAGAAGAAATAAAATGTGAAATTAAAAAAATACTCTGAGATTTGTAGCCAAATGCATGCATTGTGAAAAAGGAAAGATCTCAAATCAATTATCTCTCCACCTTAAAACAACTAGAAAAACAAGAGTAAATTAAACTCAAAGCAAAGAGAAGAAAGGAGTGGAAACACTAGAAAAACAATAGATAAAAATCAGCAAAACCAAAAATTAATTCTTTGAAAGACCAACAAAATTGACATTTAGCTAGAGTGACTAAGAAAATAGAACACTGAAATTATTAAACCTAAGTACAAAAGGAGGATTATCATTATTGACCTGCCAGAAGTAAAAAATACAAGGGAATACTTTATGAATGGAATGGAAAAATTCCTAGAAAGACGTAAATGATGAAATGGTCTTAGAATAAATGGAAAAGGTGAATACATCTATAACAATATTGAATTAGTAATGAAAAGCCTTCCCACAAAGTAAAGTCTAGGCCCAGGTGGCTTCATTCGCAAATTCTATCTGTTGTAGATTCAATGGCTTCCTCAAAAGGAACATCCAAATTCTAATACTTGCTACCTATGAATGTGAACTTATCTGGAAATAGGGTTTTTGTAGAATTATTAAGATGTACTTTAAAATTAAATTAATGGACTAAGGTAGACCCCTCATCCAATAGGACTGGTGCTCTTACTAGAAGAGAAAACAGAGACACAGACACACAGGGAGAATGTCATTTCAACATAGAAGTGAAGAATGCAGTGTCACACCTACAAGCCAAGGATCACCAAGAATTGTAGCTGTTACTAGAAGTTAGCAGAGAGGCAAGGAACAAATTCTCCCTCAGAGACTTCAGAAAGAACAAGCTCTGTGAATATCTTGATTTCCATCTTCTAGAAAGAATGACTTTCTGTTGCTGTAAGATGCCTGGTTTGTGATATTTTATTGCAACCCTAGGACAATGAGAAATTCCAAATGTTTAAAAACTCTCCCACCCAAAAGAGGACACTCCCCTCAAAGAAAAAAGAAAAAAGGACACATTTCCCAGTTCATTCCTTGAGGCCAAAATAAAGCAAAGACATTACAAGAAAACTAAAAACCTATATCTCTTATGACTATTCAAAAAATCCTTAATAAAACACTAGCGCACTGTACCTAGCAAACTAACACAGGATTTTATGTCATAACCAAATGAGATTTATCAAGGAACATAAGGTTAGTTTAATGTACAAAAATCAACAAGCATAATACATCATAATTGGATCCAAGGACAAAAACCATATGATCATCTCAACAGATACAGAAAAAGCATTTGACAAAATGCAACACACTTTAATGATAAAACCACTCAATTAATTGGGAATAGAAGAGAACTTCCTCAACTAAATAAAGGACATATACAAAACCCCACAGCTAACATCATTTTTAGTGATAAAAGACTGAATACTTTCCTTCTAAGATCAGGAATATGGAAAGGGTTTCTGTTTCACTATTTCAATTCAACATTATACTGGAGGATGTAGTAAGGGTAAATAGGTAAGAAAAATGAAATGCTGCTAAAGAAAAAATTCTGATACTTTGTTAAAATGTTAAAGAAGACATTATTTTATCCAAGACTATTTCAATAGGTGTCAAGACTATCTCAATGGAAGACTGAAATTGGGTTATATTCTAAAAGCTCAGGAAATAATGCCAATAGTTAATAAATAGGATGGCATCAAATTAAAAAGATTCTGCACATCAAAGGAAACAATTAAGAATGTGAAGAGAAAATGCATATCAAACTACACTAAGATTTCACTTTACTCCAGAATGACAACCATCAAGAATAGAAACAATAATAAATGCTGGAGAGAGTGTGAAGAAAAAGGAACTCTTTTACACTGATAGAGGGATTGTAAATTAGCACGACCACTAAGGAAATCAGTAATGAAGTTTTGTCAAAAGACTAGGAATGGAACCATCATATGACCCAGCTATACAACTTCTTGGTATTTATCCTGAAGAATTAAAGTCATTATATTATAGCAATATATGCATACCCATGTTTATAGCAGCACAATTCACAAGAGCCAAACTAGGGAATCAGCCTAGGTATCCATCAACTGATAAATGGATAAAGAAAATATGGTATATATACACGATGGAGTTTTCAGCCATAAAGAAAAATGAAATTAGGTCATTTGCAGGAAAATGGATAGAACTTGAGACCATTATGTTAAGTAAAATAAGCCAAATTCAGAGGGACAAGGGTCATATGTTTATTCTCACATGCGGAAGAAAGAAAGAGAAAAAGAAAGATGGGGGCGGGATCTCATGAAAATTGAAAGAAGTAGAAGAAAGGAACCAGGGGGAGAGAGGCAAGAAAGGGGAAAAAATGGGGAATGATAATGGCTAACATACTGTTTTATTGTGTGCATGTAAAAATACATAACAAAAAATCCTATCATTACATACAACTATAATGCATCAATAAAAATGTGGAAAAAAATCAAAGGTGGAGGATGAGAAACTTGGTTAAATATGAAGGGTTATCACATATCAACGGTAAGGGGATTCTCACTAAATTGAGCATGATTCTTTACTAGTACTAGGTTGGGCTGGCCAAAGACCTAGTTGAAAAGAGGTCTTAGAGGAGCCTGATCAAAGTTTGCTCTAGGAGAGTCAAGGCGTTCACATAGGAAAGGAAGTAAAGTTATCTCTATTCACAACAGGGTCTTGTACACAATAAATCTTAACATACATATTTTTAAAAAAGGAATGTGTTCAGTATTGTCACAGGATGTGTGATCAATACACAGTCAACCATATTCTCTACACTGCAATAAACAATAGGAAAAAATAAAGTAATTCCATTCACAATAGCATTAACAAGAATAAATCAGAAATAAATTTAACAAAAGAAGTGTAGGACTCATACAGTGAAAGTTTCTAAGCACTTGTGAAAGAAATTAAAAACCTAAATAAATGGAAAAACATTTTATGTTTGGAAGACTTAATATTATTAAGATAGAAATACTTTCCAATAGATTTAATGCAACTCCTATCAAAACCCTAATGGCCTTTTAAAGATTTTTTTTCCAGGAATAGAGAAGTTGGCCTTAAAATTCGTATGTTAAGTACAAGAGACATAGAACAGTTAACATGATCTTGAAAAAGATAAACCAAGTTGGGGGTCTCAAATTTTCCAATTTTAAAACTTATTATACGCTACAGTTATTAAGGGGCTGTAGTTGTGGCTCTGTGGTAGAGTGCTTACCTAGCACATCTGAGGCACTGGGTTCGATCTTCAACACCACGTAAAAATAAATAAATACAATAAAGGTATTGTGTCCATATGCAATTAAAAAAAACTATAGTAATTAAGACAGAGTGGTACTGTCATAAGGAGCCACAACATATAGATGAGTGAAATATAATTGAAAGTCCATATTCATGATCAATTTGTTTTCAGCAAGGATACCAACATATTTAAATGAAAAAAGAATAATCTTTTGAACAAACAAAAAAATTCACAAGCTAGGCATGGTGGCACATATCTGTAATCCTAGGCTGAGGCAGGAGGATCAAGAGTTTGATCCTAGCTTCAGCAATTTAGTGAGGCCCCAGAACTTACCAGTCTCTGTCTCAAAATAAAAAAAATTAAAAGGGCTGGGGATGTAGCTTAGTGGTAAAGCACCCATCGGTTCAATCCCCAGTGCTAAAAAAAAAATAGTTATAAAACACTAAAGAAACTTTTCAAGTTAAATCATTATTAATATCTAATAACTGCTTACATTTGAAAGAATTACCCTGAACTCAAAATTATGTGACTACTATATTAAAAAAAAAAGCACTGACTAGCACTGATTGTGATGTGTGAACTTAGATAAATTTATATGGGCAGATATTTATAGGATTAAATCAAACACAAACTATATTAATGCCAAGCTATAATATTCCCAAGAAAGGCCCCAACTATAAAAATTTTACATCTATCTATCTATCTATCACAGCTTTATTAATAAATCTACAGAAAAAAACAGTAGGCAGTGTGTTAACACATAGTTTCCAATTGACTAAAATTTAATATATAGGATATGTTTATATGGCTTTCACAATTTTCTTTTCTTTTTCTTTTCTTTCTTTTTACATTTTTTAGAGCTTTATGGTTATACATAGTAGTTGAATTCATCCAACAAACTCATACATGCATGAAAATAGATTTCAGTTCACAGTACACCTTTCCTCTCCCATTCTCCCCCTATTCTCCCTTCTCCTTCCTCTATTCTACTAGAATTCCTTTTGCTCATCTATTAATTTGTATTGATTGCTTTTTTAAAAAAAATATTATCCTTTCCTCTCCCTTCCATTATTTTACTTCATCTTCCACATATGAGAGAAAACATTCAACCTTTGAGTTTCTGAGTTTGGCTAATTTCACTTAGCATGATATTCTCCATTTCCACTCATTTTCTGGCAAATGCCATAATTTCATTCTTTATAATGGCTGAGTAGAACTCCATTGTATATGTGTGTGTGTGTGTGTGTGTATCACAATTTCTATTTTTTTGTTTCTTATACCATAATTTATTTTTTAATTTACTCATTTCATTTGTTCTTTTTAGTTATACATAGAAGTAGAATGTATTTTAACATATAATATGTACATGGAGTATAACTTCCCATTCTTGTGATCATGCATGATGTGGAGTTACACATATATGAACACAAGAAAGTTATATCTGACTCATTCTACTGTCTTTCCCATTCCCACACCCACTCATTTTCCCCTTGCCCCCTTTCCAACCAGGTGAACCTGCAGTCCTCCTCCTATCCCCTGCCCCTACCTCTACCTACTGTGAGTCAGCATCTACATCTCAGAGAACATTCAACTTTTGGTTTTTTTGGGGATTAGCCTATTTCATTTAGCATGATAGCTTCCAGTTCTATCCATTACTGGCAAATGCCATAATTTCATTTTCTTTAGGGCTGAGTCATATTCCATTGTGTATATATACCACAGTTTCTTTAACCATTAATCTGATGAAGTGCATCTACATTGGTTGCATAGCTTAGTTATTGTGAATTGAGCTTCTATGAATATTGATGTGGCCACATCAGTAATGGTATGCTGATTTTAAGCTCTGTGGGTATATGCTGATGAGTGGGATAACTGGGTCAAAGGGTGGTTCCAGTCCATGTTTTCTGAGGAATCTCCAATTTCTTTCCAGAGTGATTATACCAATTTGCAGTCCTACCAGAAAAAAACCTTTTCGCCCACATCTTTGCCAACATATTGTTGCTTGTATTCTTGATAATTGCCATTCTGACTGCAGTAAGATGAAATCTCAGTATAGTTTTGATTTGCATTTTTCTAATTGCTAGTGATGTTGAACTTTTTTTCATAATTTGTTGACTATTCTATACCACAATTTCTTAATCCATTCATCTATTGATAGGCATCTGGATTGATTCCATAATTTAGCTACTGTGAATTGTGCAGCTATAAACATTGATGTGGGTGTGTTGCTGCAGTATCTAGTTTACACAATTTTAAACTATACTTTTTTTTTTCCTTTTTTTGGTACTGGGGATTGAACCTAGGCAAGTACTCTACCACTGAGCTACATTCTCAACCCTTTTTATTTTGAGACAGGTTTTCTTAAGTTGCCCAGGCTGGCCTCCTACTTGCCATCCTCTTGCCTCAGCCTCCCAGTTGGCTGGGATTATATACGTGCACACCACACCCAGCTACTGTACTTTGATTAAAAAAAATTTTTGAAGCAATAATTTTCAGAATCCCAGAGTATTCCTAAAGAACTCTGCTCAAATTCATCTATAGTCATGTGTTGTTTGACAGAATATGGCTTTTTTTTACTGGTTATTTTTAGTTATACATAACAGTAGAAAATTATACAAGCATGGAATATATCTGATTCTAATTCAGACCCCAGTACCTCTCCTTATCATTCCCTTTTTCCTTCCCCTGCTCCCTTCCCTCTATTGATCTTTCTGCCACTTACCTCCAGTTATTATTATTTTTTAAAAATTAATTTCTTGTGGATATACATGATGGTGAGATTCATTGTGGTGTATCTGTATATATACAGAGAAAGTTATGTCAGATTCATTCCACTGTCTTTTCTTATCCTCCCTCCTTTTCTCTTTATTCCCCTTTGTCTAATCCACTGACTAAACTTCTATCCCCTCCTCCACTATTGTGAGTTCGCTGCCGCATATCAGAGTAAACACAGAATATGTTTTGAGAAATGTCTACAGGTGATTCTGATGTTGCTTGAACATCACAGAGTGTAGGGACACAAATTAAGATGGTACAATATTCCTAGGAGATAGAATCTTACAGGATCCCTGCTGTATACATCATCTGTCATTGACCAAAACATTCTTATGCTGTGCATGACTATATTTTATGTAGCCTGCTTACCTTAAAGATGAGAAAAGCAAGGCCGGAAAAGGACAAATACCTTTCAAGAAGGTTTATATCTAGAAATTTCATATAAAATAGATTAGGAATCAAGATTCTAGACTCTTAGTTCCCATAAACATGTCTTATTAAACAGGTGTAAGCCCCGGCTCCCTACTGATAAGAGGTGTAAGCCCTCGGCTCCCTGTGAGCAGTGAGGCCCTCACATTTCTACTGAAGAACACCAGTTGGATGATGATCTTAGTAACATTAACAGGGGTGTGGCAACAGCCAGTTGAGACCAGGAGTGATCAAGTAGTGAAGAAGTCTGCATGCTATGGTATTTCTCTCTCAAATATAGGGCCCAAAAGGAACACGTTTACACTGTTGGTGGCATTTTAAATTAGTAAAGCCACTATGGAAATCAGTATGGAGGTTCCTCAAAAGACTAGGAATAAAACCACCATATGACCCAGCTACATCACTCCTCAGTATTTATCCTAAAGAAATAAAATCATCACATGACAGTGACACATGCATACCCAGGTTTATAGCAGCACAATTCACAATAGCCAAACTTTGAAACCAGTATAGGTGTCTATCAATGGATAAATAGGTTAAGAAATTGTGGCATTTTATAAACACAATGGAATTTTGTTTAGCCATAAAGAAAAATTAAATTATGGTATTTGCAGGAAAATGGATGAAACTAGATATTGGCATCAGATCAGCCATTTTAGATCAGGAACCATTTTTATCTAGGGACTCCCAGGTTTCGATTTAGGAGCCATTTTATCTAGAGATCCTGAAGCAATGCTGCTTATCTTCCTGTAAGAACATGTGCCTACTAAAGGGTTGAACCTACCCCAGCCCTTGACATAACCCCTAAGCATGCTTGTGAAATTCCTCTTGTGGGCTATAAAGCTGCCCTGCGAGTGTCAACAGCCTGCTGCTGCTGTCCTTGGAGGGTCAGCCTTGTCAGTTTGCTTCATGCTACTGACAATAAACCTCTCAAGTAGGATTCCAGTGGGTGGTGTGGTTCTTGGACTTTGTGTGGACTTTGCGAATGTCCCTTCACTAGAGACCATAATGTTAGGATAAAGTAAGTCAAACTCAAGGGACTTATGTTTTCTTTCATATGTGAAAGAGAGGAAAAAGGAAAAGAAAGGTGGGGGTAGATCACAGGGAAATCAAAGGAAGATCAGTAGAAGAAAGGAACCAAGGGATGGGAGGCACAGAGGGAGGGAGGAAGTATTGTCCCTTCAAATCTGCTATAATAATGACACATACTTATTTTTCTAAAAATTTAAAACACGTTATGATTCCACAAAGCATTTCTGTAGACAATGATCTAGTATGAAGCTCCTGACACTTGAATTTACTATTCTTTCTTCTCAGCAACATTTTCTACCACTAATTACCTGCTAAGGCTTGCTCATTTACTGATGACTGCTACTTCATTCACAGACCTTCCCTCACCCTAACTTCTCTTTGAGTTAAAGTACCTGAAGATTAAATTTCCTGTAAATGACCCTTCTAAATACCCTAGACACTAGACTACTTGATTGTCTCATCTCTAGTAACTTTTCTCTCCTGGTTTCATTACTCTTGGACCTGAATGTCATTACAGGTGTGCTTAGGTTTTTGCCAAAATTACTAAGTAGAAGTCCCATAACTTCTGTTCTCTAATATAAGCTGTTCACTCAACTATGTTCACAATGCCATAGTTTTGAGACCGGTGCAAAAGGACAGTCAGTGTAGATAATGAATGATTGGGTTAGGCAGATGGAAGCTGAATCAAAAGGAAATAAAATGCTAGTACCTCTAGAGCTCTTCCCCCTCCTCCAACCTGTTGCCAAGGTGATCTGCCTCCAGGAAATTGTTCCTCCCAGCAAAGAGTTGGTAATGAGTGCCCCCTGGGTGGCTCCCTTCCTGCTTTTCAGGGCAGATAGAAAAACAGAAGTACTCCTGGAAGGCTTCTTTCCCAGGACTCAAAGCTAGATAAGAGGAGGAGGGGATATAAGAAGAAAGGAAACCTAAAATCTATAAAAGGGGTAAAAGGGGCAAGACACACACTCTCCCTGGGGCACCAGCTCTAGAACCCTCCTCTTCAAGGAGTCTCTCTCTCTCTCTCTCTCTCTCTCTGTGTGTGTGCGTGTGTATGTGTGTTCTATCCTTTAAATAAAAGGTTTTGCTCTTGCTTCAGCATTTCTCAGGTGTTCAATCTTCAACACCAGGGGAACGGACCAATTCTAGTTTTCAATACCCATTTCACTCTGTCTCTCTAGTCCCCTGTCCCTATATTTTTCTGCTTATCAGCTCCTTCCAGACTTCACTTCCTCCTCCATGAAGGCTATATTCCAAGATCTATCATTTCAATCATTTACTTGTAAATGCCTTAAACTTCTTTCTCTGTCATTTCAACATACTTGATTGGGTGGTAAAATGCTAAGCTTGGATGAAGCTTGTAGCTCCTTGATTGTTGTCAGTTTGAGGTGGCTAAGGGAACAAAGCACCAGGCAACCTGTGCACATGAAAGAACAACCAATCAGGTGCCGACAGACAGGCAGTGATAACAACCTGTCAATCAGTGGGGTCTCCTGACCAATCCTGGAAGGACATCAATCTCAGCAAGATCCCCCAACCAAGCCTAGGAAGACAAAGGACTCTAAAAACCTCCCTTTCCTGTCCCAAGCCCTCCCTTTCTGCCCTAAGCCCAATAAAATCCCAATCCAGCTAAGCCTGCATGCAATTCCCCCCGACCTGCTCTGTTGAACTGGAGGGTCTCACCTGGGAGCGAATCTCAATAAAGTCTCGTTCAGCAGCTTTTAATCTGCCTCCTTTTGGTCACCAGTGCCTGACCTTACATCTGATGCTGAAACCTGGGAGGGCTTTTTGGGCCTCTCCCATAGAGACTGAGGTCCACCCTCTCCTTCAAATGAACCAGGAAATTCCTAAGCTGCTCTTTCTTTCCCTCTCCCTTCATCTGGGCCACAGGAGTTGGGTAAATTCTCTCGTTTACCGACCTTCCAGCCCCTCTCCATCCAAGGGGTCTATCCATAAGTCATGAGCATGCCATACACCCGCCAGTTCCGTTCAAGGCCCCAGTAACTGTGGAGACATCCCAGTCCTTGTGTGAGCCATTCTGATCCATTTGGGCCCCCATGGGTTGCAGGGATGCCTCAATCCCTGCCTGGCCCTTATCTATTCCTCGTTCCTCGAGTATGATCAGAATTTGGGACACCTTTTTCTGTTCCCACCTACCCCCTGAGGGTGCCAGAAGGTAATGGGAAATACCGAGTCCTCCTTAGACCCCTAAACTCCTTTGGGTTGTCTATGTTCAAATTTTGCCAAATTAGGACTTACTCAAGACCTACGCTGTAAGTGCCTGGTCTTTTACTCCACTGGCGTGGCCCCAGTGTGACTCAGACAATGGGTCACAATGGTCCCTAGAAGGAATTTTTGATTTTCAAATCCTCACCGATTTGAACAATTTCTGTTGCCAGACAGGGAAGTGGGCAGAAACGTTCAGGCTTTTTGAGATTTGCTCCTGTCTTACTCTCTGCTCTACGTGTTCTGCTAAGTTTTCCTTGTTGGGGGAAAATCCCAAACCCCTTCCCATTGTTATTCCACACCTCCTTCCTCATTCTCAGATCCACCCAAGCTGCTTTCAGTCCTATATTCCCGTCTTCCCCCTCCTTACCCAGGCCAATCCTCTCCCTCCCCCCCTCCTGCTACCACNTCCTGCAGTCATAATTCCTCTGCCCACCTCTTCTACTGATACAACCCTTCCCCCTCCCCCATCAATGAATTCCCTCCACCCACTCACTCCTCTCTTCTCCTGTCAGTGCCCACACCCAGTCCCACCAGGTCCTCTTACCAGCTAACCCAAAGCTCAAACAAGCTGAGGATGGCCCTAAGACCCCTCTGGGATATCTGATGAAAATGTCCTTTAAAGTTGCTTTGTCATCACTGAAAACAAGATTACTAAGAGTTTAAAGTTTAAAGTCCCAACAGGTATACACTATACACTTAAACATTGTTTATGTTTTCATGAAATGGTAAACTGATGTGATTAACTGTACTGTAAATAACAAAGAATTTCTTATTAAAATGGAATAATTTACCTAAATTCAGAAATTTACAGGGATTGTTTCAAAAAAAGGGGTTAACAGATGGGAAAGAGAAATTAGAAGGTTCTACGTATGGAAATTATATTTAATAGAAGGTAAAAAAGTATTTCTGGATAAGAAAGTCTATGTGATTAAGTAAATAAGAGGGTTTAAGTAAGTGATAAAGAAGGTCTATATAAGTTGGTTATATAAGTAAGGTTTTTTTCCTAAGGTCAAATGTTAGTGTACTGATGTAAACCAAAGTTTAATCTATCTTAAAAGGACAAGAACTTCTTAAAACATTAATTTACCCATAACATTGTGTTTATTAAGTTTTTTGGAGCAAATAATCTTGAAGGAATTAAGGATTATATGATTAAACAACAACTGTTATTTTGTAATATTGTAATATTAATATAAAAACATCAATGTAATTGTGGTGCTATTAGTCTTCTTTGTATATTAAATGTGTTCATATTTTCCAGGTATACAAGTCTTTAAGGTAGAAGCTTTAAGAAAGCATTATATCAAGCTGGTGTTCTCCAAAAAATTGTATGCTAATTTTAGGCTTATGAGAATAACATATTGGAGATTTATTTATATAATTTAATGTTATATAACTGGACCTGTTATCAGTAAGATTAATATAAAGTTCTATGTACTGGGGTACAATTTAAATGTATTTTTAAGTTAAGAAGAGCCCTGCCTTACCTGACATAAGGCTCTGCCTCCCATCTTACTACATGTCAGAATGACTCCAAGTAGGCCAGAGTTGAGTTAAAACCCAGTATTCTTAGTTTAAGTCTGGCAAGACTGATTTGCTAGATCAAATTAAGGTCAAACTTAAAAATTAAAGTTAAATTAAAAAGGCCAAGAAAACCAATATTTGGCTCTTGCTTTCCGAGTCAGTCTGAATCCAGGGAACAGGGAACTTCTCTAAAGAGCTTTGCAACTCTGGGCCATATAACCTCTCAATCAGGGAGATTAATGAGACCACTGGAGAATGAAAAGCCAATCAGTACACTTGCTATGAATCGGAGGATCACTGGAGAAGGGAGACATCTCTGATGTTTCCAAGGGAAGCCACATGATCAAGCAAGACGTGGACCTTTCCTAACGCAAATGGCACTAGCAGAACTAAGAAGCTGCTCTCAAGTCCCCCGACGAGTGATCTCTGTGGGAACTCAGTTGACTCTTAACAATAGATAGAAATAAGGTCAGTTTTGACCAGCTTGATCTTAAACACCTAGCAAAAACAGTTAAACCAAAACACATTCATTTCTGGGGATAATGAAGGACAAGATCAAACAACTATAAGAACAGTTATAAAAGAGGAGACAGCAACTAGGCCATCAGTCTCCATGGAGAATGTTCAGTCAAGTATGGCCTTAGCTCCTCAAGACTACCAGCCCCTTATGCCCAAGACGGAGACCTACGACTCAGGACTATAACTCCTCTGGATCCAGGGACTCTGCCCCCACCTAAAACTCTCCCTGATCCCTTTACAGGAATGAGATTCTTCACCCCTAGCCAGCAGGAAGTAGCCAGATGGAATTAGGCGCCCTATATCATCAAAAAGGTCGGGATGTTAGGTCGGTTTGAGGTGGCTAAGGGAACAAAGCACCAGGCATTCCGTGCGCGTGAAAAGACAACCAATCAGGTGCCAACAGACAAGCAGTGATAATCACCTGTCAATCAGTGGGGTCACTTGACTGATCCTGGAAGGACATCAATCTCAGCAAGATCCCCCGACCAACTCTAGGAGGACAAAGGACTCTAAAAACCTCTTTTTCCTGTCCCAAGCTCTCCCTTCCTACCCTAAGCCCAATAAAATTCCAATCTGGCTGAGCCTGGATGCGATTCCCCCGAACCTGCTCTGTTGGACTGGAGGGTCTCGCCTGGGAGCAAATCTCAATAAAGCCTAGTTCAGCAGCTTTTAATCTGCCTCCTTTTGGTCACTGGTGCCTGCCCTTACAGACTATATTAGGGTAAACATTGTACAATGTGATGAAGTGGAACCTTCCTGAGGTGATCTAGTGTCTTTTCTCCTTACTCATTCTTACCTTCTGCTACACACACACACACACACACACACATACACCCCTCAATATGTGAAATCTTCTCAACGTCCTGTCAAAATTTTCTACAAACTTTCCTACATCTGGATTCTTTCTTTTCTTACCATTGTAAGAGGAAGCATCCCTTTTACTTCAGATCACTTTTTCCACTTTTTGTCTAGATTCTGTTTTTCTCCAGTCTTCTTAAAAATACAGTCATGTGTTGTGTAATAGTATTTTTGGTTAATGACAGGCTGCATATATGTCAGTAGTTTGGTAAGATTATAATGAAGTTGAAAAATTTCTATCACCTAGTGCAACTGTAGCTGTTATAACATTGTAGCATAATGTATCACTCACACGTCTGTGGTGAACATCAAACCTAACTGTGCTGCCAGTCATTTAAAAGTAGAGCATATACAATTATGTACAGCACACAATAATGACAACTATGTTACTAGGTTACCTATTTACTACCCTTTTAATAGTTATTTTAGAGCGTACTCTTACTTATAAAAAACAGTTTACTGTAAAGCAATATGCTGTTACACCAGTAACAGCTTTCCACATGTCTTGCTTACTTTGTCTCTTCATTACCTCAAGAAGACACAGAATGATCAACCTATAGCATGCAGGATTATGTAAGTATACTCTATAATGTTTGCACAGCAACAAAATTGCCTAACAATGCATTTTCAGACCATGTACACATCACTAAGAGATACATAACTGTTCTAATGTTTCTCTTTGTCTCATATCCTAAATAATCACTGTTCAATGAATCTCTCATCCATATTTAAATATGCTTAATTCTTGCTCATATCTCAAAAGTGTCTTTAAAAAAAAAATCCCAAAGTATCTATGGCTAAGGAAAGATGTGTTAGAAAGAATCAGGCAGAACAATCTCCAACACTCAGATAGCTAATTCACATTCTAAACAGACAATATGGAGAAAACTTGTAATATATGGAGTATTGGAATGCATACTTAGAAGGAAATTAGCCCCTAAATAAATAATGTCTAATTTTCTACAGCAAAACTTAAAAGAAAGCTGAAAAGGATCAAAGTATTTCAGATTAAACAAAGCCCAAAAGTTTGTAAAGACAAAAGAATTTAGCACCCCCAAAACGTAAAATTTGCCGTATCTGGCATTCATTAAAAAGTTATTAAGCATGGGAAAAAGGAACATACAGCTAGGCATGGTGTCTCATGCCTGTTATCCTACCACTTGAGAGGCTGAGGCAGACAGGTCCCAAGTTCAAAGCCAGCTTCAGCAATATAGTGAGACCATAGGCAACTTAGACCCTCTCTTGAAAAAATAAAAGGAAAATACAACCATAATAAGGAAAAAAGTCAATTAATAAACAAAAAACAACCCAGAAGTGGCACCTGCATGCACTCATGATAGAATCTGTAGATAAGGACACTAAACAGGTATTATAAATATTCTCTATAGTTCAAGATAATGGAATAAAGTATGGGCATGTTAAGGAGAGACAATAGATTAAGGTGACCTAAATTTAATTTTGAGATTGAAAAATACAACTGAGATTAAAAACACACCAGATCGAATTATCAAAGCAGTAGGCACTACAGAAGAAAAGATTAATGAACCTGAAGACATAATAATAAAAGTTATCCAAAATCAAGCTGGAGAAAAAAAGAACACATTATCAGTGAGCTGTGGGATGACTTTTAAGAGTCTAACACAGTTGTAGTCAGTTTGGTTAGGTGGCCAGAATTAATATTTGAAGAAGTAATGGCAGAAAATTACCAAATTTAATTAAAACTATAAACCTACAGCTCTGAAAAGTTTGATGAAACCCCAAAACAAGAGTAGATACATGTGATGAGCTTACGGCTCATAAATTTATCAACTATTTGTATGGTCATGCTATAAAATGATTTAAGGAGGAGAAGCATATTTAGGGGTAGGGGAAGAAAGGAATTCATATGGTAAATGCTGAGTTTAAGGTACCATCAGGAACCAAGGTATGAAGATTTAAAAGATATATTGATGGTTGGGTTGCGGTTGTGGCTCAGTGGTAGAGTGCTTGCCTACCATGTGCAAGGCCCTGGGTTCAATCCTCAGCACCATATAAAAATAAATAAATAAAATAAAGGTGTTGTTCTAACTATAACTAAAAAATAAGTATTAAATAAAGATATATAGGAGGTAAAGGCATTTTGAAACTGCTTTACAAATTATTTAAGCATGGATTCAACTAAATTAAGAAACATAAGACTCCACTTAATACTAATGACCCACAGCTAATAATTCCAGACGAATGTTAACTTGAGACAAAACTCACAACACAGATGTGAAAACAAAGGAAAAGCCCCCAAACAAACAAATGACTAGAGTAAGCCTTAATTAAGAGTAAAATAATAAGATGAGAATAAGATATCTTTTGGGCTTGGATCTTAGGTGAAAATTAGCACTCAGCTCTAGGATTCCTATACATTTTTATTTCTTCCACCAATTCACAAGTAGGCCAAAAAAGTATTTCAGAAAATACAGAGGTTTTGATCATTCTGTTTGTCTACTGGGTGTGCATATGTGACTATATTAACAGGATATGAAAGGCAAGCAAAACTGGATACTCCTACTAGATTTGCTGTTATTGGTACCATTACTGGCAAACTTTCAATCAGATTTAGACATTTACTGGTGCACTAGGTTGTCAAACAAAATAAACTTATTTGCTATACAATTTCTGTTATTCATTTCTTATTATATTCTCATATATATGAAGAGCAAGACATGAATCTGAGGACATCTATAGAAAGCAACTTCTGATAAGTCTCAGGCTTACTATCATAGCAGCTATTCATGGAAAACAAGATCTAAAGAACATATATCCCAGCAGAATAGAAGAAAAGCAGCTCCCAAACTAGGTTTGATTTTCTAGAAAACCTGACCTAAGAAGCTTCACTAAAAACATACATGTACTTTTAGAATGTTCTCCCACTAACAGGTATATAACTGCAACAACAGAACTTGTTCTAGTCAGTTTTATGTTATTATAACTAATAATAGAGATAAGTAATTTATAAAAAGCAAAGTTTTATTGTCACTCACAGTTTTAGATGTTTTAGTCCATAGTTGGTTAGCCCTGTTCCTTTAGGCTTTAGGCCTGTGGTGAAACATCATGGTAGGTGTGCATGACAAAGCAAAACTGCTTACCTCATGACTTGGAAATGAAAGAGACATGGAGGGACGGGGGTCTCATTATCCCTTCCAAGAACAGCCCTCAATGATCTAAAATTTCTCACTAGGCCCCCCCTCCCAATAACGCCATGCTGGGAGATCAAGCCTTTACCACAAGGACCTTTGGGGGATAGGTAAGATTCAAACTACAGCAGGGCTGTCAGTCTAGAATTGTGTGTCAATTAGTTAAAAGAAGATGTCACTCTTTAAAACCATTTATCCTCTACCTGGCTTAGAGGAAGGTCTTCCTCTGACCATTGTGGAAAAAAAAAGATCAGAACAAGATATAATAAATTCAGAGAATGTGTGTGTGTGTGTGTGTGTGTGTGTGTGTGTGGAGAGAGAGAGAGAGAGAGAGAGAGAGGGAGAGAGATTGATTGATTTATGAAAGTGCCTCATCAATGTATGAGAATGAAGTTAGATTTAACTGGGCTTAGGAAAAAAAAACTTGGAAAAAGGTAAAGAGATATTAGATGTGTAATAGTGGGAAAGATTCAAGACAGGAGAGCTCATGATTATTACACTAGATTCCAGAAGCCAGGGTGTATGATCAGCACCATGGATAGTTCCACTACTCAACCAATGAGTCTTTAATCCTGGAGGGCCTAAAATAATTCCTAATTATATACAATACTCTGAAGTTCATACTTGGTATGCTATAAACACCTGGAAAGAAGAAATATCACAATCATTTGTTACACAGAGTATGACCATATCTTTATCAGTATTAGTCAATATCAGTTAGTGGCTATTGTTACTACCAGTGTACACATAATCATTATGACCATCATTGTCATCTTAAACCTTATGGAGAGATCATCAAGGAGTTATTAAGTTACAAAAATCTATTAAATACAAGCAGGGTTAGGAGGGCATCTTTATAAAGAAGTGGCACCCAAGACTAAGCAGGGTGAAGAGGGAGACTAAGCTGCAGTGAGAAGGAAGACACAGCAGGAGAAAGTCCAGATAGGTAGCCATAAAGGGCTAACAGAGCCTGAGCAGGATGAGAAAGAAAGTTCCATAGGGGGGTGGCCTAGTTTGGGGTATAAAAACCTGTGTTACTAAATTATTACTACAAAAAATACTTGAGATACTTGACTCATAAAGAGATAAAGTTATTTTGGCTCACACTTTCACAGGTTTCAGTCCTTTATCAGTCAGCCCTGTTGCTTTGGGCTTGTTGGTACATCATGGGCCAAGAATGTGGTGGACCAAAACCACTCATCTCATGGCCAGGAAGCGAAAAAGAGGAAAAGAAAGGGGCTAGAGTCTCCTGCAAGGGCACACTCGCAACGACTGGTCCCACTTCTTATAGGTTCCCCACTCCTTCTCCCAGTAGTGCCAAGCAGGGGACCAAGTATTCAACACTTGGACTTTTGTGGGGATAAGGAAGCCATGTTGTTGGAGAACAATGAGAAGTGAAAGTGGGCCATCAGAGACTAGCTTCCATTCACAGATTCACAGGTGGGCCAGCAGAAGGTGTCAGATTCCAAGGAGGGTAAGGAGAGTGAATAGTGATGTAGTGGGTGGTGTCAGAGCCCAAGCAGGGTACAGCAGCTGTCCCTGTATCAGAAGCAGACTGTCATGGGGATTCTGAGTCAGTGTGTGCAGGGTAAGGAGTGCCTTTACCCAGTGGCAGGGTTGGGGTGCAGACTGGTGTGTGTGGCAGAGGCCAAGCACAATGAAGATTTCATTTAGGAGGAGAAAGATGCCAAAGGAGAAAGATGACAAAGTTATATTAATTTGGGGCAGGGGATAGCTACATCTGAACACTGGTTATATATGAAGGAAATGATCAAATAAGTCAATACATTAGAGGTAACAGGAGCCATACTTCTATCAAAAAAGGTAGTTATTATAATCAAACGGAAGAAAATTAGTATCAATTCCATGGTGCTGGACTGAAGTTGATAGTCTCAATGTGAATGTACAGCTTTCAATTCACAGATAAAGAAAGAAATATAAATGTCAATATGTATGTAAATATATACATGCCAAAGAATAAAAAATAGGATATTTAATAATATTCTATGAAAAAGGAGTATAAGCTATGAAAGCCACTTGGTACGGTATACACTCTGTTAGTGTAAAAGAAAGATTTCAAAAACTTACATATTCTTTTCATATTTTATAATAAGTTTTATATTAATAAGACTATCAATATAAAAGGGAAAATATTTTAAAAATTATTCACATAGAATATTAATAGTGATAATTGGATTATGAAGAAAATGAACTATGAAGTTTATCTAAAAGGAAACCAAATTAAACTATCCTTATGAAAACTGGGTAAGATAGATTCTATAGAACAAAATCATCTAGGCATTCAAGTCTCTTACAGAACTTTAAAACAATACAGACACTCAGGTACCCTGATTTAACACATCCAAGTGGTGGCCTGAGCATTTTTACTTTAAAAACTCCTCAAGTCATCCTAACATAGAAAAGATTGAGAATCACACCTTTCAGGACATAACTCATAGCCAATTAAGTGGGTCAGAAAGACAATAATGGTGTGAAGCAGAACTCGGGATTCCTAAAGGGATATATAAAAAAGTCAGCCTAATTCCAATGTAGATTAGACTGGGAAAAGAGGATTTCATCTATAGTGAACTTTGGTGAACTTTATTTTCAAGAAATTTAAATAAGTTGGATGTGGTGGTGAACTCCTGTAATCCTAGCAACTCAGGAGGCTGAGGCAGGAAAACTGCAAGTTAGAGGCCAGACTTGACAACTAAGTGAGATTCTGCCTCAAAATAAAATATGAAAAGGACTGAGGATATCATTCAATGGTATAGCACCCCTGGGTTCCATTCCCAGTACTGAAAATAAAAAATAAATAAAAATAAATAAATAGTTGGGAATGTTGTTCAGTGGCAGTGTTCAATCTCTAGTCACAACAAAATAATAATAACAAGTATAAATAAACATTATATTATACATTAATTGGTTATCTCCCTAGCATCATTTACCTCCAATCCCATGAATTTACTCATTTCCAACTTCCATCTAATGTGACTTGAGAGGCAACCCATAGCCCAACTCCTGGGCCTAAGCTAATCAGTGCAGCCTGTCCTCATAGTCAAGTGACTGGTTCTGCAATGGATGTGTAACCCAGTGAGATATGAGTTTCAAGAGGGCCACTATGTAAAACTTGGTCATGAAGCTGATGAAAAGAAGGCAGGATGGGACAGAAAGCAAAAAGAGAAACACGTCTTGTGGTGGTATTATTAAGTCCTGACTAAAGAAAAGCCTACCCTGTGGGTCTTCCCTTATTGTTTAAACTACTTTGAGTTGGGGTGGATTCACTTGAACTGACAGACTCAACCGATGAAAGTATTTACTCAATGTGATCTATGTTTCTTCATAAGTAACATCTATTAATTAAACGATGGTAAGAGAATTTTAAAAATGCAAATTTCTCTTCATTCTTACTATAATTTTATTTATACCTTGTTATAATCTCCGTTATAATTCTATTCCCTTTAATAATTTTTGGATGTCTAATGAATATTCATAGCTAAATATTTGAAAGAAAAATAAAAGATGAAAAGATCTGATGGAACACACAGACAAATATATATTTCCTAACTCACTCCCATAATGTTCTTTGGGAAAACACTTTTATCAATGGCTCTGAAATTTTAGTGTATGCAATTACCACTGAGGCAACTTGTTTAAAATGAAGATTTTTTTCAGTTGTTTCCCTATTGAAAAGGGAAAAATTACTTTCTGATTCAGCAGATCCAGTGCTGAGCCCAGGAATCATCAATGCTAAAAAATATTCCAAGAGATTTTGATACAAATGGCTGGTAGGGCTTACTTTGAGAAATTCTGCTCCAAGCTAGGAAAAATGGTAGTAGAATGCACTTCAGAAAAAACCATTTCAGCTTTTAATTCTGCATTTTAAGTATTGATTCCTTTAAGAGTGGCATTTATAATGTAATGTAAAAATTTAAAAAACAAAGGTTTTTTCCAAAGGCAAAAAAGTCCAAGTTCCCATTAAAAGAAGATGAAAGTAGACTGGCAAACAGAAGGAAAAAAGAAAAAAAAAATACTGTAAGAATTGTGAATTTTGTTTGTTTTTACAATATAAGACAGTGGTTCTCCAATGAAAAAAATATGAATATGTAGGTATTTATACTCATCTTGAATATGATTAATGGTCACATAATGGATAAAATCATCTGATTTAAAAAAATTTTAAATTTGTTCTTTTTAGATATACATGACAATAGAGTGTATTTTGACATATTACACATACATGGAGTATAGTTAACTTCCCAATCATCTGATTTTACATATGAACTACTAGAAGACAGGAAATACTGGAAAGACAGGAGAAATTTCAAGATGAAATCATTCATTTTATGTACTTCTTCCAAAAAGATATTTTAACATAAAGCTAAATTTGAACTTATGAGCTTCAAGTTTATATAAACTCAAAACCTGGTGCCTAAATTTCTGATTATAAACCTCAGTGAACACACTTATTTGCCTGTTCAGTAGCCACTGCCAACAAATTCTAGCCAAAGAAATCTCAGATGATATCAGCTTAGGGAACATAATGTGGCCATCACCAATGCAGCCATACTTTGATTGTCACCTGCTCTATCAAAATCCTTAATGGAGAGTCTTCTTATTAACTCCCCAAGGATCTGCATTTCTAGGCTGGTAAAGCCACTGCCACTACAGTAAAGGTGACAATGGGAAACATTATCTTTTATCTTATTCAATGGAAATAAAGTCTAAGTTGTACTTAAGTTCCCCTAGAATCTTTAATGCTTTTTTTTAATAGTTAGACACTGTCCAAACACTGATTAACAAATGAACTTTTTTGAAATTATATTTTTAATTGTAAATGGACACAATGCCTTTATTTTTATGTGGTGCTGAGGATTGAACCCAGTGCCTCACGTGTGCTTGGCAAGCATCCTACCACTGAGCTACAACCTCAGCCCCAGCAAATGAACTTTTGACTTAGAAATGAATACCAGACCACAAAACATTCATTAGGTGGGGACTATATGTAAAATATATGTCATACTACTGTATCACACTTCCTAGAACAGTAAAAAGGTATTTTCAGGAACACATCAGTATTGATGATAAAAAAGAGCACTTTTAGTTTTCATTTTCAAATATATTTTATATAGTATTTTTGTCCTAAAAATAACTATCTTGTCATTTTAGGGATTCTAGAGATTTTTACATCTACCAAAAACAACGTACACAGGAGTAAAGACACATTCATACATCAAGTTTGATTCTATCGCCATTCCAAGACAAATTCAATTTTTTTAGGTCAAATTATAAGGCATAATGATAAAGTATAGAATAACAAAAGCACAGACTGTGGAGATAGCTGAATCTAAATCCTTACTCTGCCACTTATTACATGTGTGACTCTGGGTAATTCAGTTTAACCCTCCTATGCCTGTTTTTCTCAGTTATAAACTGAGGATTCTAGTACCTTTCTAAGAGAGTACATGAACTAAATATACACCAAGCGCTTAAAACTGTACCCAGCATATGGAAACACTATTCAAACTAAATAAATAAATGAAGGTTGCTTTTCTTTACCTCTTTCTATCAATGTAAATATTCTCAGCATGTTAAAAAAAACATTTTAACTAGAATCAAATCCTAGTTATCTCGGCAGCGTCTTAGTATATAGATAGCATTGACAGTCTAGAAGAAATGCAAAAAATCTAAAAAAAATCTCATGCCTCATATTCTAATGTTAATGATATGCTTTTACAATGAATTGCATCAGAAAGCATTCAGTGAAGGGACTAAATCACTGTGAATATTTTAAGATTTACTTCAGGAAATCAGGTACTTACAAAATTGTCAGAAGGGCTGCAGGAGCAGAGGCTAGGCTGGTCTGGCAGGAATGACTTCTAGAACACTGAAAGACTAACCCACCATAGGAGATACTATGCTAACCAACAAGGTGGGAAGAACAAGTTGAAAAACATGCTAACTTAGCTTGATCAAGGTATCCGAAGTTGTCACTGCCCCTGCCTCTGCAATTACCCGTTAGCATTCATGAAGCTGCAAACTAGCTATTAGAATGTTGCTAGGGAGTGGGAAACATCTTTCCTTGAACTTGCCTGCCTGAAGCAGTAAGAAGATGGCCTCTGCCTCACTTTCACCTTGTAAACTATGCACAATTGCATTTATTTAATTGGCAGAACCTGATCAGCATTGACAACTCTAGGCAATCTCCAAAATGTACACCTCTTAAATATAGCAAAGAAACTAGAAAATAGGGGAGAGGGGAAATATTTGCTGAATGCTAAAGCAATCAATGTAGAAGTGACTTTTGGAAAGTCAAAGTTACTAAAGTATTCTCAACACTTGTCATCTGCAAAATAGTATTGTGCTGAGGATTTAAGGAAATTATACATATAAAACAATATAGTGAAAATAACTTTCTCCTGCAATTTGAAGCCTTGGTTTAACAGTGGTCTAGTAACTAGCTATATAATTAAGAAGTCTGATGCCCTTCTGATCTGCATTTATTTTTGTTAGTTGGGATCTTTTAATATCTTATCTTTCACTCTTGGTGTTCTGAAATTTTACAATTTTGGGTCTAGGTCTAGACTTTTTCATTTGTTGTTCAGGTCTTTCATTTGAAGACTTAAGCCCTTCAGCTCTGGCAAATTATCTTATATTTTTAGTAATGACGACTTCTCCTTCCGCTTTTTTTTCTTTTTGGTCCTGTGTATTTCTACATATTTCTTTTCTATACTTATTTTTATTTCTGGAGATTGTTTTCTTTCCCATCTTTATCTTCTAATCAAACAGGTTATCAAACCCTTTCTGTAATGTTCCTGATAGTAAGTTTTTGTTATTTCATGAGCCATATTAACTCTATCAAAACTAATTACTGGGCTGGGATGTGGCTCAAGCGGTAGCACGCTCGCCTGGCATGCGTGCGGCCCGGGTTGGATCCTCAGCACCACATACAAAGATGTTGTGTCCGCCGAAAACTAAAAAATAAATATTAAAATTCTTTAAAAAAAAAACCAAACTAATTACTTTTTTTGTATTGCCAAAGCAGCCAAAGACAATATGTAAATGAATGACATGGCTGTGTTCCAATAAAACTTTCTCTACAAAAATAGGCAAAGGGCCAATAGTTTATAAATCCCTATACTAATTCTTCTAGTACATATTTTATTTTGGCAATTATATTTATAATTTACAAAAGATCCCTTTTTCTGAGTATTTTCTCTCTTATTAAAAATGTATATAATGCAAATCTTCCTGAAAATACTGTTTAGAATTAGTTTTAAATTTTCTTTGCATCTTTGCATTATGTAGTTTTCATTATGTATGAGTAATTTTCCCCCGTTTTATCCTGAGTTTTCTCTTTCCTATTAGAGACTTTCCCTTTTTGTCTTCTGAGGCACAATTGCCTGTTGATATTTAAGAATGCATCACTAAAAGCTTATCAGAAACCCAACACTTCAAAGCAGTTTGTTCACAGATGGTCATAAAAGTGAATAGATGGAGACCAGGCTATTTCACCAGTAGGCCCCTAAATGGCCATATAGGGTGGTCTTTGTTTAGAATCTTATGTTTTTCTAGAGAAAACTGCTCAAGATCTACCTACAAATCTGCCACAATTCATGCTGGATGGAGACACAATGTCCTTTTAGTAAGATTCCTGCTCATGCTGTCCTATACTGTGCCTAGATGATTCTGTGGATCAGATTAGTGGTCTTCTATTAAGTTAGGTTTCTGCCATTCTACTGAATCAGTTCCCAAACTCCATCTACAACTCTTCCAGAGGCTGGTATCTCTTCTCCTGTTGCCCTCTTTGCAACTAACTTCGACCTTGTGTATGAACCTGAATGAGAATATGTCTGTGTATTTATTTTATAAATTATGTTACTATTACTTTAGTGGTGATTACAGAAATAAGAGGAAACAATTAAATGTGCTTAATCCCCCATCTTTAACTACAAGAATAAACAAACCATTACTTTAAGTGCCAGTTTAGGCCAACTTGCTTAAATATATTAGGACATGTCACATATTCAAGTTTCTCAAGTTCAAAATTTTTTTTATAAATTAATAACTTCAATTCTGAAATTATGATACCTGGACAGAGCTAAGCATTTAGGGAAGACTTTTGTTATATAGATCTATTATTTAAATAAGATTTAAAAGAGAATGTCCTAACAGATTTTTATACTATAAAAATAATTTATTTATAAAGTCTTGATATGAAAATTATATTTTAACCTACAGATACTTTTAGTCCCTTAAAAGAGAGCCAAATTAAAATCTAATCAGTTTACTGTTTATTTTTAGTGTAAAATACAAAAGAATCAAGATACAAATTTTACTATACAAGTTACATACTTGACTATACATCGGTAATTCCAAAATAGACCAGAACTATGTTCCCCAAACTTAAGTTTTCCATTTGTACTATTCCTACTATCTTTTTCCACTAGAAAAAAAAATGTATTTTAGTTGTATTCTAATCATTGGCTGCCCCAAAGTGCCTGACTAGTAAATAGCTAAGATATGGCCTATATAAAAATTCTAGATCTAAGAAATAGAGGAAAGAAAATTATCATTTTTCATAATACCAGAAAGTATTTTTAAAATACACATATATGTATATATATGTTAGAATTATTCAAATTAAATTTAGCACACCCATTTTATCTCAGGATAACAATTAATATTTAGTTATTACAAAGATTTTCACATACATTATTTCATTTAATTATCATAACCTTGTGAAGTACTCAAGATAGTTGCTATTCCATTCCAGTTGCTAAATGCATGCGGACAGGGAATTAACCTTTCTACCAGAATACTGTTGCATACTCAATGCCTAAAAATGGGCATTTAGACTAACAGGAGACCTCATTATTCACTGTATACATGGTCCTTGAAAGAGCATGGACATTTTCAACAACAGAAATTTAAATCTAGCTGCTTAAAAATAAACAACAGGAACTTATATACTGGTTTATCATATATAATAATTTTATGAACAAAATTGTTCTTTTCTCATAAAATTAACTTTCAAATTGATATTTTGCCAGCTCATTACAAGACCCTATAGTATAAATGTGATTTCTGAGACTAAAAATCTAAGAAAAACTTCCTTCTACTTTAACTTTGAAAATTGTTTCTTTAGTCCTAGCTATTTCTTAAGCTCATATACCATTATATATCAAATGTAAAGCTACTTCTTTCTAAATTAAATTTCAAGTTATTGAGAGAAAAACATATATATGAGTTAGTATTTTTCAGTTCTCTTTAAATTCTTACTACCTAAATATGTACTACTCTGTCCAAGTAGTATTAAACCCTGTTCAACTCAAAATAAATGCTTCAGCAGATCTAATCATGACCTTTTGGGAAGAAATATCCTTAATACAGAGATACGACTATGAGCAATATAGTTACTACTAGTTGTTTTATAACACCTATTCTGATGAAATACATGTTCATCTCTACCATTTAAAAATGAGTACCACCTTAAACATTTTAAATGAAACAATTACTATTTTAGATTATCTGCCAAGATTTAAAATGTGAAAATATAAGGATTAACAATTTTGATTTGGAAACGTATTTGCTCATTGGCTAGTTTTCTACGATTATTATCAAGATAAGGAAGGTGACTAAGGAAAAAATAAAATATTGCTCTGTTTGCTTTTTCTTTCATTTTTATAGAGTAGGTCTCAAGAACAACCTCATGGAATGTTATTATTCATTAATTTTCATCTATCCAATGAATGATATGATAATAAGTAGCACAGTGGATACAACTATTCTGTTACTGTAAAACAACCAAGAGGGAAACAAAAGCAATTCTATTAAGAAAAATCTAGATAATTTCACAGGTTTTGATAATAACAAACAAAGCATATGTTCAGGATGTCAATAATCTAGACTTCCCAAAAGGAACATTTTTAAAACAATGATTAATATTTAGAATTTGAATGATGTATATATCTTCATGTTTCCATAAAGAACAATATTTTGTTTTTGTTCTATTTTACACACTTTAGAGTATGGTTAGTTATAGAACATGCTGCTTACTTGGTCATGTTTACCTGTTATGTTTACTACACCATAAAATGATCAAATAGTATTCTTTTTCATAAAGTCCTTGCTAATACTAAAGAGTATTACAAACAAATGAAACTGCTATCTTGGGGAAATAAACTTCAAAATATAGAACAGTACAGGAAAATAAATGTACTTTAAACTTATTCTTTAATTTTCTGACTTCTATGTTTTTATTACTGTACTATAGCTACACATAATATTGGGGTTCATTTTGACATAATCATACTAACATGGAATATAATTTGCTCCACTTCAGTCCCCAATACTGCCTTCCCTCTACACTAATAATCTTACTTCTATTTATTTATAGTTTTAAATTAGTGCTTTATAGATATACATCATGGTGAAATTCACTGTGGTATATTCATACATGTACATAGCATAATTTCATTCCACTGTTTTGCTTCTTTCCCACCCCTTCTCCGTCAATCACCTTCCTTTGTTCCACTGATCTCCCTTCTATTTGCATGAGAATCCCACTACCCTTTATTCCCTTATTTTGCTCTAGCTTCCATATATGAGAGAAAACACTCAACCCTTGACTTTATGAATCTGGCTATTTCACTTAAGAAGATATTCTCCAGTTCCATCCATCTACCAGTAATTGCTACAATTTCATTGTTTTTTTTTTATGGCTGGTAAAACTCCATTTTGTGTGTGTGTGTGTGTGTGTGTGTGTGTGTGTGTTGTATACCACATTTTCTTAATCCATTCATCTGCTGATTGTCACCTAGGCTGGATAATTTGGTCATTATGAATTGCACTTCTATAAGCACTGATGTGCCTGTATCACTTTCATGATTTTAGTTCTTTTGGATAAATACGAGTGAAATAGCTGGATAATATGGTGGTTCTATTCCTAGTCTTCTGAGAAATCTCTATTCTGCTTTCCAGAGTGGTTGTACTCATTTGGAGTCTCACCAAAAACATAAAAGTGTACCTTTTCCCCAATTATCATTATTTTATTTCTTACTGATTGCAATTCTAACTGGAGTGAGATGAAACCTCAGTGTAATTTTGATCTGTCTTTCCCTGCTTGTTAAGGATGTTGAGCATTTTTTCATATTTTTTTTGGCTATTTTAATTCTGTTTACTCAAGAACATGGGAGGTCTTTCCATCTTCAAAGATCTTCTTCAATTCTGGCTTATTTTTGAAATAAGTACTAATAAATACCAAATAAATACTAAACAAGAATGAAGTATACGTTGGCTGTTGACAGTGTACTTGGATGGTTCAGTAAAATAAATCTGGGTTAAATTGTTTGATGTCTTTCATTTTTAAATGAATAGCAGCAATGATAACAAAACCAGTTTTATTCACTAAAATTAGTTTTTCTCATGCAACTTCTCCTGCATGTTCAAAATTTTAGACCTGACATTTAAACTTCACTTCTTTTTTTTTTACCTAAAAAAATATGATTTAAACAAAAGGCTCCCATTTGTGTCCTATTTTAGTTTCTTCCTTTCTCTGAAATATTTGATAAAAATTCTTCATGCGAGACTTACTGCTACTGCTTTCTATCAATAATATATTTCATTTACTTTCTCTTTGAATAACTGTATCTATTTAATTTTATTAAAGCAAGCCATGTCCCATCTTACTGTGTTTCTATGAAACTGAATTAAACAGATGCAGCTTTCTCCTTCAAGCAGTATTTTTTAACTGTGATCATTAGTTTATCAAGAGGTGTTTTCAATTATTTTATAATAAATAATAATAATCCATATTTGGAAAAATGTAGACTTTTTATAGACAATGGTAGCTGTGAATATGTGAAAATGGGTGAAACTAAGTTCTGAAAGGTATTTGTTAGCAATGTAAAGTATGATTCTTATAAATATACACATTTCAATTATAGAATGTAAGAAATAATCTCTATTAAAAATAAAACTAACAAGAGACTGTGAATATAGCTTAGTGGTAGAGTGCTTCCTTGCATGCATGAAGTCCTGTATTTAATCCCTAGCAATACACACACATAAACACACACATTAATAGCAATACAAATATCAAACTGAATTGATTAAGTCCATTAACATAAAAGGTAGACTATTTTTGAGATCTAGGTATTTCAGAAGTTAAAGGCTGAAATTGTAAGTATCCACAATGAGAATATTATCATAGTAAATCATAAGGAAGGTTGATCACTCATAGGAGACTATGGTATTATATGTTGAATAAGAAACAGGATAACCATTTATTTTTGTAATTACTCAATTATTGTTTAAAAACTGTTTAATGGGCTGGGGATGTGGCTCAAGCGGTAGCGCGCTCGCTTGGCATGCGTGCGGCCCGGGTTCGATCCTCAGCACCACATACAAAGATGTTGTGTCCGCCGAGAACTAAAAAATAAATATAAAAAAAAATTTAAAAAAAAACTGTTTAATTACCTCAAGATACATGCTTATTGTATTTTAGGTTGTAAAAGATTCTTATTGGAGCTAGGCGTGGTGGTGTATGCCCTTAACCCTAGCAGCTTGGGAGGCTGAGGCAGGAGGATTGAGTTCAAAGCCAGACTCAGCAACTCAGTGAGGCTCTAAGCAACTCAGTGGGACCCTGTCTCTAAATAAAATACAAAATAAGGCTGGGGATGTGACTCAGTGGTTGAGTGCCCCTGAGTTCAATCCATGGTAGCCCCTGCCCACCCCCAAAGATTTTTATTAGGGCTCTTTTAAGGATACTGACACTTATCAAGGAATACTGCTATATGGAAATGGGTAAGAATTTAGAATAATCCAAGCTTCCTTGAGTCAACATGGCAAATCAATTTAATAAGTGGCCACTAACATCTATGTACCAGGTTCTATGAAAAAAAACCATATAAGTAAATAGTCCAGTCTTCAAGTGTTTAAAATCTAGAATAAACTCATAAAACAAGTTTAGTAAGAAAGAAAACATACAGCTAGCTGCAAAAATGAGGACCAGAAGCAATAAACTCAATGATAATATATCAAATATATACCTATTCATCCATCCGTCCATCTGTACATTCAATATTTCTATAGCAATAACCATACCTATCATGGGTACACAAAAACAGGTAGGTTAAGTAGCTTAAACTAAATTAGAAAAGACCTGATACATTTCTACAAACAATGGGATTCAAATTAGACTTTAAATGAAATTTGAGATTTAAAATAGGGGGTAAAATTATAATTAGGATTGACACTTTAGCATAATACAAATGAAGGTAGATGCTGATGATACTGTTCATCTCTTTTACTTTAACATTAATCCTTTTATTCTTTGAACTTCTTCCTATTATGTTTCTCCTTTCTAGAGTCTTTCCCAGAGCCTTCTTGGTACTCTGATCTATTATAAATTCCTGAACTTTAGTTTCTGCTCAGACGCCCCAGCATGTTGCTTTAATCAAAATCCATTTCATTCCTGAGGACACATTATTCCCCATGGACTTTTCATCCCAGATATTCCCTCATATTCCAAGTACCCCAAAGTCAGGAAACAAAGTTATCCTCTGTTTTCACAAACATTATTCCTAAAAATCATGGAAAAGAACTACTATTTTCCTCTTGTCATCCTCGGAGACATTTTGTCCTCCTAGATATTTCTTCTTCATTCCCTGAACAGGTTCTCTTCACTCATTGAGGAAAATGATCTCTGATTCTATCTTTTGTTATACTTCAACTTCTGCCACTATCTTTTTTGTGACTTCTACATCCATACGATAGCCTATCCAAGAACCTGGACTCTCTTGACCAACTTATCTATCTCCAGTGATTTTACCTTTGACTCCATTGCAGATGCCCACTCCCACCCTCACACTCTGAACCCCTGTCATTTCACATCGTATTACTGAAAACATTTCTCTCTTCAACTCCAGTTCCTTAACTTTCCATGCTTTTTGCTTACTTACTCCTCTCATATCTCTTCCTTGAAATCCTTGAAGACTTTTAGCCCAGTTATCTTTCCACCTCCTCCACTCATCAGCCCCTTTCTCAATTCTCTCTTTATCCTGTTCAATTTCATGGTCCACCCTTTAAATAAATCTCTTGAAAATACTCAACACATCTGCCCCTTTTTCATCTCATCTCTCTAATCATCTTGATTAATGTTTCTTCAATCACCTTTCCTATATCTCATACTCCATCTTTTTATCAGATCATTTGCATTAGTATTTAATCATGCCCAAGTTTTTCCTAGCCTCAAAAACATTCTCTTTAAACATCAACTTTCCAAATACTATCCTCTTTCTTCCTGTTTTTTATAAACTCAGTGGAAAAGTTATCTACATGATTGCTACTCCAGTTTGGATTCTAGTCTCTTCACCTCCCTAAATGTCCCTTTAAGGCTACCTATCACCCCACAGCTCAAATCTAATAGATTGTGCAATACTCAGATTATTGGATCTATAAGTAGCATCTGACAAAATTGATTATTTCTTCCTTCATGAACTTCATTCTTATCTTTTGTGATATTTTAATTGTTTTTTTTTTTCTTCCTATCTTACCTCTCCTATCTCCAATCTTTTTCTAGGAGTTCCTGAGGCTCTTCTGACCCCTGAGAAAAATTCATCCACTCTCATGTCAACTCCCAGAACTGCTGTGTTGACACAGATGTACAATAGAGAAGCATATTTAACAAAATAGGCACTTAGGCACATATTCTCTAACATTAAAATCTAAGAAAACTTAAGGTTTTCCACCATAGCCTTATCCTTTGTCTTATTCCTCTGCTGTCCCAAGAATCTAGCTAACAACTTACCTTTTTATTCACTCTAACCAAAGTGACAAAGGTTCAAATTCCCTGGACCTTTCTGGCTCCATTTTTTTAAAAACTGAAAACTGAGGGCTGAAGTTGTGGCTAAGTGATGGAGAGCTCGCTTAGCACACATGAGGCACTGGGTTTTATCCTTAGCACCACATAAAAATAAAAAAAAGATATTGTGTTCTACAACTAAAAAACCCCCCAAAACAACAACAAAAACCCTTAAAAATGATTGTCATAAATAATGCAAAAATAAAGATAAAAGTTTAAAAAAAATTCACCCTGAACTTTACCATCCACAAATTGTTATCTGGTAAACATTTTGCAGACATTATTCTATGAAACAAAAAAAGGAATAAAAATACTTTTATAAAAATGAGATCAAACTACAGATATTTTATTTTAGAAATCTATTTTATTTCACATAAACAAAAGAAAATAAAATACAATTAATTAAACTTTAAAACTGCTTAATAGAAAGATTATCTTTTATATGATCTATTTCTTAGTTACATAAGGAGAAGGTCGTCATTTTTTTTTTAACTATATTCACTTTTAGCATTCTTAGTGTTCTTCCAAACTTCCCTATGCCCACCCTTCTGATTTTTAAATCACATAGAGTACTGGTTTTATACTGTACAGGTTTATAGCCATGGTGGATACTGTCATACACCATCAAGATTCCTTATTAATGGAGAGACTATCATCTTAGCCATCAAGAGTGCTGTTGGAACACAGCCTTTAATTGTAGACTTCAGGAAGTGCCTCACCTTTACATCCTCCAGCACAGTCCATATCCAATGAGACTGAGAAGGGATGTAAAGGCATTGCCATCTCTATCTTGACCCAACTGGGGACAACTCTGAAGAACTATTTTAGTTCCAGAGTCCCATGGGGTTGCTGAAGCTGTTGTTAGGCATGCCCTTCAGCTTCAATTTTCCTTCTTTCCAGTCTTGTTTCCTTTTCCTTTATTTCACAAGTACTGATTCCAAGAATATGTCTTAAGAAACATGTAGTACCCTAAGCTCCCTTTCAGGGTCTATTTCCAGGAAGTCCAATTTCTAACAAATATGTAGACTTAGATTCTTTCAAAAGAAGGCAATTCTACCAGTCAGTTCCCCTGCTTCAAACACTTATCTGTCACAGAAGCTCACACATTCCTTAAAAAGAGCCAATCAGTCAGGCTCATTACACTGTGGTAATAAATAATTACACATTAATACAATAGTGGATTACTTCGAGCTTACACAAATTATCAATTTTGGATTAGCAAGACAGGCTCTCCTCAAAGCTGAGAGAGTCTCCATTTCCATATGTTTCTATAATAGCAGAAACATTATTCTGGTTCTTAAAAGTTATAAAAAGAAGATCAAAGCAAATCACACAGCCACATCTGAGTTCAACAGGGCAATAATGCAGGCTGATTCTGCAGGGAGAAGCAAGAGGATAGATGCACATGATATCCAAGACCACTAATGCCTGTTCCTCTGGATATTGAACATTCAGTTCCTTCATTCTCCCATATGCAAAATACTCCCATGCTGCCCTAAGGAAAATATGCCCAAAATACTAACAGTCATAGGTCTTGTTTTTTAGTTGTTTTGTTGTTGTTTGGTTTTAGTTTGTTTTCAGTGCTGCAGATCAAACCCATGCCTTGGGCACACTAGGCAAGTACTCTACCATTGAGCTATATTCCAACCCCTTAATCACCTTTTTAAGGTGAAAAGTGAAGATAGGTATTAAATACTCTGAGTACAGATATGGCTTTTCCTCATTTGGAGACAACTAAAAAGGTGAGTTGTCCCCTATACAAAGATCCGACATGCAATTGTGAATCAGGGACACAAAAAAACTGCCAAAACCATTTCCATTTAAGGACCACAAGATAGTAACTGCTCTGCTATAATTTTCAAATCAGACAAGACAGATATTGTCTTGCTCATTCTCCTTCTTTATGCATTTTCCACTCTTTGAAGGAGCGCCACACCTTTAGTCCCTTTTGCTAGAACCATTTTGTCCAAAAGAAATGACTTTCTGGGTACCACAATAATCTACTTGGACTTTTGTTCCCCTCCCTACCCCAGTACTGAACCCAAAGGTGTTCTACCACTGAGCTACACCCCAGTCTTTTGCTTTTTATTTTGAGACAGTGTCTCTTAGTTGCTCAGACTGGTCTCAAACTTGATATTCTCCTGCTGCAGCCTCACAAGTGGTTGAGATTATAGGCATGCACCACCACACCCAACTCAAATATTTTAAATATTGGATGCTTTGGCAATGCTCTCAATTTGGTCCTTGATTTTTCTGAAGCCTTTGGTAGCTCAGTGTTGTCAGCTCTATCATATATGGGTTGGAAACCACTCATTTGTACCTTTCAATCCCACAGATCCTTGAATGTTTATATTTGCTCTATTTCCTTTTATTCTTGGCTTACAATCCTGTCTGTTCCTCTATGAATTCTTCTTTTTCTTATAATACTTTGCAGTCAAATGCAAATAGTAAATAAATTGATGTTATTGGTTTGTTTTCCCTACCCCTTTTGCCTAGAGCTGTAAGTTCATTTTTTATGTTAACTACCATCCACATTAGTTTAGGAGACAATTTTACAAAATACTTTATCACTACATAAACAGGTCACCATACTAGCAGCCATCAATTCAAGTTTCATCTTTTTCTCTGCCTAGCTTCAAATCAATGTCATAAATATTTTGAGCTTTTGATGTAGCAACACCAATCTTTGCATCAACTTCTGTATCAGAGTAAGTTGATACTGAGATAAACAACACAATTTCAACAGACAGAAATTTAAAACTCTTCTACAAGAAGGGTCACTAAATATTTGTATGTAGTAACAAACTCTACTATACTAAAACATTCTACTCAATAATTTGTTTTTCTATGAACTGTAATTAAAATTTCTAAGATTTTTGTTGCATGCCTTTTGATGGATAGTGCATGGAATTAGGTTTTAAGTATGTATTTTGCTATATGTTTCTTCATGCCACTCTGAATTATAGATATTTCTTCCATTGAGTGGTTGCTCTTGGTAAACTTTATGGTAGTTTTCATACTTTTTTACTCATTTCATTGGGTATCTGTGCAGAAAAATTTTGTGAGAGAAATTCCGCTCAATACCTTTTTAAAGGTAGTTTATATATCAGAAATCATGCATAATAATGGTCTCAGAATCTTTTAAAATTAAATTGAAGTTTCCAAATAGGCCCTTCCAAAATCTCTGGAAAATTACTGGCTGTAGAAGGACCACTGCATTCCAGCCCAAGCTTTTGAACCAAGAGGCCAGGAGAAACTAGCCAAATGATTTGATCTAAGTTAAATATTTTCTTACTGGACAAGATAGCTGGATTCTGTGATCACTAAACTCTAAGTGGTAGTATTTTATGACTCAATTTTTAAAAAAAATCACTGTCTTCTTCTTTCCTAAACCTTTAAGGCAAAATTTGAACATAAAAATTTAAAGTCTAATTATGTAGTAACTTTCTCACAGCTATTATAGTTTCCCTTATGTTCATACTGCACCATATTAAAATGAATGAACACATTTAATTTTTAAAAAATATTTACTTTTTTAGTTTTAGGTGGACACAATATCTTTATTTTACATTTATGTGGTGCTGAGGATCAAACTCAGTGCCTCAAGTATGCTAGGCAAGCACTCTATCACTGAACCACAACCCCAGCCCAAAAGAATGAACACGTTAATGTAATGTCTATTTACTAAAAAAATATTTACTGTGGAATGTCTATAGGTCAGTAATTAAGCTAAAGGCTAGGGGTACAACAATTAAGACAGTAAGCAATTATGAAGAATTGTAAGCACTATAAAGAATTATAAAAGGAAAGGTGTTATAAGACTTATAGAAACAGAATTTGAATAAACTAGAGTTAGTGAAAGCCTCCTGGTGGAAAGGGTTTAGAATAACAGTGACTCTGGAACAGAGTATGGGAAGCACTATGGATCAAAACATGAAATAATAATGTTAATTATAGAGAGCTAGTTATATTTAGAAAGTTATAAAATAAGCCTAACAAGCACCAGAGGAACGTACCTATACTGATAGTGCAGTCATAAAGAATAATAAAAGGGGAATAAATAGTCATAAACAAAGAGTCCCTGCAAATTTGATTTATACATGTTTACAAGTGTATAATAGTATTGCTAAAGATTTCATGGATTGGTAAAGAATATCCCAATATATCAACCAATCAGTATGTTATCTGATTGTATAAGTAGTGATTTGCATATCTGATATTCAATCTCATTTCCCAGCTATTTTAAGGAGAGGTCAGCAAACTTCTGTGAAGAGCCAGAGAATAAATATTTTAGGCCCTGTGGACCATATTAATTTTCTATTTCTGTGTAACAAGTTATCACAAACTTACACCTACTTATCATATTACTGACTCTATAGTTCAGAAGTCTGGGAGAACTTAGCTGGGTTCTCTGCTGAAGATCTCAGAAAACAAAATAAACATATCGACTCAGTTGGACTCTTATCTGGAAGCTCTGGAGAAGAATCTCTCCCAACCTCATTTAGGTGTTGGCTAAATTCAGTTCTTGTAGAGTAGGACTGAGGTTCCCATATTCTTGGTGGCAGTTGACCAGAGCTGCTAGAAGCCTCCTCTCAGCAATGAAAAGTTGCTTTTGGGTCCTCCCAGGAGGCCCCCTCTATCTGCTTCAAGCTTTGAATATATTTTTTATGCATTTTAATTTGCACTTAGAAGCAAAGAGAAAATTCTCATGTGAACAGTCTAGATCTCCCCTGACTGACTTCCTTCCTTTTTTGTTGTTAGGAGATTGAAACTGGGGTGCTTTACCACTGAGCTACATGACTATCTTTTTTTTATTTTTGAGAGGGGGTCTTGCTAAGCTGCTGAGGCTGGCTTTGAACTTGTGATCCTCCTGCCCTAGGCACCAGAGTTGTTGGGACTACAGGTGTGCATACCATGTCCAGCAATACATTCTTTTAATGTCAACTTATAAGTAACCTTAATCATATCTTCAAAATCCATTTGCCATCTAACATAAGTATAGCAGCAACACCAGAGGTATAAAGACCATGAAACCATCTTAGAATTCTGCCTGCTCCAGTCTGCCCATCTGGCCCCCATGTTACCATACACTTCTTATGAGCAAAATGCACTGACCCCAGTCCAAGGACCCCCAAATTTCATATCATTTCATCATCATTTCAACATTAAAAAAAATTCAATATCTAAATTTAAATCTCATAATCTCAAACGACAAAATTTTATCTAAACCCAAGGTAAACAGTTTTAGCTCCTGGGAAAAATTCTTCTCCCTTATGAATCTGTATAACTAAAGAAATACTAACACTGCCACTAACACTTCCAATATACAATGGGAAGACAGACATAATTACAGACATTATAGTTCACAAAGGGCAAAATGAATGACAGTCACTTGTTCAAGGCAGTTATGGATGGGCAAACTATAGCCACAGTTTTAGCCACAGTTCCCTGAATAGGTATTATATGAATTTTGTAGGTCTTATATGAATTTTACAGAGGTTCCCTCCATTAAATGAAAGCCATGTCCACTAATCTTTTCAAGATGATTTTTAGCTTCTGCTGAAATAAATGAGGGAAAATGATCTTTAGCTTTTAAAAGCCTTTTAGTTTAATTGCGATGATCTGAGGAACACCCTTCATTTCATAGAATGATTTTCCAGGAGACCTAGTATACTTTGCCCTTTTGATCCTTGTGAGGTTTCAGCAAAAGCTGTGCAGCTACTCTATACCATCTGTCATGGCAATTTTTGAATTTTAGCATGTTTTGCCATCTTGTCAGGGGATTTCCCAATTCATCAAGTCCTGGTTCCTTCAGAGACTTTTAACACTTTTCTTGGAAATTTCCATGGCTAAATATTCAAATTCATCATTTATAAGTTGCTCTTTTCATGTAACTTCAGGAAACAATTCTGCTAAGCACCTTGCCACATCATAAAAAGAATGCCCCCAGCCCAGGTCCAGAACATGTATTTCACTTCCTTTTGTCCTCCAGGGCAAGGCTCTTAAAGGCCAGATTTCTATTAAGTCTGTTCAAGGCAACTTAGACTTTCTTGATCATGTTCTTCAGAAATTTCCCCTGACTTCTTCCTATCCTCACCCAATAATGATTTCAAAGCCACTTCCACAGTTTCAGGTATTTGTTTGGCAGCATCCCACTTTCCAATACCGAAATCTATATTAGTTTTCTATCACTAAAAAATGACCATAAACTTAGCAGCTTGAGACAATACACACTTATTATCTCACATTTTTTTTGTAGGTCAGAAGTCCAAGTAGGCTAAGCAGGATTTTTTACTGAAGAGTCTCACAAGGCTGAAATCAAAGATTTAGACCCTCCTCTGCATTTGCAGCCGCTCCTCCCCCTCCTGGCTGGTGCCATCCTAAGCATGAAAAGTCCCGCCCTGCCTGAACATGGCTAGTTCTCTCTGCTTCCCTGGGAAGACCGGCATGTTATCATCCCTGTTAGCAGAAGAATTCTGAGGAAGATCACTGTGGACCCTGGCCCACCTGCCACACGGAAGGAGGAGCAGCAGAACAGCATGCACATGTAGTAGGAGCAGAGTGACTGACTCTCAAATCCACACTGCTAGAGAGGAAGACATACAAATAACACAAAGAAACAAGGGAAGAAAGTGCCAGAAACAAACCAAACTGACACAATAATAGATTCCATTGACAGCACAGTAGAAGAAATGTCAGAGAAGGAGTTCAGAATGTACATAATTAAAATGATCTGTGAAGCAAAGAATAAATTAAGAGAGCAAACACAGGCAACAATTGATGGCTCCAACAAAAAGATAAGAGAGGAAATACAAGTAGCAAAAGATTACTTCAAGAAAGAAAGACTCTGAAAAACAAACAAACAGAAATCCTTGAAATGAAGGAAATAGTAAACCAAATAAAAAATTCATAGAAACCATCAACAGATTAGATAACTTAGAAGACAGAATCTCAGGCATTGAAGATAAAATGTATAATCTTGAAAATAAAGTTGACCACACAGTGAAGATGTTGAGAAACCATGAATAAAACCTCCAAGAATTATGGGACAACATGAAAAGAACAAATCTAAGAATTATCAGGATAGAGAAAGGCACAGAGATACAAACCAAAGGAATGCACAATCTCTTCAATGAAATAATATCAGAAAACTTCCCGAACACGAAGAATGAATTGTAAAATCAAATATAAGAGGCTTACAGGACACCAAATGTACAAAATTACAACAGATCCACACCATTACATATTATAATGAAAATGCCTAGCATATGGAATAAGGACAGAATTTTAAAAACTACAACAGAAAAGATTCAGATTACATATAGGGGGAAACTAATTTGGATCTCAGCATATTTTTCAACCCCGACCATCAAAACTAGGATCCTGGAACAACATATACCAAGCTCTGAACAAAATGGATGCCAACCAAGAATCTCATACCCAGAAAAATTAAGCTTCAGATGTGATGATGAAATAAAAATCTTCCATGATAAACAAAAATTAAAAGAATTTACAACGAGAAAGCCTGCACTACAGAATATTCTCGACAAAATATTCCATGAGAAGAAAATGAAAAACAACAATAAAAATCAGCAAAGGGAGGAACAGGTAAATTCAATCAAAGGAGAAAACAACCAAAGCTTAAAAATAAAAAATAAACCAAAATGACTGGGAATACAAACCATGTCTCAATAATAACCCTGAATGCTAATGGCCTAAACTCATCAATTAAGACACAGACTGTCAGACTGGATTAAAAAAAAAATCCAAACATATGCTGCCTTTAAGAGATTCATAGGAAAAGACATCCACAGACTGAAGGTGAAAGGATGGGGAAAAAACATATCACTCACATGGGCCATGTAAACAAGCAGAGGTTTTCATCCTCATACAGATAAAGTGGACTTCAAACCAAATTTAGTCAGAAGAGATAAGGACATTTCATACAGCTTAAGGGAACTGTACATCAATAAGACATAACAATCATAAATATCTATGCCCCAAACAATGGAGCATCTACATATATCAAACCAACCCTTTTCAATTTCAAGAAGCAAATAGATCATAACAAAATAAAACTGAGTGACTTTAACACACCTCTCTTGCCACTGGATAGATCTTCCATACAAAAACTAAACAAACTATATAATTCAATAATACAATCAATGATTTAGATTTAACAGACATATATAGAGTATTTCCTCCATCATCGAGCAAATATACCTTCTTCTCTAAAATAGACCATATATTATGCCACAAAGCAACTCTTAGCAAATTAAAAAAAAAAATAGAGATACTACCCTATATTCTATCTTATCATAATGGACTGAAACTAGAAATCAATGATAAAATAAACAATAGAAGCTACTCAAGTACCTGGAGACTAAGTAATATAATACTGAATGAGGAATGGATAGCAGAAGACATCAGGGAGGAGATTAAAAAAAACTCCTAGAGGTAAATGAAGGAACACTGATACAACATATCAAAATCTCTGGGACACTATGAAGGAAGTGCTAAGAGGAAAGTTCATTGAATTGAGCTTACTCATCAAAAGAATAAAAAATCAAAAAATAAATGACCTAACATTACATCTGAAAGCCTTTGAAAAAGAAGAACAAATCAATACCAAAAGTAGTAGAGACAGGAAATAATTAAAATCAGAGCTGAAATCAATTAGATTGAAACAAAAGAAACAATTAAAAATATTGACAAAATGACAAATTGGTTCTTTGAAAAAAATAAATAAAATTGATAAACTCTTAGCCACGCTAATGAAGAGAAGGAGAGAGAAAACTCAAGTTACTAAAATTTATGATGAAAAAGGAAATAACATGATGACACTATTTAAATACAGAAGATAATTAGAAAATATTTTGAAAATTTATACTCTAATAAAAAAGATAATCTCGATGACATTGACAAATTTCTAGAAACACACGATCTACCCAAACTGAATCAGGAGGACATACACAATTTAAACAGATTAATTTCAAGCAAGGAAATAGAAGATGCCATTAAAAGCCTACCAACCAAGAAAAGCCCAGGACCAGACAGATTCTCTGCAGAGTTCTATAAGACCTTCCAAGAAGAACTAATACCAATACTCCTCAAATTATTCCATGAAATAGAAAAGGAGGGAACCCTTCCAAACTCATTCTATGAGGCTGGCCTCACCTTGATTCCAAATCCAGACAAAGACACATCAAGAAAGAAAACTTCAGAACAATATCCCTAATGAATATAGAGGCAAAAATTCTCACTAAAATCCTGGCCCAAAGCATACAAAAACATATTAAAAATAAAGTGTACCACGATCAAGTGAGGTTCATCCCAGGGATGCAAGTTTGGTTCAACATATAGAAATCAATAAATGTAACACATCACATCAGTAGACTTAAAGACAAGAATCATATGATTATCTCAACAGATGCTGAAAAAGCATTTGATCAAATAAAACCCCTATTCATGTTCAAAACAGTAGGAAAACTAGGAATCATAGGATCATACCTCAACATTGTAAAAGCTATCTATGCTAAGCCCAAGACCAATGTCATTCTAAATAGAGAAAAATTGAAAGCATTCCCTCTAAAAACTGGAAAAAGACAGAGGTTCCCTCTTTCACCGTTTCTATTCAACATAGTCCTTGAAACTTTAGCCAGAGCAATTAGACAACAGAAAGGAATTAAAGGGATACAAATAGGTAAAGAAGAACTCAAACTATCACTATTTGCTGATGACATGATTCAATATCTAGAAGGTCCAAAAAATTCCACCAGAAAACTTCTAGAACTAATGAATGAATTCAGCAAAGTAGCAGGACATAAAATCAATACCCATAAATCAAATGCACTTCTATATGTAAGTGATGAATCCACTAAAAGAGAAATTAGAAGAACCACCCCATTCAAAATAGCTAAAAAAATATAAAATACTTGGGAATCAATCTAACAAAAGAGGTGCAAGACCTCTACAATGAACACTACAGAACACTAAAGAAGGAAACTGAAGAAAAACTTAGAAGATGGAAAGATCTTCCAGGGCTCTATTGTCAGAATAAGCACACTAACTGTTGTACAGATTTAATGCAATTCCTATTAAAATCCCAGTGACATTCTTCATAGAACTTGAAAAAGCAATCATAAAATTAATTTGGAAAAAAAAAACAGATCTGGAATAGCCAAAGTAATCCTTAGCAAGAAAAGTGAAGCAGGAGGCATCACAATACCAGACCTTAAACTATACTACAGAGCAATAGTAACAAAAACAGCATGGTATTGGCACCATAATAGACATCTATACTAATGGTACAGAATAGAAGACACAAAGACCAACCCACATAAATACAGTTATCTCATACTAGACAAAGGTGCCAAAAACTACACTGGAGAAATGATAGCCTCTTCAACAAATGGTGCTGGAAAAACTGGAAATCCATATGTAGCAAAATGAAATTAAACTTCTGTCTCTTACCATGCACAAAACACAACTCAAAGTGGATCAGGACCTAGGTATTAGACCAGAGATCCTGTACCTAATAGAAGAAAAAGTAGGCCCAAATCTGCATTATGTAGCATTAGGCCTGGTCTTCCTTAACCAGAGCCCTGAAGTGCAAGAAACAAAATCAAGAATCAATAAATGAAATGGATTTGAACTAAAAAGCTTCTTTTCAGCAAAAGAGACAATCATTGAGGTGAAGACAGAACCTACAGTATGGGAGCAAATTTTTACCACACATACATCAGATAGAGCACTAATCTCCAGGATATAAGTTCAAAAAACTTAATACCAAAAAAAAAAAAACCCAACCCAGTCAATAAATGGGCTAAAGAACTGAATAGACACTTCTCAGAAGACATACATCACCCCAGTTGGAGTAGGGGCAGAGCAGAGCCGCCGCCCGTGCCTGCAAAGTAGGCAGACCTGCGACTGACCGGCAGAACAGGCCCAGCGGCCCGTTAGCGTGGTAGACAGATCACCCCAATTGGAGGAGGAGCACAGCCGCCGCCTGCCCCTGCAAGGGAGACTTTTCAACTATACAAGAGCAATATAAATATATAGGGGGAAAATTTCAAAAACACAACAGTTTCACCAAGCAGAAAGAAACGCGAGCAGTATGAAAAGACAAGGAAACAAAGGACCACAAGCAATGCAGGTCAACTCAACTTTAGAAGAGGTAATGGCTGCAGCAGATGGAATGTCAGATAANGGGGGATAGTAGAGGATAGGAAAGGCAGCAGAATACAACAGACACTAGTATGGCAATATGTAAATCAATGGATGTGTAACTGATGTGATTCTGCAATCTGTATACGGGGTAAAAATAGGAGTTCATAACCCACTTGAATCAAAGTGTGAAATATGATATATCAAGAACTATGTAATGTTTTGAACAACCAACAATAAAAATTTAAAAAATATATTTTTTAGTTGTAGACGGGAAAAAAAAAGAAGATATACAAGCAATCAACAAATACATGAAAAAATATTCAACATCTTTAATAATTAGAGAAATGCAAATCAAAACTACTCTAAGATTTCATCTCATCCCAGTCAGAATGGCAGTTAACAAGAATACAAGCAATAATAAGTGTTGGAGAGGATGTGGGGGAAACGGTACACTCATTCATTGCTGGTGGAACTGCAAACTGGTGCAACTACTTTGGAATGCAGTGTGGAGATGCTTCAGAAAACTTAGAATGAAACCACCATTTGACCCAGCTATCCCACTCCTTGGTCTATACCTAAAGGACTTAAAAATCAGCATACTATAGTGACATAGCCACAACAATGTTTATAGTATCAGAATTCACAATAGCTAATATGTGGAACCAACCTAGATGTCCATCTAAAGAAACTGTGGTATATATACACAATGGACTATTACTCAGCATTAAAAGAGAATAAAATTATGGCATTTGCAGGTAAAGGATGAAGTTGGAGAATATTATGCTAAGCAAAAATATTGCGATGCCTCCTGCTTCACTTTTCTTGCTAAGGATTAATTTGGCTATTCCAGATCTCTTATTTTTCCAAATGAATTTTATGATTGCTTTTTCAATCCCCCCAAAATAAAGGCCGAATGTTTTCTCTGATTAGTGGATGCTAATCTATAATGGAGGTGGGCATGGGATGAATGGACGAACTTTGGATTGGGCAAAGGGGAAGGTAGGGAGGGGTTATGAGAATAGAAAAGATGGTGGAATGAGATGGACAACATTACCCTAGGTACATATATGATTTCATGAATGGTGCATCTCTACACCGTGTATAACCAGGGAATTGTAATGTTGCATTCTGTTTGTGTACAATGAATTGAAATGCATTCTGCTGTCATGTACAACTAAGTAGAACAAATGTAAAATTAAAAAAAAAGATTTAGGTGGGCTGTGCTCTTACTAGGAGGATCTGGGAAAGAATATACTTTTTTTTTTCTTTTTTCTTTAGTAAGTATGGGACAGGGACTGAGAATCTGCACTTTTAACAAGCTCTTAGGCAACATTGATGTTGCTGGCTGAGGGTCACACTTTGAGAATCATTTCTCTACAGGAAACTTTAACAGGTGAACTGCAGTTCATCTATCAATTTAAAACATCTGATCCCAAGATGAAACATACCACATTTATTTGCTAAACATCAATTTTGCTGTACAGCAACTCACCAAGCCTATACGAATTACTTGAAGTACATCAAGAATTTAATCAAAATTCTTATATTTTGTAACTGGAGCAATGTGCAGGAATCTTACCTATCATCCCAACTAGTCATTCTGTATAGATAATGCTATCCAGGTATTATTTGTATAGAAAGGTTTGTCTGTTATATCCATTAGAAAAATCATGGATTTTATTTTAATAAACCATAAAATAAACCTAATAGTATTTTTAAAAAATCAAGTAAATTGAGTGAAAAAATAAAATTGGGAAGAAGAAAAGGAAAGGCTATTCCAGGCAACTACTACAGAGTGTGTAATACAGTATTAAAAATTCAAGTGAAGAAATTGGTTTTATACACTAAGAAAGAGTGCCATGCTAACTAAGTTGAATATGTAAGAGAAATCAAATTATGAGAGAGTAGTAAGGGTAACTGCCAACACTCTAGTTATCAGCATGGAGTAAGAAATGACAGAAGCAAGTAAATATTAAACCATATGGCTATTTCAGAGTTCTTATTTGAAAACACTGGAAGTTAACTCCGACTCATAAAGTGGAATGGCAATTTATTAAAAGAATGGGGACACACAGGAAATCAGGTTAACAGCTAAGACTCTCAAGAATAAAAAGTCTAAACTCATATGGCAGGACCAGTGTCTTACAGGAACTTTGTTGCTGTTCCTATAGGACTCTCATGTGTCAAGGACTTTTCTTTACTACAGTTGTAACTGGCCCAGCACTAACATTGTTTCTGCACCAACAAAGCTATTTTAGAGTTACTGTGGTCTCTCACCTCCAATGCCTCTGCCATCAGCTTCATGGAGACATAATATGAGCACAGTATCTTCTCTGTTCAGTTTATATTGAAGTTTCCCAGAAATGAACACAAGTAGTACAGTCTAGTCATAAAGCTCATGCTCTCCCTATGAGCAAGATTAGGAAAGTGAATTTTCTAGCTGCTCTTAGGAAGACGGAAAGCTTTAGTTGGAACTTCCCTGTCATTAGAAAGTTGTTGAAAAGGTATGAAAGAGGGAAGAAATAATACGTGCTCACCACAAAATGTGATGTATCAAACATATAAAATGTACTTAAAATTCAATTCTGTTCTTGCCTAAATCCTTTCACGATATATATTAGTAGAGCCAGAGAACATCAGAGATGAATAGAACCTCAGATATCATTTGTTCTAATCCTCTCATTTTACTATTGAGAAACCTGATACCCAAAATGATTAGGTAATTTACCAAACTTAGACAGCTATTTAGTAGTAAGAACTTATGCTTTACATCTCTCACTCTGATGTATTTTTTATCATCAAAGAGGAACACCTTAAACTATATCTCAATGTTAAATTTTAATCTTACCCTGAAGGAAATTCATTGTTTAGTTCTCAGAAAGTCATTTTGGTGGCATTTGTCTATTTCTCTCAATGCGTTGATTCAATCAGTTCTTCAAAAACTAGCTGTGAAGATAAACTATATGCAGGACTCTATTCTATCATTATCCATGAAAAAAACCAAGAAATTTAAAAAATATTTTAAGCGTAATTTGTGAATTCTTTGGCTGGGTTAAAACTTTCCCTTGCCAAAAGACAAATGCTCTTGTAACAAAAGCAATAATAAGTAATTATTCAAAAGCCACTAGAATAAATATTTAATTATGAATATAACCCTTATACACACATTTTTACATCTAACAAAATTAGAGCCAAACTCACCCAGGTAAACTATGACAAGATTCCTCCATGTAATATTAAAATTTAAGCAAAGAGAACATTACATACAGAAAATACATACATTCTATTAATATTTATGACAAGACAACTGACACTTATGAGTGTTAACCTCACAACCATGGTGTTTCAGTAGCTGTAAAACAAACAAGATTTTAAGAAAGTAAAGAAAGAAGAAAGCAAGAGAAAAGAAAAATTATAAGTATTAAATTTGAGAAGCATGTCAGTGCAGAAGAAACATTTTCTAAGAGCAGAAGATGGCTTTGTTTAGATTTGAACATTAAATATTAGAAGCTACTTATCTAGAACTTTTTTTTAATTCTTCTTGTAAATATTCTAAAGAAATTTACAATATTAGTTGGCAAAAAAAAAAAAAAAGATTATAGAATCAATGACTATAACCTAACACAAGCAACATAGGTGTATACAGAAATTTGACCAGAGATAAAACCATATGTTTAGAGCTTCATTTTCTTTGGATAATGAATATAATTCATTTGGATAATGAATACAGAATCAGAAGAGAGATAATTTAAAATAAATAAAGCGATATAAAATACATACCTCTTGATGATAGTCTTTCTCTTCTAATTTAAATCAGTGGCAGTTATTTGTATAAAATATTATGTTTTCCACAGAAAAAATAGTTATCACTCAGACCAAATAATAAAAATTTAAACATCACATTAATAACTACGGAATATTCGATTCTATGAAAATTTATACTTTCCTCAAAAATATATTATCTGAATTTTCTTTTTATTTCTCTTGTTATAAACTGCTAGTGTCATTTAAAAAGACATTCTCCCAAAAAAAGTAATTCTTAAAATTTGATGTGATAGTAAGCTATTAATTCTATCAATAAAGCTTCCTACCTTGTAAACACACATGGGGATATATATGTACACACACACACACACACGTTTACCACCATCTTTTTATTTTTACAGATGCTGAAATATCTAGTTAAATTGTATAGTCTGACTATGAATGAAAGTCCCACAAAATCAAATACTACCTGATATAAATGCAATGAAACCTTAACCTTGAACTTATGCTTACACGTTTAAAAGTCTTAAAACAATGCTAAAATATAATACCTTATTTTAAAATTTAAATCTATCCTGAAATAGATACTGCAAAAATGCTTTTTGTTAAATATAACAGGTATAAATATAAATCACAATTTATACTTATAGCACATATAACAGATTTTCTCATAATCTAAATAACTATGTGGCATAATGAGTCTCCTTGGTTTAAACAAATAGTGCAGACACTTCTCTCCTGTGACATGCAATGCTTTATGGGAATTTAGTTAAAAATATGGATAGAGATTTGAAAGTGAATAATCTGGAAAAAAAAAAGTGAAAGCTGGTTGAAAGTCTTTAAGTTAAAAGTATTCACCCAGAAATGCTTCAAAATATTGAAAGTACAATGAGGTCATAGTTTTTGAACTTTTAAAATAATTTCATGGCAGTTCTGGAAAGATAATAACTCATGAGCAGAAAATTTCTGCAATATAGCAAACAAGACAGAAGGATAAACAGATTTTAATTGATCACCTAGTTTTAACCTGGAAAAAAATTTAATTCTATAAATAGTTTAGATTACATTATAATCATTTAATACATTTTCAATAAAGGAACAAATCTAAGACCATTGGCTAGAAAGGGGATAGAATAAAATACATAAATCATATATCACTGAGAGCAGGAGCAGAAATATTATAGGCAGAGCAGAGCCCTGATTGCAACAATTCCATAGCAATAGCTTTAAAGGTCACCTCTAGCAATACCATATAAACCCCTAGACGGCAGCAACTCTGGGGCATACCAATTGGAACCCCTCTCTCTGGGAGCTTCACTTCTTTTCTGTTTCAAAAATAAATTCTGTTACTTTACTCTCACCCTGAATTGTCCATGGGTCTCATTCTTCAGAACTTCAAGAAAAAACCTATACCTCATCATCTTCAAAAGGAAATTTAATAGAAAAGAAAAAAAATTATACCTACCTATCCAAGGCCTAGAAATTTGTATAAAGGTATGATTACTATACAAACAATATTGTGACAAACTTATTGCTTGATTATAGATTTTAAAAAATTATATATATTATATTCCATAAACATACATTGTATTGAGGTCATATGATGAGATACTTACAGAATGATTGTAAGAAGGTTCCAGTATCACAGGTAATGACATTTTCCCTTGAAGATTCAATTTTGTTAAATAAAAAATCTTTTCCCCCACAATCTTTTCTTTTTTCATGCGATGTACACCATAAAGTCTAAACCGAACTGCATAATTTCCAATCATCTCAGATTCAACATGATTAAATTTGAATGTTTCTGTGAAGACAGGGCATGGTCCTCTCTGGATGCTGGTTTTTGCTCTCTGTTTCTTTATAGGTAGAAGAACAAGGTGTACTTGCCATGAGTTGCCACCTGTCCTGTTATATGTTGGGATGTCTGTGACAGCTGTCACTGTTACCAAAAGCTTCTGTTCTTGTGAGTCATAGTCAAAAGTCACATCCAGTGTGCCATATTTAGCTTCTGGCTCAGGATCAAAAGGTTTAGGAAGCTGTGAAGACGATCCTTGAGCTGACATATCCTAGGAAAAGCAAATTAAAATGTTTTCAATTTTTAACTCTATTATTTAATCTAGCACATAAATGCCTGATATTTCTTTATGAGGATGATGGGAAAACAATTTTAATTTGCCCTCAAAGAAAAAGTATAATTAGCAGCCAGCTATAATCAAAATCTACCATACAGTGCCAGAATGTTAGAAATGGTAAGTTAAACTAAAACACTTATTAAATAAAGACACATTTAGAATGTACTGCACATCATTACCATTTTGAGAAAGTTGGACATATGTTTTACAATTAAAAATTTTAAATATATTTTATTGTTATTTCTGTTCCTTTAGTGAGATACTACTAAATTTTAACCTTCACACTATAAAGAACACAACCAGCAACTCAATATTAAACTGCAGAGTAAGTGCACATAAATAAAGTATAATGCTATTGAAAAATGTTTCCATTTTTAGAACTTGTTATACAATTCCCCATCTATGAAAGAACATAAACCTACTTTGATTTAAAAACCAAAGGAAATGTGAAATATGGAAGTATAAAAAGGCCTCAAATATTTTTGCAGCTAAGTATCCTCCAAATTTCAGACCATATTACTTCAATTGTTAACTAAAATTAAAAACAGTATATTATTTTCCAATATTACCTATTGTTGAAAATGAAGAATACACATTTTAAAAGTTGAATACTGGAAACTATACATACTAATTATGACATTAAAAGAAATTATAACCATTAGTTGTCTCAAATTCCTGCCAGTCTAATTGTCTGGAATACATTTGGGAGTTTCATATAGTTACCAACAATGTCAAAGCCAGGTTTTTTTACCTTAACTATGTCACTTTGTCCCTGTGGGGATTTTAATAAATCTTAAATAATTTTCATTGGACCAATTTTATAATTTTCTTAAATTTTCTAAGCATGTGTTCAGTGCTTACAATGAACACTAATGCCCCACAGTCTTCCTTCTTTCATTTACTCAAAAGAACATTTTTTTTCTATGTTTTCCCTGAGCATTCCAATGTTAAGAATGTGAAACCCTATAACTAATTAGAACAAATTTTAAAAATTTAAAAAAAGTGTGAAACCCACAATTTAAAGGGTATGACCTTAACAGATAAAAACTACTATTTGCACTCTTCAAACAGGAAACTAGCAAACAATCATTCCCTTTCAAGGTGCCTGGATCAAAGTTTTAGAAAAACTTAGCTAGCAACAGAGTTGCATAAACTCAATAGAGTTTATAAACTACTTTCCACAGATTTCTTCTGTGCCCTCTTCCCCTCTTTTAGTTCAATCATGTATCTAAGACACCTGCAGCCTGGATTAAACCACGAGGAAAGACTTTTCTAATTGACACATATTATCAATTATAGGGTTACAATAAATTTGAAAAATAAAATTTTTATATTAACATTATATCCTATACTTGCATAGGTTATTAATGTTCTATATCAAAGTACTTATGCAATGTAGTTTTGCTAAATTGTTTGATTATATTCTGTGATACTATAAAAGACATAAAACCAAGTAGAGGAAACTCAAAAGTAAGTGTTAACAAAGATAGCAAGTCAGCAGCTTCTAAAATATGGGTAAAAATATAGGCATTAACTATAGATAATGTGTAAGGAAAGCAACTTGTGAGACAAGACAGAATTCATGATATATTAAAACCGTAACTAATAACTGTAGTAATTAATAATATACCAAAAGAGTAATTAGTAACTGTAGTAATTAATAACATACCAAAGATAGATGAATTAAATAGAAAATATGATGAAACAAATGACTGTTACCTATAGAAAATGATGGAAAACCCAAGTCATGAACATGTTGTCTCTGAGATAAGAGCTTTGTCTCCCATGTTTCTACTTAGGAAATGCAGATAAAAATCTGTATCCCTGTAGTAGGCTCACTGGCAAGGTCCAGTGGTGGCCAGGTGTACTTGCTTCTAAAGCAAGTGTGTACTGCTGGGTCTTGATACCCTTATTTAAATCTCTACTCTGGTCTTTGTTACCATACGATAAATAGGAATGTTGATGGAACAAAGACAGTGGAACAGGATATATGGGCACTGTATAAACCATGATGTGGCCTTGCTACCTATACCTACTGATATCCTATAATGACATAGGTAAGTGTGTCAACGTACCTTACCATAATCCTCTTACTTCTTGCTTTGTATCTGAAATAGATTTAAACACATGCATACACAAGTGTGCGTACACATGTAACTTAAGCATCTTAATTTGGTCTGAGTCCCCTGTGATAACTTGCCTCGTGGTATGTTAGAGGATACCACTACATTCAAGTAATTTCACACACAACAATTTAGATTAAGAATGGCAATATAATAACAGTTGTTAAGAGCATCATTTTTGTGGTCAGACACACGTGGGTTTGAATTATAGTTCCACTAGTTAAGAGCTGCATGTACTTGGGCAAATTGCTTAACTCTCTCAGTCTTACTGTTTCATTGGTGAAACAGAAATATAACTTCTGAGGACATGCTTGGTAGAGCTAAATGAGCTGACTATGTAAAGTTCACAGCAAAATTCCCAGGACACCTGTGATAGTTGTTACTATTATTAATTTTAGAATCTAGGCTTCACTGTTAGCTTGCTATGTATACAGTTTGAAAAGTCACAAAGCAGCAATCTTAACTTTGTTTATGTGATAGAACACAAACATCCCTTGTGGAAAATCATAAAACACTAATACATTAAATTTAAAATATCAATATAGAATTTTCTTCTAGGTCAGATATATTATAACATCAGAAATATTAAAAAATATTAGCAAAGTGCTTCTTAAAATTATAAAAAAATACTCCCAAATTAAAGAAATTCTACCTACAACTTAATTATTCTGTGTTGGGAAACTACCTTCCTTATTTAATTTTGACAACAAAGCAGAAAATTTACCTAGTAGGGACACAAACATACCGTATGCTTTCAGGAATGCTGTCAGGAACAAAAGTTGTAAGTTTACACTCTAAAACTATCAAAAAAAGTAAATCCTAAAAATAAATACTACCTTATGAAAACACCTTACTGTTCTAGTTTTTAACAAATCTCATGGCAATACTTTGAAATAGCAAAAATTACTTTTTCTGTTATTTTCACATTTTTGTTACAAAAAAAGTGACTTAAATTTAACCAACTAACCACTCTGGATACATGATACTTTGAATTCAAATTGCATTAGTAAGGCTGACCATCATTATCCATTATCCCTTTCATATTCTATAAATGAAAATACAATAAAGTGATTTCAAAAGACTTATAAAACATTAATAAATAATAATAAAAAATCCTAATAAACATAAACTGTAACCTTGAGATGAAATAAAAAGGTAAATAATTCCAGAATATTTTATATAAAGTGTTTAACAACCACCACCACTCCCTATCTTGAACTATCCATCTTCCTTTGGTTGCAGAGGGAGCTGAAGACAAGTTGAGACAGACCTGGTCAGTTTGTTGGTAAAGACTAGCTTAAGAATGGAAACTGGTACCATAAACTACAAAGGGATAAGACTGTGATGAATCCCATTCTCCTTACCAAAAAGAAAAGCACAAGATTATTATCTTCCAAATAACATCCACTTTTAAACTTGTATGTGCTTCACTTACTTCAGGGCTCAGGACTGCGGTGCTGTCACTTGGAACATCTTCTTCATATCCTTTATTATGAAAACTTTCTATTTCATGACCTGTGCTTCCTTCACTTGGGCACTTGTTATATGAGCATCGTGGACTGTTGCTGCAGTGGGAAAATTCACATTTACCATCCCCAATTTCTGAAGGTGTACATGAGAGATGGGGAGAACCACTGTCATCCTGATATGGTGGTGGTTGCAATTCATCCAGCGGCGGTGTTCTTCTCATTCTCTGAATGCAGTTTCCTGATAATGATTAAGAATCTGGTCACTGTTTCCAATTAGCCTCAAAATGCAGTACGGTCTACAGTAATTGTAAATAGCTTAAAAACACAGGATTAAAAATTTTGCAGAAATGTAACTATTAGATTTACTAAATCAGTGTCTTTCTTCCCTAGTTGAGGTGCAGAAACAAAATAATCTTGTTTCCACTCCTCTCTTCCTGCAAAGATCAGAAAAAATAAATCATAAACTTAGAGAGGCCCTGTTATACACCATAAAAATAAGTTTTTGTTAAATAGGTTTTTTAATTTGGTTCACTCTCTCAAAACAACCCAGCAGCATACATACTTTGTCTTTTCCCTGTGATTTGTGGCCTCTTAGCCAAAGCAATAAAAACATGGTAGGCTAAACAAACATAAAACCTTCATTTTTTTTAGTTTTTTATTTTTATTTTTTTAGTTATTGAGAAGAACTTAAACCTGCTTTTGATTCAGCAGGGTCAGGACTTTGTTTTCACATCTATTCTGGATCTAGAATCCTAAAATGATGTGCCCTATGAATCAGAGCCAAACTCTGTTTGTTAATCTCCACCACACAGCAAAAATTTACAGTTCTGCTGTCTTTTCTCCATTACATGTCCCCATTCCTTGAGTCTATAGCCCTCCTAAAGCGTGGTTCCTCCTGGTCTACATGAGTTATCTCCAATTCTAGTAATAATTTGAACCAGTGTTTTTCACTCTTAAAAGATTATTTAAATTTTTACTTCAATGATTAAGAATAAACCTATCTGTGAAGAAGGCTGGAGGTGGAAGAGGGAAAGAGATAAGGACAGAGTCCAGTACACAATTTAAAAACTGCTGAGTCTGTACAGATAAACCTGAATGCAATACTTAATGTCGAATTGAAACACTTTCTTTTTTTTTTCTTCTTTTTCAGTGCTGGGGATGCTCATTTTTATTTAATGGACTATGCATCTCCTTCTACAAATGGGACCCTTACAAAAGAATGTTATGGAGTTCAACTTCAATATTCAATACAGTTCCTGTGTTTTTCCTAAGATCAACTTTACATAAAAACTAAAAACCTCATTTAAAAATTACCATAATGCCTGGCTCAAATGAAAAATATTAATTTGTATTAATTTAGCAAAAACTTATATATTTGTTCAAAAGTCCTAAATTTGAAAAAGAAAACTAAATGTCCCCTCCCCTCCCATCTTCTCTCTCTACCCCATCTACTGTAATTCATTTCTCTCCTTGTTTTTTTTTCCCATTCCCCTCACAACCTCTTATATGTAATTTTGTATAACAATGAGGGTCTCCTTCCATTTCCATGCAATTTCCCTTTTCTCTCCCTTTCCCTCCCACCTCATGTCTCTGTTTAATGTTAATATTTTCCTCCTGCTCTTCCTCCCTGCTCTGTTCTTAGTTGCTCTCATTATATCAAAGAAGACATTTGGCATTTGTTTTTTAGGGATTGGCTAGCTTCACTTAGCATAATCTGCTCTAATGCCATCCATTTCCCTGCAAATTCCATGATTTTGTCATTTTTTAGTGCTGCGTAATACTCCATTGTGTATAAATGCCACATTTTTTTTAATCCATTCATCTATTGAAGGACATCTGGGTTGGTTCCACAGTCTAGCTATTGTGAATTGTGCTGCTAACTTTAAAAAAGGATGGCTGAGTTAATATAGTTGAAGCTAAATTCAAGAAGATATATTAAACACATTAAAAGCAGCAGCCAAAAAAACCAATTCCAGAATATTAGAGACAAGTGGCTATCAACAATTTATGTGGATTAATCCATCCATTCACATGCAGTAGGTATGGTGTGAACATGTGCATGGTGGGCTGACTGAACCCTATCACACAGTTGACCTCTCCTGAGCAGCAATCCAACTAGGCTGGAGATCTAAGCAGAAGATTTCCGAATCAGAATTCCAGAAAAGCTTTTGTTTTCCTGATAAAAGAAGTCAAACTCTATGGGCACCCCCTTTTCCCCTCCCTTTTCACCTGCCTGAGGATGCAGTAATTGCCTAGTGCCCATGAAGTAACTAGCATGAGAATGAAAATAAGGATGGAAAAGCAAAAAAAAAAAAAAAAGAGTTGAAGTATCTGAAACATCATGAATAGCTCTAAACTTTTATGGGTGAGACAAATAAATCCCTATTTGTTAAAAAACAAAACAAAACAAGCAACTTGAGAGTTGGAGTTTCTATTGTTTCTAAATACAATATCAAGTGATAGAACTTATAAATCATTAAACCAATATCCTCCTCTCCTTTAAAAATGCTTAATCAGCCATAAATTAAATTAAATGGCCATATCTAAATACTTACTGTAACAGAAGTTAATTAAAATTCCACAATGTAGTGGTTCTAGGAGTCAGTGTACCATTTTTTTAAAAAAAAATTTTAATTTTACAATAGAATATATTTTGACATAGTGTACACAAATGAAGCACAATTTCTCATTCCTCTGGCTGTACATGGTGCAGAGTCACTCCAGGAGTGTAATCATCCATGTATATAGGGTAATAATATCTGTGTCCTTTACCTTTGTTCTGAGAAGAGAGATGATCTTTCCCAGAAGTCTCAGCATATTGGCTCATAGATCACCCTGGACAGAAGTGGATCACATGCCTATTCCTAAACCCATCACTGGTAGGAGAAACAGGATTACTATAATTGGTTTAAATTAATCAGATGCCATCAAAAATGTAAAGGTAGGGGTGGATTAAGGTACCTAATCATATATATGTAAAAGAGTAGATAACAGAACAATGGGAGGTCAAGGAAGGAAGAAGACAGAGAGGATATTGGCTAGAAAACAAATATGATCCAGTCCTTGTCTTCCTTATCCCTCAATTTGATCATATGATCTCAGTTTTTAATCTTAATCAAAATACTTTTTCTCTCTGTGGCTTTCCTACCCCCAACAACTATTCTATAATAATTATTCCCTTTCCTTTTGCTCTTACCAGCATGGTATAATTTCTTTGTGGTAATAATGGTATTTCTTCTTTCTATTACTTTTTATTAGATTCCTGCTAAGTTGCCAATCAACTAGAGCATATTTTCACAACTAAGTTCCTGTCATCTGGCTCTTGTTTAGATTTAGTATAACTCTTGATTCAGAGATCAAGGCACAAATTACACAAAATAAGTTTGTGATATGTGAATATGCTAACTAGGATCAATGAGTAGACATCACTACTATCTTTTAAATTTGGAGAAAACAATATTATGTTAAAGTTGTAACCAGAGTAAAAAGTTTATTTGGGGGGCTGGGGTTGTGGCTCAGCGTAGAGCGCTCGCCTAGCACGTGTGAGGCCCTGGGTTTGACCCTCAGCACCACATAAAAATAAATGAATAAAATAAAGATATTGTGTCCAACTATAATTAAAAAAAAATTTAAAAAGTTTATTTTGGCCACACCACATTTTCATTGAAAATAATAATGTATCACTTTTCTTCTTTTATCTTTGCTTTATATTTTACTTTCCAAAGCAAACAACATGCTAATGTATATGGAATTCAAATTTCACTGAAATATATAGTCATAAGAATTTTCCTTTTTAAGTTTTGCAATTATCTCTTCATATTCCAAATGACAACTATTTCCTGGTTGTCTACATAGTGTGATAACTAAGATGTGGCTTAAATTTAATTGACACTAGAGAAAGTTTCCAACAGTTGTTTATACAGTAACATATTATTAAATTACACAGTAAACATAAACCTTAAGAAGATCTTTCTACTGGGACTATCAAACACCAAAATTATGATGTTCTCTCATTACTTTAGGTTTTGCTTTACTACCTAATTTTATATCCTTATTTAATGGAAATGATAAGTCCATAAAAGGGTTCAATCTGGATATGTCAAAGAATTTTAATTTATCCTCTGCAAACTGCATAGCAGAATAAGTTGAAATATTTTCTTAACCTAGAAAAAACAGTATGCATGCATATGCAGAATATGACCAATATCTCTTAACCTTATGTTTTAAGATAGTGGAGAGAACCACAGTTCTAAAAAATGGTGATTATTCACAACTGCAGAATTCCCTTTTCAAGTACCTGTGAAAATTTGCCAAAATTTATTACAAGCTGGGTAATAAATTAAGGATCAACACATTTTACAAAATTAGAAGCACAAAGAGGTTGTTATCTGACTGTTGTGGAATTAAACTAGAAATCAGAAACAAAAATATTAGTTAAAAAATACTATAAAAAACTAGACAAAAATAATTAGAAATTAAAAATACTTTAAATAACTCATGAATCAAAAGGAATAATAATTAAAATTAACTTATATAATGAAGAGAAAGTTTAAAATAATCCTCATAAATACATGTGGGATGTGGCTAAAGCCATGCTTAGGAGAAAATTTCAAGTGAATATATTGAGGGGGGAATTCGATAAACAATGATGACCTACACATCTAATTGAGGACATTTTTTTAAAAAAAAATCATCAAATTAAAACCCAAGTAGGGTCTACAAAATAATGAAGAGCAGAAAAATAAATTTAAAATATGCATAAATTAGAAAGTATCAGCACACTAACATACAATTAATTGAAAAAAAACCAACTAAAATTGATAAACTGGTTGAAGAATGTAGTCAGAAAGAAAAAGATGAAATAAGTTACTAATGTCAGGAATAGTATTAAGACATCATTTCAAATCCTATAGACATTCAAAAGATACTGGGTTTTCCCTGTCTTTCCCTCCTTTGAAATGTAATTCTAATGCTATTGAGTAGGACAGAGGAAAGCAGGGGTCTTCAATGGTGGTGGCAGGAGAAGCCAGAGGTACAGAGAAGTATGTCAAAGCCCAAGGGGCAAAAGGGAGACAGATGCCTATCTGTGTGGGAGGTACACTGTGCTATTCTGGGGCCCAAGCCACATAAGAAGTGTGTCCATGGCCATACAGGAAGCAAGGTAGCCAGCATGCAGTGTCAGAACCCAAAAGCGATGAGAAGGGCCTTCATTTCAGGGAGTAGCTTCAAGTGGGGTGTCAGAACTCAAGAAGGAAGAGAGGACAATGGAGGTAGCCCTACGCAGTGTGTTAGAGCCCAGGCAGGGTGAAAAAGTCCAGTAAGGGGATTCAGAATCTTAACAGGATAAGGCAGTTTCCCAAGGAAGGTAGCCTGGCCTGGGGCAACAGAGCCTAGACTAAATGAAAAGTCTGTCCAGACTGAAGGAAGTGGAGTCATCATCTGTGAAGGACTAGAACCATGGAGCCAGGTGCCTGGTATTGTGTCCTGAATGTCCAGTTAGGGTGAGAAGGGTTTCCATGCAGAAAGGTACATGGTGAAAGGTAGTAGAGCATAGAAGGGTAATGTGTCCATCCGCACAGAAGGGCAGCCTGGCATAGGAAACCAAAGCCTGAGCAGCATAGGAGGGTGTACATGTATAAGGATAGTCTGAAGAGTCAGGCCTGTTATGGTTTAGATATGAAGAGTTACCCAAAAGTTCATGGGTTAGAAAATGCAAGACAATTTAGAGGGGAAATTGAGACAGATGTGAGTGGTATGAATAGAATATGAAGTTAAGAGAATAATTCTATAAAATGGGCCCACCGTACAGAGGCCCACATGCTTTCTTTTCCAAGAAGTAATTTACCTGCAGCCTGCCTGGCTTAAGTGGACAGGACATGTCACATTTCTCAGCAAACTACCTGTTATCTTCAAGGGAAATGCAGGTGGGAAACAGTGTTGATAAAAGGAACCCAAGTTACTCTGAAGGAAGAGACTTTTGGGACCCTTTTCACAGACCAGATCCCAAAACTCAGAGAGATGAGGATAATTCCTTCTAATCACAAAACCTGTAAGAAAGTATGGTTAAGAACAGGAAAATTAGAACTGGTCAGTGTGGGCCAAGGTGATCTAGGGTTGTCATGGTAGTGGAAACTTGAAAGTCCGATGTTATCCTATTGTCAGTCAAAAGTCAAGACATAGGCCTGGGTGGGACTTTCTGGAAACTTCTTTGAAATCCCCAATAAACTGGAGTATTGGAAAGGCATGCTGTCCTTTTCCTCTGAAAGGACCCACACCTTCCCTTGAGAGTGTCCCCTTTCCCCTTTTCCTATCCCTTCAACAAACTCACGTCTGTTGCTCTGAGTGACAAGTCTGAAATGTTTCTGAGTTGATCACTGGCAATGGGGTATCAAGGAGGAGTGGTCTTCGTGCTGCCTCAGTTTCCTGGAAGGCCTCAGCCCTGTAATACTATCAGATCCCACGTGCATCAAGGGAGTTCTCTCTCTTCTCAAATCCTATTTTGTTAACTCTTCTCTTTTGTTATTGTCCTGGATTTTATTCTTCACATTTGCCAGACAACAATCCAGAAGAACACTGGTGAGGCCTACAGCCTGCATAAACCCTATCTGCCAGCAGAAGCAGGGAATCTAGTTTCATCCCAAAACTCCAGTTTTAAAATGATTGGGCTATGAGAACCTTAACCTAATCAGTGCATTGATTCAGTTGAATGGATTAACTGGGTGTAGTCACAGGTAAGGAGAGTGTGGCTGGAGGAGGTAGGTCACTAGGGGTGTGCCTTTGGAGTATATATTTTGTCTCTGGTAAGCAGAGCTCTTTCTCTCTGCTTTCTGGTACCATGTTCTGAGTTGCTTTCCTCTATCACACCCTTCCACCGTGATGTTCTGCTTTACCTCTGGTTCAGAGCAATGGAGTCATCCATCTATTGATTGAGACCTCTGAAGCTGTGAGCCAAATAAACTTTTCCTCCTCTACATTGTTTTTATCAGATCTTTTGATCATAGTGATAACAAGGCTGACTAAAACAGAGCCCAAAGGGGGTAAGGAAGGCAACTATGCAGGGAAAAGGAGGAGTCTTGGTCCACGCTGTTGAACTCAATTGGGGAGTCAGAGCTTATATAAGCAATGAGGGCATCCAACGTGGGGAAACTGCCCTAGGGGTCAGAGCCCATCCTCTGAGGGTCATGAGGATACCCATAAGTGAGAAAAGCTGCATGGGATATCAGAACACAAAAGGAATGCAAGCAGACAGATGGGAGGGCATGTGTACAGACTGTTCAGATAAGTTATATATTAAGGTTAATGGCGGCCAGGTCTCTCACTGTTAGAGAAGGGTATTAGAAATATGGAAAGGGAAAAAACTAGATCCAGCTCTGTGACGTTGGATTAAAATTAGAGATAACACACTATTCATATAAATATAGTATAGTATAATGTATATGTATGTGAGTATACTTACATATGCACCCATATACAAATACCCTAGCTTCATCCACTGAGATTTGAGACACCACCACCTCAGTAGTGATGAGCATACCTAGACTCAGATCTTGGCTTCTGAATCTATTTTCCACTATAAGGAACCAGGATTCCTTGAAGAAATGGCTAATCCAGATCTACGCCCAGGAAGGTATAATATGAGATGAGAAAAAATGGTTGTGTTGAAAGCAAGGTCATGTTTAAGCAATGATGAGGACATGTCAAAAGAACAAGCCAACTTAGAGGAGTATTTTCCCCCAACTTTCCACTCTTAGCAAATTCCACTAACAATTTGAGCTTTAAAATAAGTAACTATAGTAGTATATAACTCATTGAAGAAAAGAGTCTGTGTGGCTACATTTGAGTAAACTGAAGGATTTAAAGAAAAATTAGCTGTAGATGGACACAATATGTTTATTTTATTTATTTTTTTATGTGGTGCCCAGAATTGACCCCAGTGCCTCCCACATGCTAGGCAAGCACTCTACCACTGAGCCTCAACTCCAGACAAAACTGAAGGATTTTGAGGAACAAGATACATCCATAATTACAAAGTAACTTCCCATAAAATACTTATTAATTACAAAGGGAAACTTTACAGTGAAAAAGTCTGATAGATGCTACCTTAATGAAGAAAGAAAAGTGAACCTTATGAGAAGGGAAAATTCAAAATTCTGCCGTACCTAATAAGATGCAATGAAGGGCATACTTTCACAAAACAGAATAAATACCTGCATAGAATAAATTCCAAGACCTATCAAAATGGACCCAGGAAAATTATGCAACTTAAATTTTATTATAAAAATTGAATCTATAATTGAAAACCTCCTCAAAAAGAAAATTCCAGGCCCAGATGGCTCCATTGGTGAATTTATCACTTTAGGAAAGCAAAACTCCATCAATCTTACATAAAATATTTCAGGTGATGTTTAAAAGTGAGACAATTTCTTAAATTATTTCAGAAGGCTAGCATAACCTTGACACCAGGACTTGATAAAGTATCTTGAGAGGCAAAAAAAAAGCAAAAGAAAAAAAGAAAATTCCTCTTGTTAACACAGATACAAAAACTCTATACACAATGTTGGTAAACCAAACCCAGCGTTGTATAAATAGGGGACTGTATCACAACAAAATTGGGTTTATACTAAGAGTATGGGGTTATTCCACATGGATTTAATATTCAAAATATAATAAACCTAATTCATTGCAATGGAAGAATAAAGGTAAATTGTAATGGCTTTTTAAAAAGCATTTGATGAAATTCATTGCCAATTTGTGCTAAAGTCTCTGTGCACACTAAAAATAGAAGGTAAATTTTTTATCTCCTAAAAGGTATCTATGAAAGTCCTACAGTACACATCATATTTAATGATGAAATGTTGAAAGTTTTACCTCTGAGATCGGGAATCAGACAAGGATGCCTGTTATCACCACTTCTATTCAACAATGTAAAAAAAAAAAAAAAAAAAAAACAAACAATGTACTGGAGGTCCTAGCCAGTGCAATAAGGTGAGAAAAAAAAAAAAGATGTAAAACAATTGGAAATAAATAAATAAAACTGTCATTACTCTCAGATGACAATTGTGATGTAAAAAAACAAAAATAATTTAGAGATAATCTATTAGAGTTAGTAAATTCAGCAAGGTCACAGGATATGAGATCAATATTTTAAAAATTAACTGAATTGAAATGAGCAATTAGTAAAATTTAAAAGCAATCCCACATATAATAGTGTCAGAACATCACATAACTAAGAATAAATCCAACAAACCAGCTTGCTATTATTTTTCCAATTCTTGAGTTTATAACTAGAATGTATACTTTTAGTAATCAGTGGATTCCAAACTGGATTACTAAGCAATGGCTATATGATTTAGGAAGGGACAGGTAGAAATCAGCAAAGCTTCCTTTCTTCAGCAACAAGGTGTCCCAAAGGAAAAGCAGACACTTGAGAATTACAGGCTTGGTAAATGCCTTCACTAGTTTGGCCAAAGCAAAAGCTAAAAGCGTTGAAAAACAATGGCACATTATCATAAACTTAGAAGACGACTTCAATTGCAGTTACCACTCCAGATGGAGTATCCTAATTGAGTAAATTAAGATGGCCTTGGTATTTTGAGATGCAGCTTTAAGAGAGCAAGTGAATTTTCCTTTGTAACAATCCAGAGAGAACAGAAATTAAGAGACTGTTTTCACTTGGCAATATATCTATTGTCCTGCATCAGGGAAACAAAAGTATTCTTTCTATGCCACAGTCTATTGTGTCCTTGGCTGCAAACTTCCACACTATTGGATAATAACAGGTTTAGGCTAACAAGAGTAGAAGAGCTGAAGGATGAAGTACCTTGGGGTAAGATGTCATTTGAGATGAAACTGAGAACCAAATCTGATGAGAAGGCTGGGGGAGAGCTTGCCATCTCAATAAAGTTCCTGAGGACCCAAGGAAGCGATGGAATATTCCTCTCAAAATCAAAGAGGGTTTATTACTCCAGGTCTGTCTCCCACAAAGGAGACAATAGGCTTGTTTGGCCTCTACATTTTGAAAGCAGCACATCACCTATTTAATTATAGAGCTCTGACTCACAGGTAAGATAAACAGCTATTATCTTTGAATACTGCTCAGAGCAAGATAAATTTCTCCATATGACTGAGGAGAGTGGAGGAAGCTCAACACTTGACCATCGAGACCTGTTAAACCAAACGGTACTCAAATGTCTGTAGTAGGTCATGATATAAAGAAATATCACTGGCAAACTCTGATGGTAGAGTTGCAGTGGAAGTCTCCAGATTTTTTAAAATTATTTTTCTTTTTGCACCTTTAAATGCTTATCAGAAAACAAGTATCAGATTATTTTTGTACCATGCCTTGAAACCCTATCTCTGCTTGGTTTATTTTTCTGATAATCTGAAATAATCCCTGCAGTATCTCATTTTTTTGGTAGCTGCCAAGGATCTGGCTGGACAAAAGAACTCAAGAGGAGAAAGACTGGAGTACTGGTGTGGTGTGGACTGGAATGGCTCTTAGGGTTTAAAAATTTTTACATACATGAAAAGACAAGTATGTGTCAAATATCATAATTTCTGAAATTTCACTCCATATATACCAAACTAAATTCTTTCTAATATAGAAAAAGTTTATAAATTTTATAACAATTGCATTTACTCTACCTCAATTTAAAATCTTAACATTTATCATTAAACTTCTATTTATTCCAGGAATAGCATCAAGAATTTCCACAACTGGGTTCAGCATGACTTCTCGCCAAATGAATTTCTAATCCCTATCCTTATCACATTACTTTTTGATCAAAAAAGATTTCAAATGTTTCACTATAATATACATGTCAGGTTCTAATTCAAACTCCCTATAAGCTATATAGTATTATTATAATTAAAGCATTGCAATTTTGTGTATTGTGTTTTATGAAAGTGTTGTGTAACTAGATGCTCTGTAGTTAACTGTGGGTTAAAACAGTTGGCTAGTTCATGATGCTCATGAGGCTGAGGCCATATGTTCATTTCTCCAGTTGTGTTCATTATATACCGTATTAAAAACTACATCATTAATTATGCCCAGGAGAGGACTTAGCTTTTCCCAGGTTCTGGGCACAAAATATTTTTTTCTTGTATAGTATTACAGTTCTACAGAACCAGTTCTTTAGTCTTTAAATGCCTATATCACATTTAGGACAATATCCTGTTTTCTATCATGCTCTTAAAAAAATCCTCAGTAACCAAGCCCCTATTTCAGCTTCATCTTCCAGGAACCTACACCCAGGACTGTTACACTCCTCAATCCAATCAAGGCAATATACTAGCAATTTTTTTGATTGTGTCATATTCTTTTATGCTGAATTTCATATATGTTCCTCCCTCACCTAGGATACCCTTCACACTCTCCCCTCTTTTACTTAGGTAATTTCACATAGTGTCCTTCAAGAATTAGCTTAGATATTACCTCTTTGAAAGGTTCATTCTCTCCTTTGGTCCCAGTTGTATCACACATCCAAAATACACGTACTTACCATACACACTGGGCTAAGTATTTGTTATTATTTCTACAGCATACTTTGCTCTTATCATTCACAATGCATTGCAGTTATTTGTTCAGATGCTGTCACTGTGAGCTCCCTGTGAAAGTAGGTACTCTCTTATCTCTGCACCTACAGTGCCTAGCAACACAGTTGCTAAAACACAATAACTAAAATGCTTTATTGAATAAGGGGCAAGATAATTTTGGCAGAGCTATTTCTTCAAGATGACTGGTATGGCAGTGAGACATCTGGGTTCACAGACCATGAACTTAGTCTTTTCCTTTTGTTTTTAACATTAAGTAACAGAAAAGCAGATGATATTTATTGATGCATGTTACTCACTGCCCAAGCTTTAGAACTTCTCTAATTAAAACATGTTAGAGATATTCTGTAATGTTGGGGGGGGAATCACCACCAAATTTTTTTCTTTCTAGAAACAAATATGAAAAAGTCTAAAAATGGTAATTAAAATGGGGCTGGAGTTGTAGCTTGGTGGTAAAGCACTTAACTAACACAGATTAGGCCCTGAATTGGCTCCCCAGTGTGGTGAGCCGCCTCTGCCGTTTCTGCAGACTATGGTCGCCATTACAAGATGGTGCTGGCTCCGCTGTGGTCTGTGACAAACAACTCCTAATTTGGGAGAGTTGGCGCATGACTTTTCATCACCCTATGAGAAAGCTCCATGTGGCAGCTTTGCATTGGGGCTTGAGATGCTTTATTAAGGCTGGGAGGGGCATCCGGGGGAGAGAAGAAGAACTATCAAGGGCCTGAATAAACTGCTGAAAGAAGATTCCTGAGTTGCGTCTTCCTTGCGGGCAAGGGGTCGCGACACCCCAGCACCTCTCCCCATACATGCTAACTAAAATAATCTACAAACTAATATTATATATTTGGAAATGACTTAGGATTTCTTTCAGGGCATACTGGAAGATGTTCTGTTCACAAAATTGCCTAAATAATTTAATAAGATGACATATAGGAAATCCCTACTAGTGTTCCTGTTATAAAACCAATTTTATTTATTTACTTGGTGCTGGGGAATCAAATCCAGGGCTTCACACATGCTAGGTAAATATTATACCATTTGGCTACACCCCCCAGTCATCTGATTTGATATTAAATATACTGAATAGATATTTCAAATCCATTGTTATAAATTTACAGAATTGTGCTAAATAATAGCAATTTTTAGATAAAAAGATTGTTAATTCTCATAAACTCTCATAATACCAAAACAGAAAATTTAGGGTTAAATTTATATTTTATCACCTTTAAAACAATATGAAGGCAACTCAGTATCAATAGCAGTAAGTAGGATTTCTTCTTTTTATTTTGTTCAACTACATTATAGAAACTATAACACCCTTTGCAAATTAAATTCCTGTTGAATTTGGAAACATTGTCTAAAATTATCTTGCTAATTTTACTTATTATTTTATCAGTTATATAATTTTATCATGTTCAAAACAATTGGATTTTACCCTACAGAACATATAATGAATATTAAAAGGAATACCAAGAAATTTCATTTTCTATCCAAGAAGGAGTAGATGAGCTTTTTTTCCTGTAAACAACAATAAAACTGGACAAAATGTATTGAAACAAATGTTTTCAGGTGTTGGGCAAACATGAAGAATGAGAAGGGAACTGGCCAGCTCTCTGCCTGCAGAAAACTAGAGAGAGAGCAGGGCAATATAGTCCAGCTGGGCTGTGGAGGTAGAGAAAGGTTTGAAGCTGTTGGAATGGCTGGAAACTATGTGTCATGACAATGAAAAGGAGAAAGCTGTAAAGAGAAAGGGACCCCAGAAGCCTGGGTAAAGGACCCACATGTGTCTGTGCTCCTCAAGTGGCTGTACATGCACCCAGACAGTGCACCTAAGGCTCACCAGAGAGCAACTGTTATGCATTGAGTTCAACACAGAGACATTAAAAGCTAATCAGTGCTGGGGAAAAGGCTGTGCTGGCAGGGGCAGGGAGATTCAGAATTCCTTCGGGTTGTGGATACTTGGAGCTTGCCAATAGATGAAGTCCTCTATTTTAAAAATTTACTTTATAAATTTAATAATTTATAGAAAATAAACCTATCCACATCGATAGATTGGATAGATTAGATTTTAAAGAGCCAAAGGTTTTTATTTAAATGTAGTCTTTTGACAAATGTATGCAGTTAAGTAACCATTGCTGCGATGGAGATAAGGAACATTTCCACATTCCAAAAAGTTCCCTCATGTCCCTTTGTCTCCCACAAATTCAGCCCCAGGCCAAGTATTAATCTTTTTTTATTTATTTTTTCTCTACTAAAATTATGCCTTTTTAAGAATTTCATACAAATGGAATCATTCAGTATATAATCTTTTCCATCGAGCATCTTTCCACCTAAATGCTTCTGTGAGAAAACTATGTTGTTACGTCTATTGGGAATTTGTAATTTTTTATTGTTAAGTAGTACTGCATTGTAAGGATACCATGATTCATCTATTCAAACTACTTTCCAATTGATGAACCATTTTGCATTCAAACCAGCAATGCAGGCTGGACACAATGGTGCATTTCTGTAGTCCCAGCTACTTGGGAGGCTGAGACAGGAGGATCATAAGTTTTGAGTTCAGCCTTGGCAACTTAGGAAAACACTGTCTCAAAATAAAATGACTGGGATGTTGCTTAGTGGTATGTACAGCACTTGCCTATCATACATGGGGCCTTAGGTTCACTCTCCAGAACTGAAAACAAACAAATAAGCAAAAAAACCCAACCAAACAAAAACAACAGAAAGCCAAACCCCAGCAACACATGAGAGTCCCACTTGTTCCATATCCTTACCAATATTTGGTACTGCTAGACAGTTCAAGTTTTAATCATTCCAGGGGGTGTGTAGTTATATTTCATAGTGGTTTTAGTTTGCATTTCCATAAATAACTAATGATTTGAGCATCTTTTCATGTGCTTATTGGCCATTCAGAAATCTCTGGTGAAGCATCTGTCCAAATCTTGTATAATTTTAAAATCAAGTTGTGAGCTTCTTACTATTAATTAGTAAGAGTTCTCCATGCAAACTGAACACAGGTCCTTTATGAATCATGTTTTTCAATATTTTCTCAGTTTGTGCCTTGCCTCTTCATTTTCTTTTGAAGAGCAAAAGGTTTTTATTTAAATGTAGCCATCAAATTTTCTTTTATGATTCATGACTTTATATCCTATTTAAGAAATCTGTGCCTAATTCAAAATCACAAACATCTTCTATGTGTACTCCTTGTATTCATTAAGTTTTTGTTTTACATTTATGTACATGAACTCCCTGGAATTAATATTTGTGCATGACATAAGGCTTGAGACATTATCTTCCATGCAGATACCCAGTTTTTGTAGTTCCTTTTGTAGAAAGAGGCACCTTGCTGTTGGGCCTGGGTAATGAGGGCCTGATTTCTACTTTTTTCTGTTTCACTGATATATATGGCTAGTTTTATGCTAATACCATGCTCTATGATTAGTGAATCTTTACACTTAAGTTTGAAAACAGGTAGGACACCGGCAGAAGAGGAGCAGCGGCCTGCTGAGAGGCAGAGCCGCCCCCTCCCCCTGCGCCGGCAAGGTAGACGGAACTCTGACCACCCACAGAACAGGCCCAGCGGCCTGCTGAGGGGCAGAGCCGCCCCCCACCCCCCGCGCCTGCCAGGTAGGCGGAACTGTGACCACCGACAGAAAAGGCCCAGTAGCCCGCGGAGGGGCAGAGCTGCCAACCACTCCTGCAAGGTAGGCGGGCCTGCAACCCACCGGCAGAACAGGCGCAGCGGCCTGCTGAGAGGCAGAGCCGCCCCCTCCCCCGGCGCCTGCAAGGTAGACAGAACTGTGACCACCAACAGAACAGGCCAGACCTGCAACCGACAGACAGAACAGGCCCAGTGGCCTGAGGAAGGGTAGAGCCGCCCCCCCCCCCGGCCTGCAAGGTAGGCGGACCTGCGACCCACTGGCAGAACAGCCCCAGAGGCCTGCAGAGGGGCAGTGCCGCTGCCTGTGCCTGCAAAGTAGGCAGAACTGCGACCACCGACAGAACAAGCCTAGTGGCTCGCAGAGGGACAGAGCCGCCGCCCACGCCTGCAAGGTAGGCGGACCTGCTACCGACCGGCAGAGCAGGCCCAGCGGCCTGCCGGCGTGGTAGGCACATTGCCCCAATTGGAGGTGGGGCAGAGCCGCCGCCCGCGCCTGCGAGGGAGACTTTGCAACTATACAAGACCAATATAAATATATAGGGGGAAAATTCAATAGCACAACAGTTTCACCAAGTAGAAAGGAACGCGAACAGTATGAAGAGACAAGGAAAGAAAGGACCACAAGCAATGCAGGTCAACTCAACGTTAGAAGAGGTAATAGCTGCAGCAGATGGAATGTCAGATAAAGAATTCAGGATATACATGCTTCAGATGATCTGGAGTCTCAAGGAAGACATCAGACAGCAAAATCAGACAATGAAAGATCACTTCAACAATGAATTACATAAACAAATCCAAGAAGCAAAAGATCAACTATACAGGGAGATAGAGGTTATAAAAAACAAACAAACAGAAATCCTAGAAATGCAGGAAGCAATAAACCAACTTAAAAACTCAATTGAGAATACTACCAGCAGAGTAGAACACTTAGAAGATAGAACATCAGACAATGAAGATAAAGTATTTCAACTTGAAAAGAACATAGACAGCTCAGCAAGACTGTTAAGAAACCATGAGCAGAACATCCAAGAAATATGGGATAACATCAAGAGACCAAATTTAAGAGTCATTGGGATACAGGAAGGGACAGAGTTTCAAACCAAAGGAATGAGCAATCTATTCAATGAAATAATACGAGAAAACTTCCCAGACTTGAAGAATGAGACAGAATCCCAAATCCTAGAAGCCTACAGGACGCCGAATGTGCAAAATCATAAGAGACCCACACCTAGACACATTATAATGAAGATGCCCAACATACAGAATAAGGAGAGAATTTTAAAAGCTACAAGAGAAAGGAAGCAGATCACATTTAGGGGTAAGCCAATCAGGATAACAGCTGATCTTTCAACACAGACTCTGAAAGCTAGAAGATCCTGGAATAACATATTTCAAACACTGAAAGAAAATGGGTTCCAACCAAGAATTGTGTATCCAGCGAAATTAAGCTTCAGGATGGAAGATGAAATTAAAACCTTCCACGATAAACAAAAGTTAAAAGAATTTGCAGCTAGAAAACCATCTCTTCAAAACATCCTTGGCAAAACATTACAGGAAGAGGAAATGGAAAATAACAATGAAAACCAACAGTGGGAGGTAGGACAGTAAAGGGGGGAAAAATAATCAAAGAGGAAAACAAACCATGTTTAGTAACATAAATAAACAAATATGGCTGGAAGAACAACCCATATCTCAATAATAACCCTAAATGTTAATGGCTTAAACTCACCAATTAAGAGACACAGGCTAGTAGAATGGATCACAAAACAAGACCCAACAATATGCTGCCTACAGGAGACGCATTTGATAGGAAAAGACATACATAGGCTGAAGGTGAAAGGTTGGGAAAAATCATATCACTCATATGGACTTCGGAAACAAGCAGGAGTGTCCATACTCATATCAAATAAAATAGATTTCAAGCCAAAGTTAATCAAAAGGGATAAAGAGGGACACTACATACTGCTTAAGGGAACCATACACCAACAAGACATAACAATCATAAATATATATGCCCCAAACAATGGTGCAGCTATGTTCATCAAACAAACTCTTCTCAAGTTCAAGAGTCTAATAGACCACCATACAATAATCATGGGAGACTTCAACACACCTCTCTCGCCACTGGACAGATCTTCCAAACAAAAGTTGAATAAGGAAACTATAGAACTCAATAACACAATTAATAACCTAGACTTAATTGACATATATAGAATATACCACCCAACATCAAGCAGTTACACTTTTTTCTCAGCAGCACATGGATCCTTCTCAAAAATAGATCATATATTATGTCACAGGGCAACTCTTAGACAATATAAAGGAGTAGAGATAATACCATGCATCTTATCTGATCATAATGGAATGAAACTGAAAATCAACGATAAAAGAAGGAAGGAAAAAGCATACATCACTTGGAGAATGAACAATAGGTTACTGAATGATCAATGGGTTATAGAAGACATCAAGGAGGAAATTAAAAAATTCTTAGAGATAAATGAAAACACAGACACAACATATCGGAATCTATGGGACACATTGAAAGCAGTTCTAAGAGGAAAATTCATTGCTTGGAGTTCATTCCTTAAAAAAAGAAAAAACCAACAAATAAATGATCTCATACTTCATCTCAAAATCCTAGAAAAAGAAGAGCAAAACAACAGCAAAAGAAGTAGAAGGCAAGAAATAATTAAAATCAGAGCTGAAATTAATGAAATCGAAACAAAAGAAACAATTGAAAAAATTGACAAAACTAAAAGTTGGTTCTTTGAAAAAATAAACAAAATCGACAGACCCTTAGCCATGCTAGCGAAGAGAAGAAGAGAGAGAACTCAAATTACTAGCATACGGGATGAAAAAGGCAATATCACAACAGACACTTCAGAAATACAGAAGATAATCAAAAACTATTTTGAATCCTTATACTCCAATAAATTAGAAGATAGTGAAGGCATAGATAAATTTCTTAAGTCATATGATCTGCCCAGATTGAGTCAGGAGGATATAGACAACCTAAACAGACCAATATCAATTGAGGAAATAGAAGAAACCATCAAAAGACTACCAACTAAGAAAAGCCCAGGACCGGATGGGTATACAGCAGAGTTTTACAAAACCTTTAAAGAGGAACTAATACCAATACTTTTCAAGCTACTTCAGGAAATAGAAAAAGAGGGAGAACTTCCAAATTCATTCTACGAGGCCAACATCACCCTGATACCTAAACCAGACAAAGACACTTCAAAGAAAGAAAACTACAGACCAATATCTCTAATGAACCTAGATGCAAAAATCCTCAATAAAATTCTGGCGAATCGGATACAAAAACATATCAAAAAAATTGTGCACCATGATCAAGTAGGATTCATCCCTGGGATGCAAGGCTGGTTCAATATACGGAAATCAATAAATGTTATTCACCACATCAATAGACTTAAAAATAAGAACCATATGATCATCTCGATAGATGCGGAAAAAGCATTCGACAAAGTACAGCATCCCTTTATGTTCAAAACTCTAGAAAAACTAGGGATAACAGGAACATACCTCAATATTGTAAAAGCAATCTATGCTAAGCCTCAGGCTAGCATCATTCTGAATGGAGAAAAACTGAAGGCATTCCCTCTAAAATCTGGAACAAGACAGGGATGCCCTCTCTCTCCACTTCTGTTCAACATAGTTCTCGAAACACTGGCCAGAGCAATTAGACAGACGAAAGAAATTAAAGGCATCAAAATAGGAAAAGAAGAACTTAAATTATCACTATTTGCAGATGACATGATTCTATACCTAGCAGACCCAAAAGGGTCTACAAAGAAACTATTAGAGCTAATAAATGAATTCAGCAAAGTGGCAGGATATAAAATCAACACGCATAAATCAAAGGCATTCCTGTATATCAGCGACAAATCCTCTGAAATGGAAATGAGGACAACCACTCCATTCACAATATCTTCAAAAAAAATAAAATACTTGGGAATCAACCTAACAAAAGAGGTGAAAGACTTATACAATGAAAACTACAGAACCCTAAAGAGAGAAATAGAAGAAGATCTTAGAAGATGGAAAAATATACCCTGTTCATGGATAGGCAGAACTAACATCATCAAAATGGCGATATTACCAAAAGTTCTCTATAGGTTTAATGCAATGCCAATCAAAATCCCAACGGCATTTCTTGTAGAAATAGAGAAAGCAATCATGAAATTCATATGGAAAAATAAAAGACCCAGAATAGCAAAAACAATGCTAAGCAGGAAGTGTGAATCAGGCGGTATAGCGATACCAGACTTCAAACTATACTACAGAGCAATAGTAACAAAAACAGCATGGTACTGGTACCAAAACAGGCGGGTGGACCAATGGTACAGAATAGAGGACACAGAAACCAATCCACAAAACTACAACTATCTTATATTTGATAAAGGGGCTAAAAGCATGCAATGGAGGAAGGATAGCATCTTCAACAAATGGTGCTGGGAAAACTGGAAATCCATATGCAACAAAATGAAACTGAATCCCTTTCTCTCGCCATGCACAAAAGTTAATTCAAAATGGATCAAGGAGCTTGATATCAAATCAGAGACACGCCGTCTGATAGAAGAAAAAGTTGGCTACGATCTACATACTGTGGGGTCGGGCTCCAAATTCCTCAATAGGACACCCATAGCACAAAAGTTAATAACTAGAATCAACAAATGGGACTTACTCAAACTAAAAAGTTTTTTCTCAGCAAAAGAAACAATAAGAGAGGTAAATAGGGAGCCTACACCCTGGGAACAAATCTTTACTCCTCACACTTCAGATAGAGCCCTAATATCCAGAGTATACAAAGAACTCAAAAAATTAGACAATAAGAGAACAAACAACCCAATCAACAAATGGGCCAAGGACCTGAACAGACACTTCTCAGAGGAGGACATACAGTCAATCAACAAGTACATGAAAAAATGCTCACCATCTCTAGCTGTCAGAGAAATGCAAATCAAAACCACCCTAAGATACCATCTCACTCCAGTAAGATTGGCAGCCATTATGAAGTCAAACAACAACAAGTGCTGGCGAGGATGTGGGGAAAAGGGTACACTTGTACATTGCTGGTGGGACTGCAAATTGGTGCAGCCAATTTGGAAAGCAGTATGGAGATTTCTTGGAAAGCTGGGAATGGAGCCACCATTTGACCCAGCTATTCCCCTTCTTGGTCTATTCCCTAAAGACCTAAAAAGAGCATGCTACAGGGACACTGCTACATCGATGTTCATAGCAGCACAATTCACAATAGCAAGACTGTGGAACCAACCTAGATGCCCTTCAATAGACGAATGGATAAAAAAAATGTGGCATTTATACACAATGGAGTATTACTCTGCATTAAAAAATGACAAAATCATAGAATTTACAGGGAAATGGATGGCATTAGAGCAGATTATGCTAAGTGAAGCTAGCCAATCCCTAAAAAACAAATGCCAAATGTCTTCTTTGATATAAGGAGAGTAACTAAGAACAGAGTAGGGACGAAGAGCATGAGAAGAAGATTAACATTAAACAGGGATGAGAGGTGGGAGGGAAAGGGAGAGAGAAGGGAAATTGCATGGAAATGGAAGGAGACCCTCAGGGTTATACAAAAGTACATACAAGAGGAAGTGAGGGGAAAGGGAAAAATAATACAAGGGGGACAAATGAATGACAGTAGAGGGGGCAGAGAGAGAAGAGGGGAGGGGAGGGGAGGGGAGGGGGGATAGTAGAGGATAGGAAAGGCAGCAGAGCACAACAGACACTAGTATGAGAATATGTAAATCAATGGATGTGTAACTGATGTGATTCTGCAATCTGTATATGGGGTAAAAATGGGAGCTCATAACCCACTTGAATCAAAGTGTGAAATATGATATATCAAGAACTATGTAATGTTTTGAACAACCAACAATAAAAAATTAAAAAAAAAAGAAAACAGGTAGGATAAATACTTTAAATTTGTTCTTTTTCAAAATTATTTTGAAGTTTATGGACACTTTAAAAACAAAAACAAACAGACTTTAAATCAGGCATGGTGGCACACACCTATAATCCCAGCTACTCAGGAGGCTGAATCAGGAGAATTGTATGTTCCTGGCCAGCCTCAGCAACTTGGTGACACTGTGTCTCAAAATAAAAACAGGGGTAGGGATCTAGTTCAGTGTTAGTACACCCCTGGGTTCAGTTCCCAGTATCACAAAATAAAAACAAAAATTGACTTTATTTTTTAGAGTGATTTTGGGTTCACAGCAAAACTGAGGGAGCATTCCCATAAACTGTCTGCCCACCATATCCACAGCCTCTCCTCTTATCACCCACCTTCCACCAGAGGGACCCATCTGTTAAAACTGAGGAAGCTACATCCACACATTATCATTACCTTGAGCTCACTCTTGGTATTGGACATTCTGTAAGTCTGGACAAGTGTATAATGACATGAATCCATAATTACAGTACCAAACAGAGTAGTTCAACTACCCTAAAAATTCCCTGTGCTTTGCGTGTTCATTCCTCCTTCCCATCACCCTTGTCAACCACTGATCTTTTGTTGTCTTAACAGTTTTCCTTTCATCATACAGTTGGAATTATCTAACATGTATGTAGCCTTTTCAGATTGGTTTCATGTGGTAATACATTTTACATGGCCTCCAAGTCTTTTCATGGCTTGGTAGCTCATTTCTTTTTAGTACTGAATAATATTCCATTGGATGAACCACAGTTTATTCCCATATTAACGAAAGATATCTTGGTTGCTTCCATATTTTGGCAATACTGAATGAAGCTGCTATAAACATCCATATGTAGCTTTTTGAGTAGACAAGGGTTTTCAAACATGTTTGGGTAATATCAAGGAGTGTGAATGTTTGGTCACATAGTAACAGTATGTTTGGTATTTTGAGAAACTACCAAACTGTCTTCCAAAGTGTCTGTACCATTATGCATTCTTATCAATGAGACTGTTCCTATTGCTCCACATCATTGCCAACATGTGGTGTTGCCAGCGTTGTGCATTTTGGACACACTAAAAGGTAGGTAGTGTTGTATGCCCTTTTAATTTCTATAAAAATTTTAGCTTGTCAGATGTTGCCAAGAAAAAAAAAAGGCCTGCTGGGACATTAATTAAGACCATCATCAATCTATACATCAATAGTGGAAGAACAGATATCTCCCACCATTAAGAATACTGAATCTTGGGGCTGGGGATGTGGCTCAAGCGGTAGCATGCTCGCCTGGCATGCGTGCGGCCCGGGTTCAATCCTCAAAGATGTTGTGTCCACCGAAAACTAAAAAATAAATATTAAAAAAAACCTCTCTCTCTCTCTTTCTTTAAAAAAAAAAGAATACTGACTCTTCTTCCAAGCAATGAACATGAAATATGACTAGTATTTTTAAAATTCTACAAACAATGTTTCACAGGTTTTAGTGGAAAAGTTTTGCCCATTATTATTATTACTAAAGAACTTTGTTTTATGTTACTACTATAAATGGTATTGTTTTTAAAATAGTATTTTATAGTTGTTTTGTTAGTATGGAGAAATACATTAGTTTGTGTACTGATCTACTACAATTGAGCATCCCTAATCTGAAAATCCAAAACATTTGCTTAAATGTTTTGAACATGATACCACAAGTGGAAAATTCCACACCTGACCTCATTTAACAGACTGTAATCAAAACATAAGCACATTAAAAATACTGATAAGATTACCTTCAGGCTATGTGCTTCCAGTATGTATGAAACATAAAGAAATTTCATGTCTAGACTTGGGTCTTGTCACTAATATATCTCATTATGTGCATGCAAATATTCCCCAAAAAATATTCTTATCAATTCTGATCCCAAGCATTTGGTATAAAGGATACTCAACTTGTATCCTTAAAGTTCAGTGTAGATTTCCTAGATATTTCTACATAAGCATTCCATCAGCAAATAAACAGCTTGACCTCTTTCTAATTTCTATGACTTTTCTTTTTCTTGTTTTAAAAATTTGTTGTTATCAATTATACATGACAGCAGAATGCTCTTCGAGTCACTGTACACAAATGGAGCACAATTTTTCACTTCTCAGGTTGTACACAAAGTAGGGTCACACTATTCATGCAATCATATGTGTACTCAGGGTAATAATGTCCATCTCATTCCAGACTTATTTTTCTTACCTACTGTACTAGCTAGGCCCTTGATTAAAATACTGAACAAAAGGAGTAATGGTGAATCCCCTGGGCTTTTTGCTAAATTTTGCTAAAAAAAAGTCTTCAATGTTTCATCACAAAGAATGGTGTTTACCTTATGCTATTTTGTTGTTGTTGTTGCTGTTTTTGCAAAATGCCTATCTATATACAGAGATTGAAAGTTTGCTGGAAGGTTTTTGTTAAAAATGGAAGTTAAATGAGTCAAACACATTTCTCCATCAAATAGAATGGATTACTATATGATTTTCTACTTTCTTCTATTATGTGTAGAAATGCACTGATTGATGTTGAACTAAATTTCCAATCCTAGGATGAACCCTATTTGGTTAGGATAGAGTATCTCTTTTTTATTTGCAGGACCTAAATTGCTAATACTTTAACAAGGTTTTCTTAAAAATTAGCCACATGAGCAACACTGATCTCCTTTATTCTTTCCTCTCTCCTTACTCCCTTGTATTGTTGGTTATCTGTTTTTTCCTAAGGAATTATGAATTTAAGTGACTTGGGAAATGTTTTCTCTGTGTGTGTATCTTTTTTTTTTTTTTTTGGAAGAGCTTGTACTGACCTGGTAATATTTCTTCCTTAAAATATTTAGGAAAATTTACCAATAAAAACAACTTTATGAGCCCATAGCTCTTTGTGGAAAGGCTTTAAAGCATTAATATAGTGTTGTTGAAGTTCTCTCTCTTCTTGATTAAGATTTGGTCATTTGTCATTAAGAAAATTGTCTATTTCTTTTAAGTTGTTGAACTAAAATTGGCATAAAGTTGTTCACAATATTTGCTTCTTCTTTTTAATATGGACGTGCAATGTTGTACTTATTCCTGATGTTGATCATTTGTGAGTGGGTGTGTGTGGTTTGTTTGTTTTGGTCAATTTAGGTAGAGGTTTATAAATTTTTACTGATTTTTCCAAAGACCAAATTTTAGTTTCAGGGATTTTCTCTTTTGTCTGTTCATTCATTTATTTGACTGATTTCTGCCTTTTTTTATTTCATTCATTATGCTTTGGTTTTTAGCTTCTTTCTTTCTGAGAGTACAAGTTTTTATGACTGATTTTTTACCTCTCTTCTATAAGCAATAAATATTATCAATTTCCATGTAAACACTGCTAGTTGCATACCACAAATAGGAATATGCTTTCATTTTTACTAGTTTCAAAAATGAGGATTTTTTTTGGTTGCTTAATTTCTTTATTCTCTTTCATAATTAAAAAAATATCATATAACTTATATGCAACAAAGTGATAAAATGTTAGGATTTGGTTTTGATGGTCAAAAACATTGCACATTTTTCCAGATATCTTACTACAACTGATTTTTCTTTACTTTTTTTATTTTTGCTAATAGCACTTTATAATGAAATCTATCTTCATCTAGTCATAACTGATGCTTTCATTTTCATCCCATTCTTTAGAGATTATAACCTTAGGTAACAGATTTTTTTTTCTTCAGAGTATATTAAAAAATAAAAAGTCAGCAAGCTATGTCTAGACAAATGCTATATTTTACCATAAAACAGTAAACAAATAAATGGGACCTTTTAAGATTGTTCATAAGTTAAACATGTTTCTGGCAGTGAGAATTTATATTTCAGGAGTTTATATTATAGTTGCCTTTTCTCAGGAAACCTGACATCTCTAAATCTGACAAAATATAATTACAATAATTCATGACAAGAAAGTAAACAAAATCTGCTTATAAGATTTAGTATTGGGGCTGGAGATGTAACTCATGATAAGCACTTGCATGTGTATAACCCTGGGTTTAATCCCTAGCACCACAAAAGTAAAAAGTAAATGTTAAAAATATTTTTAAAAGATTTAGCATTACACCAGGTTTTGTGTGGCTTCATTTCATTATTTTTTTCTTTCCATAAAAACATGGTTTATTTAATAATAATAAATGCATAAGCTACATGACTTTTATCAATTGCATTTCATTGAGTATTCATTGATTGGTAGTCATAAGCTGGGTAATCACAGGTTCTTTTTTAAATTTAATTTTATTTTTACTGGTTATTTTTTTAATTTAATTTTTTTAAGTTATAGATGGACACAATGTCTCTATTTTATGTATTCATTTTTATGTGGTGCTAAGAATCAAACACAATGCCTCATACATGCTAGGCAAGTACTCTACCACTAATCCACATCCCAGTCCATTTATTGCTTCTTTTTGGCTGCAACTGATTTCTAATTTAATTTTAGACAGAGAACTTCAGCTATAGGGTTTCAATATTTTGAAATTTATTCAGACTTTTAAAATGTTCCCAGAACATGGTATTTCATGGAAAGTGTCCATGTATACTTGGAAGAGAATGTGTATTCTTTTTTATTTTGAGAGAGAGGGGAGGGAGAGAGGGAGAGAGAGAGAGAGAGAGAGAGAGAGAGAGAGAGAATTTTTAATATTTATTTATTTATTTATTTTTTAGGTTTTGGCGGATACAACATCTTTGTTTGTATGTGGTGCTGAGGATCGAACCCGGGCCGCACGAATGCCAGGCGAGCGTGCTACCGCTTGAGCCACATCCCCAGCCCCGAGAATGTGTATTCTGTTAAGTAGTATGGTTTATCAAAGTTAACTAAAAGAGTTGGTTGATACTGTTGCTTAATTATTTTGCACGCTCATAGTTTTTCTGTCTACTTCCATTCACTATTACTAAGGGAAAGTAGTGAAAATTCTAAATATAGTTGTCAATGTCAATTTTCCTTTGCTTCAGTTTTTTTGAAACTATTACTTAGGGTTTTTAATGTCTTCCTGGTAAACGGATTAATATAATGAAAATGTCTCTCTCTATATCTGGTAATTCCTTGTTTTAAAATCATCTTTGTAGGGGCTGGGGATGTGGCTCAAGCTGTAGCGCGCTCGCCTGGCATGTGTGCGGCCCGGGTTCTTTTAAAAAAAAAATCAGATTTGTATTATATTAATATAGCCATCTCAGCTTTGCTTGAATAGATGTTTCCATGGTATGTATTTCCTTCTTTCCTTTACTTTTAAATTATCTATGTCCATATTTATATTAGGTTTATTGTATTTCTGGATCTTGCTATTATGGGCTTTAAATAAATTAGACCAAGAAAAAGCAAAAGAATGTTTAAATTTGTTTTAGATTAATTTGGAGAAATTCTGCCTGTCAAACTGAAGAATATATTACCTTACTCCAATAATCAAGAAACCTTAACATAATGTAATCAAACAAGGAGTTTTTAAAACGCAAGATACAAGGTGGGGAATAGGAAGAATAGTAGAATTAATTGGACACAACTTTCCTATCCTTGTATTTGAATATATGACCAGGGTAACTCCCATCATGTACAATCACAAGAATAGGATCCTAATTAGAATAAGTTATATTCCTTGTGTGTATAACATGCCAAAATGCATTCTATAATGTATATATAAAAAGAACAAATAAAAAATAGTGAGAAAATAAACATTTAAAAAAAAAACAACAAGATATAGAATTGTTGCTTACACCAAAATTCATTTTGCAACACACACCATTCCATCTAAATTAGTATGGGCATCTTAATTTGCAGTTTTAGTTTGGTTCTACCCAGTAATCAATATTAATCATGACCCCAAATTATGATTAAATATTCAATTAAGCTAAGTATAAAATACAAATCAGAAATATTTCCATAATTAATTAGAATTATGCTTAAGGAATGAATTTCCTTTGAGCTATACAGATAGCCAAGAATTTATATAGTATTCAGATTATATCAGATTGTTTTCAGGTAAAAATTTTAGATATTTAGCACTTTCTCAAATTGCCAACATTACTATGTCTTTACAATTTTATGTGCTCTTTATCAATCAGGATAAAAAATATATGTATGAGTAAATGGAGGTAAAAAATAATATATATTATTAAATCATATCTCCTACTTTCCCATGTTTTCTTTAATTGATATAAAAGACAAGTAGTTCTTCACATATCTGAATTTTCATTTAAAACACATTAATAATTTAAAATAATAAATTTCATATTCATTTGCCTTGGTACTTCATATACCAAATCAGAAAATAAAATTCTGTGATAGCATATGCAAATTATATATGGTACCTGATATTGTATTACATACCAAAGATTTTAGAATTGGCTTAAACCCAGTTAAAAGATAAAAGGGGGGGCATTTTTGCTATAAATTAGTTGGTATAAGTTTTTATATTTGCTTTGTGAGATGGCAAAGAACCAATGTGCTTAGGGAAAAAAAAAAAAGTAACTCCAGTTCTGGCCTGTAAAATACATATAGATTTACAGTGGATGAAGTTAACAGTGCAGTTTGTTGGAGCATATACATACCAATAAAGGCAAAAATGAAAATAACTATTTAGACTTTACTTATTATATTAACTGGGGTGTGATCTCAATACTTTGCAGATAATAAGGAAGTTTCATTCCCATTTTGTGTAAAAGACTTCAGGCACTCTGAGGACTTTATATTTTTTCATTTTTATAACACCAAGTAACCAGACACTTCAAAAATAGATGGTTGAAACAGTAGCAATTTAGGATTATGAAGCAGTTAAGTGCTTCACAATGTTGATGTAATACAGCAATTATAGACCTTTGTAATTCAGCAAAAAGGATTTGTTTTCTTGTTATTCATATTGAAACTATACAATAAGAAAACCTCCTTATTTTCAAAGAAATGGGCTCAAATTTCTGAAAATCTCTGCATTAGTGTTTTGACCATTGTTATAAACTCACCATTGAAATTTATTATTTTGTAACTAAAAATAAAATGAAGCACTAAGGGGGGGGGGAAAGGTTGTATAATGTTAGAATTTTGATTAGCAATCACAGCTGCACCAGAATTAGTTTCTATAGCAACAGGAAGAAATAATGTGTTGAATTGCAATGCAATACAAGATTATTCTTTACAGATTGCATTTCAAAAGAAAATCTTTAAAAAATTTTGTCTTAAAAGGGTTATTAATCTTTAATCCATCATAATTCTTAAACAGAAAATACTTAATTATTCTACTCTACTTTTTAAAAATCTTGCTTTATTGCATTCAAATTTATGTTCCAAAATAGACTGAAAATGTAATATATATGAACAATAAGAATTTTGGCTACTGTCTCATTTGCATTTAAAACAAAAATACATAATATCATTCTTGCCTGCTGTATAGAAAGATAGTATGCTTCCTGGATAGTTCAGAACCTACGAGAAAAAGCCTAAAGGGTACTGTTCTTGGTAGACTATGTTGTAGGGATAAGAATTAAAAATGATAAGTAAATTTTACATTTGTATCAGTATGAAACTAGGTCTCCCTTTTATCAACATGCACTTCCATGTCCACATTATGATTAAGAAACTACACTGCTGTGAGTTGCTACTGTATTTCTCCCTTACTTTTAGTAATAGACAATCATTAAAAGTCAAACGTTGCCCATACTATTTCTAACAGTGAAAAAATTATTTCATTGCATCATTTCCAGTTCTAGCTATTTTTGGCAACTAATTAAAAGCATATGCCTGAACCTTTTATGTATTTTGCCCTTATAATGAGACCTATTACTGTGGCTTACTCCATGCCTCTGAGTTCCAAAGTATCTTTGGTGTTACCATGGATACCAGTGACAAGCATTCTCCTACAACTGCTTTATGTGTCTCATCAAACACAAGAAAACTGACATGGCAGGAATCAAGCCATCTAGACACTATGAATTTCTAATTGTACCACTACTCATGCTTTAAAATAATAGAATATGTTTTAATTAAACAAATCAGCAAGTCAGTAAATTATTTTTAAAAATTCATAATTAATTCAGCGGATAGAAAATATGACATACTATGAAAAAAAAGATATAAACATAAAAATAAGCCTATATGACAATTCAGAATGAAACCTGAAGGTCAAAATAAACTTGTATTTTAAAATATCTAGTAATAAAACTTCTAACTATATTAAATGTAGTATCTCATTGATATATTCATATCATACAACACATAGTAAAATTTTCAGAAGAGCTCATTTATGAGACCACATGGATTGCTCATGGCTAAATGTTGGCTTATAACAAAAACATCAGTGAAAAATGTAATAAATTGAGTTTTTCATTACCAGGCAAAATTATCAGCAAAATTTATTTGAACTATGTCAGAAATCATCTCATTTTGACTTATACTTTCCCCTTCTTCCCTTCCTTCCTTCCTTATTGCAGCAAACGTTTCTTAATTATTTAAATTTTTTTACCAAATATAAGGCCTTTTTAAAAAATTCAATAATTGAATATCAAACTTGGCTTCTAAAAATATTTTTAAGCATTTCCTCTTGTGACTTATACCTTAAAAAATAGTATAAATATGTATGGGGTGGTGAGGCAGACTTTCTGTTAGAGATAAAAATATTTTATCTCTGAAGACAAACATACACACACAAATCATGTCTCAGTTTCATCACATGATGTAACGATCCACAAGAATTGATAAATGTGGCCTGATAAATATCTAATTATTTTAAATTTTATTATTAAGAAAAATTAATGCAGTAATACATATTATTCCTTCTCCAAGGAACTGTGATGTAAAGATGACACAGGATTGAGTAAACAAAAATAGTCTTAGTACCCAATATATGGTTAACTAAAGAAAAGTTCTTTAATTTAAAAGTAGCACATATTCAATCTGATAAAATACAGTCCACACAGAGGTTCCAAACTCCATGATGCCTCAATTTATCCATCTGCAAAATGGAAAGCATTTTTTGTAGTTATTCAAAGTCTATCAAGTTCCTAAATAGAAACCGTAAGAACAAAGGAAGTAGGATCACACAGCTGACATGAGAATTAGCTGAGGGAAAAAATAATACATCTCTGAAGCTCATATCAGGACTCAAAAGAAATATTTAATATCTAATTTTCTTCATGTCTGAACTAAAAAAATAAAAGAAAGAAATCAGACTACCCTTATTGACTAGCAGACAAAATGTATCTACTTAAATCAGCTTCTTTCATAATTACTAATGGAAACTCAATGCCACGTTCTGTTAAGAGTGTGGAGGGACAGTATCAAGGGCCTGTACTGAGAAGCACCTATCTGTTTCAGTGTCCTTCTCAGTGCACATATTCAATAATGTACAACTCACCTAAAACAGCAATTCCAGGTTTACCTGAATATTCTCTCCCTCCCTCCCTCCCTCCCTCTCTCTCTC
>NW_026000016.1:36674801-36683125 GCF_001458135.2 Marmota marmota marmota
CCTCTCTCTCTCTCTCTCTCTCTCTCTCTCAACAACAAGCATTTATTTTAGTACCTACTTCGTGCTAAGCATTATTCAAGTCACTGAAATGCCAAAGACATGCAGAAGAGATTCTGATTTATAAAGCTATTATACTAGGCATAAAAAACAAACAAACAAACAAACAAAACACACTGAATAGGAGGAAGGAAACCTGAATATGAACCCATAGTCTGCTGCTAAGAAACTAACTGAACATTTCAGTATTCTGGTCGGATGTCTATGAAATGTAGAGAATAAACCAAATCACTAAGATCCTTCTAATTTTAACTATTACAAATCCAAAACATTCAACTGTTCCATTTTAAAATGGAAATAGAATAATGATTGATTTTTTTTAAAGTTAAAATTGCTAAAGCTGCAATAGATTATGAATGAGAATCTCCTTTCTTGAGAGTCACTTCAACAGGGTTTTACCTTTTAATATTTGCAGGCCTTCCTGAAATATAAAAGCTCTCTCATCCTGCTTGGCTCTATGATTCTACAACTTAATATGTGGCAAATGCACAATGAAAAAGAAGAGGGAGAGTGGGGCAGAAGGAGTCTCATGTCGAGGTTAAAATAAGTGAGTAAGCGTGAGAATAAAATGTTTATGCCAAGTAATATAAGTGAGCACTGTATTTTGCGACATTTAATATTAACATTATGCTAAACATCAATTAGTAAATTCACATTTAATGTGAAACAATAGTTCGCTTCAATGTTTCTAAAATTCCTAAAGCTGTTGAAAATGTGATGTTTCCCGAGAGAATAATCTAGAGACATGGATACCAACAAATGTGGACACCATCAAAAACTTTTGCACACTATATATCATGCCCCTAAAAATCACATCATGATGGGTTGAGAGGGGAAGCATGGAAAAAGTGGGGCAAATACATCAAAGAAATATGGTTGAAATAAATGAAAACATAAAAATAATTTAAAATACTGTAACAAATACGTGGGAACTGAATGTTCAATAGATAGTTAAAACTATGAATTAAAGTTAAATAATAAAGCATGAGAATAGATATGCTTGACAAATATTAAAGCCACAAAATAACTTATAGGACAACTCATCAGAAAAATATGAATTTGTAAGCACATTCTTTTTAATATAACTTTAAAATAATTATAGAAAAATAGAAATTACAAGGAAAAAGAACTTAAAAATCCACAATGTTCATGGGAGAGTTAATATATTTCTCTAAATGATTAAAAGGCAGAAAAATTTCTAAAAGATACAGCAAATTTGAACACAGTATGCTTGACTCAGGGACATTAACAGAAGCTTACAACCAAGAATTAAAGAATACATACTCCTTTTGACACACTGAACACTTATTCCCCGACACATGCAAACACTCTGGCCACAAAATGTAATCTTAAGAAATGGCCAAAGTTGTCATTATGTAGATTTTCTTATCTGAGACAATATATTTAACTTAGAATTCAGAAACAAGCTTAATGCATTAATATCTTAAAATCCAGAATTAGGAAATGAAAAAAAATCAAAACAGGAACTAAGAAAATTAGAAAAAGATAAAATACTGAAATTAATGTGTACCCCCAATTAAATTAAATTGCAGTTAAAGAGGGTGTAGTCTTAAATGCATGTTAGAAAACAAAAAAAAACTAAAATATAATAAAGTAAGCAACAAGCTGAATAAGTTAAACAGTATAAATCCAAAGAAAATAGAAAGAAGTGAATAATATAGAATTAATAACAAAACAAAAATCATTCAATAGAGAAGACTGACAAAACCAAAACCAATTTCTTTGAAAGAGCTAAAAATCCTTTTTTTTTTAAAGAAAACTTTGACAGGACTAAATAAAAAAAAAATAAAAGAACATTGATAATTTTAGAACCATAATTCCAATAATTTGTACAAAAAAAACAATTTGTGGGAAAACCTTGATTCTAAAGCTCAAAAACAATATGAGACATGTTTACAGAAAACTCCTTGAAGAGTACAGTTGTAAAAATTCTACAGAAACAGAAGAGTAATAAAATACAGCATGACAAATTTTATTTTATTTAAGAAATGCAAGGTTAGTAAATCAAAGGAATATCTCTTAGTATAATTCATAATATAAATAGATTAAAATATAAATACCATGTTATCTCAAAAGATCAGAAAGAGCAAAAGATAACATTAAACATCAATATATGACTAAAAAATAGTTCTAGCAAACCAGGAACAGAAGATAGTTTCCTTAATTCATTAAATACCTTCTCAGAGCAAACATTCTAAAATAAAACCATTATAAGCATTCCCTTTAAAATGGGAGAACAGGCAAATTCATTAATATTACACATTGCAATGAAGTTCATAGTCTGAAATATAGATAAATTATTAGATATAATGAACAAATTTTCTGGATAAAATGCCATTTTAAATAATTTGCTTATAGAATCCTTCTTATTTTTCTAGGTTGACCAATCATATCCCAAACAGTGACTGTTCTTTCATTCTTTTCACTCTTTACATCTCACATTTCTTATCTGTTCTTCCCAGAAACTTCATAATTAGAATGCCACCCATAAGACTGCCAAAAATGCGAAAGTCTGCCAACCATAAGCATTGGTGAGGACATTACAGATCAATAATAATGCTTACATATTGTTAAAGGAAGCTAAATTTTTTTAACATGTAAAAAAGGCATGCTTGAATACCAAATTATAAAATGTGAAGATGTACATAGAGGTATTCAGATCTATTTAATGTTCTACTTCCGGAAAAAAAAAAGTACGCTTAAAACATTTAGCAGAAGGAAGTGGGACAACATATTCAAAGCACTCAAAGAAAAACACCTATCAACCAAGAAATCTATATCAAGCAAAGCTATCTTTTTAAAAAGAAGATAAAATAATGACTTTCCAAGATAGCAAAATCTGAGAATTTGATTTCTGGTAGAATTAGTCTTACAAAAATAATAAAGAATATTCTTCAGACTGAAAGCAATTGACCTCATATGATAATTTGAATCAAGATAAAAACACTTCAATACAAAGGTACTTAAGCATAAAAGACAGTAAAAACACATTTTCCTACTTCTACAAACTGATTTTAAAAATACTCATATGAAATACTATTTATTTAATAAATACTTAGGCCTGTAACATACACAAATGTAATATATTTGGTACTGACAGTACAAAAGAAGGCAGGTGGAGGTAGAAAAGATGGTGGAATGAGATGAACATAATTATCCTAAGTACATGTATGAAGACATGAATAGTATGAATATACTTTATATACAACCAGAGATATGAAAAATTGTGCTTTATATGTGTATTATGAATTGTAATGCATTCTGCTGTCATATGTAACAAATTAGAATAAAAAATTTAAAAATAAGGAGACAGGTGGGAACAAATCTGTACTACTCTAAAAGAAAAAATTATAATGATAAGTTGATAATTTGTAATAATGCATTATCTGTTTTATTATATGAATAAATGTAATGCATATAAAAGTAATACAACAGAAAAGTGGGAAGAAAATAGAGCTACATGAGGATAATGTTTCTATATATACCTGGAATTAAGCAAATATAATATCAATCTGATTTAAATAAATTAAAATGCAGATGGAAAGTCTTTTGATAACCAATTTAAAAAACAACTCAATAACAGTGAAAATATAATTTAAAGAAATTAAAATGCTACACTAGAAAATATTCCCAGGATATAAAAGCAGTAAAGGAGGAATAAAAGAAAGAAGTTTAAAAATAAAAAATACTTGAGACATATAGGGGAAAAAATAGAAAATAGAAATAAAATCATATTTAGAACATGAAATGTGAATGGATTAAATAATCCAGTCAAACCATCAGATACTGTCAGATTGGATTAAAAATGAACAAACAAACAAACAAAATATGATCCAAGGGCTGGGGATGTACCTCAGTGGTAGAGTGCCTGCTTAATATATGTGTAAGACTCTGAGTTCAATTCCTTGTACCATCAAAATCAAAACCAAAACCAAATAAACAAAAAACAAACAAAAAAAAACATGATCCAACCGTATGCTATCTACAGGAGATACACTTTAAACAATACAATTATACGCATATCTAATTTACTGCACTTCCCTTTACTGTGCTTCATAGTACACAAATTGAATGTTTATGGAAACCCTGCATCAAGCAAGTCCATCAGCACTATTTTTCTAACAGTTCAGATAAATATTAGCATTTTTCAGCACTGAATATGTTTAAGTTAATGTATACATATTATTTTTTAGACATATGCTATTTCACATTTAACAAATTACAATACATTATAAACCTGACTTTCATATGCACTGGGAAACCAGAAAAATAGATTTTTTAAACAAAAATTACTGCACATAAAAAGGGACATTTTAAAAAGGGTTGATCTATCAGAAAGATGTAACAATTATTTACATGTATGTACCTAATGACAATGCACCAAAATGCATGAAGCAAAAACTGTCAGATTCAAGCAATTCAACATCTAAAAATATACTCATAAGAACTGAAAGCAGGGGCTCAAATAGATACATGCACACCAGTGTTCATAACACCATTATACACAAAAGTCAAAAGGCAGAAACAACTCAAATGTTCATAAATAGATAAATGAATAAATGAAATGTGGTGTATACACAAAATGTATTATTACTCAGTCTTATGAGGATTGAAATTCTGATACATGAGAAAACATGATGAACCATGAAAACTGCAAAACAATTATTGAAAGAAATTAAAGATAATCTAAAATACAAAGATCTTCTGTTGATGGGATTAGAAGATTTAACACTGTTAAAATGGTGATGTTCTCCAACTTGATTTATAATTGAATATAATCCCTTTAATAATCTCACATGGATTCTTTATAGAAACTGTTACACTAACCCAAAATACACATGTAACTGTAAATAATATCCAGAAGAGCTAAAGCAATCACTCAGAATAGCTATAGCACTAAGCCAAGTGACAGTGCACTTTGCTCCATACACAAACTAACCCTGCTCAAGCTTCAACAATACTTTCACATGTGGAATAGAGCACACAAAAAAACCCCAAATCAACAACAAGTAGGAATGATGAGGGGGAATGTCAGGCCCCATTCTTAGATATCTACTCCTATAAAAAAATCAAAGATTCCAAAATCATGGTTCAGAGTAACCTACAGTGTTACAACAGCTCTTAAAGAGCAAACAGAATCAACAGTTCTACAGTGGCAAACTGAGACACTGTCAATGAAAACTAACAACTGGACTACACTGAACCTATGTGTTAAAGCTAAAAGAGGAAGAGGAATCCATCCCAACAGATGCTGAAGTCCAAGACTTCTAAAAATATGAGGAAACAGGCAAATAGGTCTCACCACAAATCTCCCAACAAAAAAAACTCAATAGATATGAAAGTGATAAAATTTCAGACAAAGAATTTTTAAAAATCATTAAAATGATTAATATAAGGAATGAAAGCAAATACAAGAGTAAAATATTATTTCAATAAAGAGATACAGATTCTGAAAAGAAACCAATCAGAATTCCTGGAAATAAAAGACACAATGAACTAAATAAAAAATTCACTTGAAAATATTGTCAACAGATTAGATTACATAGAAAACAAAACCTTAGGCCTTGAAGACAAGGTATTTGAATTAGACACACAGCAGGTAGTAAAGACCATGAGCAGAATATGCAAGAAGCCAGAGACAACATTAAGAGATCATCAGGATAGAAAAGGGCAGAGAATTCAGAAGAGGTTTTAGGGGTATTAATAATCTTTTCAGTGAAATAATAAAAAAATTTCCAAATCTCAGGAGTAAGATGGACATCCTCATACAGTAGGTGTACAGAAGTCTAAAAAGGTCCTAAAAGGATCTTTCCAAGAAACATTAGAATCAAAATGCCTAACAAAGAATAAGGACAGAATGCTAAAAGCTGCAAGAGAAAAATGTCAGGTCACATTTAAGAGGAAAACCAACAAGGCTTGCTCCAAACTTCTCAACTCAGACTCTAAAAGTCAGGAGGGCTTTAAATGAAACAATCTAAAGGCTGAAACAAAATGCCTGCCAGCAAGATTGCTGTATTCAGTAAAGCTATCATTCAAAATCAAAGACAAAAACTTTCCATGATAAAGATAAAAAGAATTCATGACCACTAAACCAGCACTACAGAAAATAAAGAAAATAAAAGAATAGAAAAAAGATACTCTATGCAAGTAAAGTCTGAAAAAAAGCTGGGATAGCTATTCTCATATTGGACAAAGCAGATTTCAGACAAAAATTAATCAGAAGAGACAAAGTTATTCATTACATATTGGTAAAGGGGAAAATCCAACAAGCAGATAAAACAATAGTAAATATCTATGCTACAAATATCAGTGTACATAATTAAATAAAACAAATACTTCTTGAGAGTAAGTCCCAGACAGACCACAATATAATAATACTGAATGTTTTCAACACACCCCTTTCACAAATTGGGAGGTCACCCAGATGTAAAATCAAAAGATACTTCTGATCTAAATAATAGTATAAATCAAACCTAACAGAAATCTATAGAATACTTCATCATATATAAGATGAATACACTTTATTATCAGAAGCTTATGGAACTTTTCTAAAATATACCATAATTTAGATTACAAAGCAAGTCTGAAATTTTTTGGTGGGGGACAAGGGATACCAGGGATTGAACTCAGGGGCACTATACCACTGAGCCATATCCCCATCCCTATTTTATATTTTATTTCAAGACATGGTCTCACATAGTTGCTTAGAGCCTCACTTTTGCTGAGGCGGGCTTTGAACTAATGATCCTCCTGTCTCTGACTCCCAAACTGAGGGGATGATAGATGTGCACCACCATGCCCAACTTGAAAAAAATTTTTAAAAATAATTGGTAGCCTATGCATCTTATCAGATCATAATGAAATAAAATAAAATCAATAGCAAGAAAAATTATAGAAACTACATTAACAGGTAGAAACTGAACAATACTATTTCAAATGAGGAATGGGCTGTCGAAGAAATGAGAGAAGAAATTTAAAAATTCCTAAAATCAAAGGAAACCAGTGATGCAATAAACCAAAATCTCACACTAAGTGGCCATAAAACAAAACAAAACAAACAAACAACAATAACAACAAAATCAGGAAGATCCCAAATAAAAAATCTAATGCTATATTTCAAGGCTCTAGAAATGCAGGAACAAACTAATTCCCAAATCCGTAAGAGATAGGAAATAATCACAGCCAAAGCTAATGAAATACACAATAAAAAACTACAAAGGATCAATGCAAGAAAGCAGATTGATAAACCCTTAGTGAAACTAACCAAAAAGAGAGAAGACCCAAATCAATAAGATTAGAGATGAAAAAGAAAATATCACCACAAACATTTCTGAAATTCAGAGGATCACTAGGGAATATTTTGAAAACTTATATTCCAATAAATGGGAAAATCTTGAAGACAATGACAAATTCTAGACACACATGACCTTCCCAAATTGAACCAAAGGTATACAGAAAACTAAACAGAGCAATATCAAGCAATCAGATTGAAGAATTAGTAAAAAGCCTTCTAACAAAGCAAAGTGCAGGTCAGATGGATTTTTAGCTGAGTTCTTCCACATCTTTAAATAAAAACTAATGCCAATCCTCATATTATTCCATGAAACAGAAAGGGAGGAAAAATTCTCAAACTCATTCTATGAAGCCAGTATCACTCTGATATCGAAACCAAATAAACACTTCAAGGAAAGAAAACTATACAGCAATATCCCTCATGAAAACACAGACACAAAAATACTTAATAATATATTAGCAGACTGCATTCAAAAATACTTTAAGAAGATTGTACAACATGATAAGTTGAATTCTTCCCAGGGATGCAAGATTGGTTCAATAGATGAAAATTAATAAATGTAAATCATCACATAAATAGAATCAAGGACAAAATCACAAGATCAACTCAACAGATGCAGGAAAAGCTTTTGAAAAAATTCAGCACCCATTCATTTTTAAAAAACCCTGAAGAAACTTGGGAAGAAGGAACTTACTTCAGTATGATAAAGGCTATCTATGACAAACCCAAAGTTCACACCATACTGAAAGGAAAAAAACTAAAAGTATTTCATTTAAAATCAGGAATAAGACAAAAATGTCTATTCTCACTCATTTTAGTTAATATTGTTTTTGAAAACTCTTGCCAGAGCAATCAAGCAAGAGAAGGAAATTAAAGCGATAGAAACAGGAAAAGAAGTCAAACTATTTGCCGATGACATGGTTCTGTACCCAGAGGACACCCCCCCCCCCCC
>NW_026000016.1:36683139-36709869 GCF_001458135.2 Marmota marmota marmota
GGAAATTGCATGGAAATGGAAGGAGACCCTCAGGGTTATACAAAAGTACATACAAGAGGAAGTGAGGGGAAAGGGAAAAATAATACAAGGGGGACAAATGAATGACAGGGTAGAGAGAGAAGAGGGGAGGGGAGGGGAGGGGAGGGGGGATAGTAGAGGATAGGAAAGGCAGCAGAACACAACAGACACTAGTATGGCAATATGTAAATCAATGGATCTGTAACTGATGTAATTCTGCAATCTGTATATGGGGTAAAAATGGGAGTTCATAACCCACTTGAATCAAAGTGTGAAATATGATCTATCAAGAACTATGTAATGTTTTGAACAACCAACAATAAAAATTTTAAAAAAAGGCTCTGAATGAAAATTATAAAACACTGAAGAAAAATATTGAATACAAGATGGAGAGAGCTACCTGTTCATGGATAGGCAGAATTTAGTATCATCAAAATGGGTACATTACCAAAAGCAATCTACAAATTCAATGTGATTCTCATCAGAATACCAATAACATTTTTCACATGACTAGAAAAAAGAGTCCTAAAATTTATATGAAAGAATACAAGGCCCAGAATAGCCAAAGCAATCATGAGGAGCAAGAGCAAGGCATCAGAATACCTTATCTCAAATTATACCAGAAAGGTACAGTCACAAAAATGACATAGCATTGGCATAAAAACAGATATAAAGATCAATGAAATACACTAGAAGATATAGAAATAAATCCACATAAATAGTAATCTAATTCTTAACAAAGGTGCCAAAAGCATACATTGGAGAAATGATAGTCTTTTAAAAACATGTTGTGGGAAAAATGAATATCCATATGTAGAAGAATAAAATTAAATACCTACCTCTCATTCTGCACAAAAATCTATTCAAAGTGGATCAAAGATCTAGAAATTAGACTAAAAACTTTGCAACTGCTAGAAGATAAAAAAAAGATGGGTTCAACACTCCAACATATTGGCAAAAGCACCAACTTCCTTAATAAGACTCCTAAAATGTAAGAAATACACCAAAAATTAACAAGTTGGGTGGCATTAAATTAAAAACTTCTGAACAGCAAAAGAAACAATAGCATGAGAAGAGAAAATACAGAATGGGAGAAAATCTTTGCCAGATGCTCTTCTGACAGGGAATTAGTGAGCAGACTATATAAAGAACTCAAATAAATAAATAAATAAATACCTACTCAATAAACAGGCAAAGATCTAAACGGACATTTTTCAAAAGAAAAAAATACAAAAGGTCAACAAATATATGAAAAAATGTTCAATATCCCTGATTAGGGAAAGGCAAATCAAACAAATCACACTTGAGATTTCCTTTCACCCCAGTTGGAATTGTAATCATCAAGAGTACAAATAATGATAACTGCTGGTGAGGACATAGAAAAAAAATACATTTATACATTGTATTATTGTTGGAATGACTTCAAATTAGTATAAGAACTTTAGAAAGCAGTGTCAAGTATCAAGATTCTTCAAAAGACTATAAATGGAACCATATTACCCAGCTATCCCACTTGTATTTATCCTAAAGAACTAAAACCAGCATATTATAGTCATATATGCTACCAATGTTTAGAGCAGCACAATTCACAAGAGTCAAGCAATGGATACAGTCTGGATGCCCATCCACAAATAATTGAATAAGAAAGTGTGGTGCATATACACAATGGAGTTCTAGTCAATTACAAAGAAGAATGAAATTATGTCGTTGGTTGATAAATGGATGGAACCGGAGAACATCACGGTAAGTGAAATAAGACAGACTCAGAAAGTCAGACTGTTTTCCCTCATATGTGGAAGATAGAGAGAAAAAAATGAATAAAAGAAAGGGGGGATCTTGTGAAAATAGAAGGGAAATAAATAGAGTGGTAGGATCAGGGAAAAGGAGAAGGAAAAGGGAAAAGGGAAGAACTGGAGAATGAAGCTGACCAAATTGTGCTTTGCGGATATATCACAATGTATTCTGATTTTATAATTATAATGTAATGCACCAATTTTAAAAAAATAAATAAACAAAAGGAAGACCAATAGAGTACAGGAAGGGTATCCAGGAGGAGAAAGAAGAGGAGAAAAGGGGGAAGTACTGGGGATTCAAATGTAACAAACTATGTTATACACAATTATAAATATGTCAAAATGAACTTCACTACTATGCATCTATAGTGCATTAATGGAAGCATTAAAAATAACCAAGCCACACACTCAAAAAATCATGAAAAATAAGAAAACCTTGAACTTACACTTTACAAACATGGTATAAATTGCTATAATCAAGATAGTATGGTACTGGCATAAGGAAAGAAATATAGATCAGTGAAATATACTTGAGAGTTCAGAAATAAAACCAAATTGATTTTGATTAGGGTGCTAAGACCATTCAATGGAGAAAGAACAGACTTCAATAGATATTGCTAGAATACATGGATAGTCATGTGCAAAAGAATGAAATTGGACATTCAATGTTTACAATTGCCAAAAGGTAGAAGCTACTCAAATGTCACCCCATACATAGAAACTAATTCAAAATGGATCAAAAACCTAAACTTTAGAGTTTACACTATAAAAGTCTTAGAAGGAATAGAAGAACACTATAATTACACTGGAATTGAGAATTACTTCTTGTATCTGATAAAACAGCACAGTCAACAAAGAAAAAAATATAAACTATAATTTATCAAAAATCATATACTTTGTGGGGGCTGGAAATATAGTTCAGTTGGTAGAGTGCTTACCTTGCATGGACAAAGCCTTGGATTCAATCCCTAGCACCACACACACACACACACACACACACCCAAAAAATCATATACTTTGGGATATCAAAGCACACTATCAAGATAGTGAAAAGATAATCCACACTATGAAAGAAAATCTCAAATAATTAAATAAGAAACCAATTAAAAAATGAGCAAAGGACGTGCATACACAATTCTCCAAAGAAAATACAGAAATAGGCAATAAACACAAAGTTCAGTGTTATCAGTCATTAGGGAAATGCAAATAAAAACCACAAAAAGATGCTACTTTTACACAATTAGAATGGCTATTATTAAAAACAAAACAACAATAGAATGAAAATCATAAATGGTGGTGAGGATTTACAGAAACAAACTCCCATGGATTGCTGGTGGGGATATAAAATGGTTCACAAGAGGCAGAAAAGTTGGCAGTTCTTCAAAAAGTTCAACATGAAATCACCATATGACCCAGGAATTCCATTCCTTAGGTATAGACCCCAAAGAACTGAAAGTAATGATTCAATTAGATATTTGGATACCAATATTCACAGCAGTATTGTTTACAATTGCCAAAAGGTAGAAGCTACTCAAATGTCCAAAGGTAGATGTATGCATAAGCAAACTGTGGCATATATACAGTAAGTGGAGTATCAGCTAGCCATGAAAATGAATAAAGATGTGATACATATTATAATATGGACAGACATTGAAGACATCATGCTAAGTGAAATAAAACCAACACAATAGGAAAAATACTGTATGGTTCCATTTATAAGTTACCAGGTGTAGGCAAATTCCTAGGGAGAGAAAGTAGAACAGCAATTATCAGGGACTAAGGGAAGAGAGAAATAAAGTGTTATTTTTCAATAGGTAAAAAATTTGAAATGATGAAAAAGTTCTGGAAATGAATGGTGGTGATAACTGCACAATGTACATGTACTTAGTGCCAAAGTATTATACACTTAAAAATGACTAAGATGGCAAATTTTATGTTTTGTGTATTTAACCACATTAAAAGAAACAAAGATTTAAACACAATGAAATTCTGATATACCCTATAACATGGATATACTTTGAAAACTGCTTATTTCACTTACACACAGAAAGACAAAAATTACATGATTCTGGGACAGAGATTTAAGATAAAGAGAGAAATACTGAATCTTAAAGGAAAGGCAGCCACAAGTCATTGAGATGTTGAAAGCATAGTTGTAAATCTTGAGCAACGTGCCCTTGGCCCATGACCTTGTAAAATGAGGGAAATACGCAAGTGCAAGGAAAACTAGCACAAAATTGTACAGCTCCACCCTGGATGTACCTCCAGTCTGGCCCCTGATACAAACTTTCTATATATATTGGACATTCAGCCCAAGCCAGGACTGCTTCTCTAGTGATAGCCCACATTCTCCCCAAATGCGCACCTACTTTTCTAAATAAACCTGTCTATGCCTTTGTCTGGCTCCTGCTGAAATTCTTCCCTTTCACATATGCCAAGAATCCCGCTTCTCCCTGTCCTTTTGGAACTCCTCAAACCCTTCTCAGGAAGCATCTATTCTCCCATGACAATTCCACTTACATGAGGTTCCACTTATATGGGGTAAATTTTAGTCAAAAAAATTTTTTTTCACTTGAATGAGAGAATTAGAATGTAACTTTCAAATGATTTGAAAAAATAGCAAAGATATGAAAGCATCTATCAAATAGCCTTTATGTAGAATTTATAAGGAAAAGAAAGAGAGTGTTGTATAGAATAACTAAAACAGTTATAAGGATATTACATCTCAATTGAGATGAGTTTTGTAAAATACTGAAAAATCTCTCAAGAACAGATGATTAGATATAGAACAACGTTCATATAGGGAAAGCTAAGAGTAGAAGTAAGTGAATCATGGAGAAGAAGAAATTAAGTCACAATAAAAAAGGGAAGTGATTGCTGGTGAATCCCAGCTAAGGCCAAATGAAGAAACCAACAAAGGCATAGGAAAATTAGACTACTAAAATATAGAGATGATGGATAAAAATAAAAAGATAATTTGAAATGGAAAGGAGGGACACTGAAATACTTCATAATGGTAATCATCAGCAGCATTAAAAAGTAATCAAGACATATTCAATATAAGTCCACTATGATCTCAATCAAATAGCACCAGAACTGTTCTAAAGTTCATCTGAAATAAATAATGTATAAAAATAACAATTAAAATTCTGACAAAACTAACATGTTACAATTAGACACCATATTAGAGAAATTATCAGAAGAGAATAAAGTTTGGAGATAGACACAAATGCAAAAAAAGAATTTATCACATAACAAAAGAAGCATTTCAAGTCAGTAAATAAAAAGATTTTTCAGCCAGGTGGTGTATGCCTGTAATCCCTGTGATTCCGGAGGTTGAGACAGGAGGATCATAAGTTCAAGGCCAGCCTTAGCAACTGAGTGAGGATCTCCGCAATTTAGTGAGACTGTGTCTCAATATAAAAAATAAAAATGGGTTGAGGATGTGGCTTAGTGATAAAGTGCCCTTGAGTTAAATACCCCAGTACCAAAAAAAAGTTCAGTCAATAATGGTGATAAATGGCTGGGAATTTGGAAAAGAAAGCTAGATAATTTACACTTCAGCTACTGAAGCAAAATAAATTATACCTGGACCAAATATTTACAGTAAAAATATTGAAAAAAAAATAATAGAAGACAACATGAAAATAATTTTCCAAATCTCAAAATAAGAAAGATTTGAATATAACATAAAACCCAGAAGCCATTAAAAAAAACCTGAAAAATCTGCCATAATATTAAAATTCTGGATTGGCAAAATCACCATTGATAATATAAAAATATCAACTAGAAAAAATATTCCATAGAACAAAGTCTAATACTCTTAATAATAATAACTGTGAGTTCTTATGAATTAATAAGGAAAACAGTAAAATGCAAAAAAGGGTCAAATTTATCTAAAAAATATGTATATACTTACATATTATTTATAAGTATATGAATTATAAAATCTATATAATTTAATATCAAAGTCTAGAACTAGCTATTATTTCACAATTAAACACCTATTATAACTTTAGGTAAAATTTATATTTAGAAATATAAAATTAAAATATTAAGTGTCAAAGATACAGACTATATTTAGAATTGATTTTTTTCCCTATTTCAAATGGGAGTAAAAGGTACAGAATTTTATGAGACTAGAATGTCACATTTCATTATGAACTACAATGTTTAGTTGTACCCACTGCAATCCAGAATTCAAAACAGATGTGTCAATGGCAAGGTGATATAACAACCTTCTAAAACTTCCTGCTTACTGGTTGAAAAATGTATTAGAAACATTATGCCTAAGCAATCAATTAATAATCTGTGAAAGGCAATCCTTATTCACTTGACATTATTATGTTGTTTTTACTGTCAAAAGTTCAACTAATTGGAGGGAAGAAAATCACTGACCTACTACACTTATCAGACAATATCTTATATTTGTAGAATACAAAACAAGTTATTCTATTTACAGCCAATCATTTGAAGATATCATCCCTGTAAGTTTTACACTGTAAGAATCAAATTTCCAAATATGTTCTTGGTTATTAGTTCTATTTTTAACCTGCTACTCATATACTGTCATGTACTTAAAATTCAGAACATGTTTACATTATCCATCCAGCAGGCTAATGCAACTGCACACCAGACAGTCATGCATAATTCAAATCAATATCCTCAGGCTTGCAAATCTAAGTCAAAGCTGCCTTTAAAAAAGCTAGGGTGTGACTTTAACATGAATAAAGTATATCTAATTTTTCTTTTTATGTGACAAATTGATACTTTCTGGAATAGAATGCCAAAAATGCAAAGCCACTGTAGAAGAGATCTTATACTACTGAAAAGAGATAATTGAAAAAATAAGGCAACAGTAGTCTTAGAAAATTAATTCTAAACAGTGAAAGACACAAGACAGAATAAGATTCAAAAGCTCACAATTCAACAATAGATTATATTAAGTTTTGCCAACAACCAAAATGTACATAAAATTACAAAATCAATGCTCTAAGTTAGTTATACCATGAATTGAGATTTATTTTTTACACTTTAATTCAGTTATAGTTTTATATCAGTAAAGTTAGCCTAATTTAAATACTTTAAATATAAATTCAATTACTAAATTTCTAAAATGAATATTAAGTCTAGAAATGGTCTAGATCTAGAAAAGCTTGAATCTATCAAATTTAAACTGATATTTATTGGGTAAGCTTATAAAGATTCAACACTGGGTATCCATTATACCGGATTCTATTTTTTGTAACCTTCACAGTAGATGCTTGCTTTTCAAATAATAAGAAAAAAAAAAAAAAGATCACTAGGTCATAGTCTATAAAGGTCTAATTTTAAGGCTATTAAAAACAAATGTTTACCAATAACTCAAAATGTGACACATAATTGACTAGTCTCTGGATTAAAATTTTTATAAGCAAGAATAAATGTATATATTTTGATAACTTTTCCCAGAAGCTTCAAATATAATTCATTTAAAGAAACCTTCTAGAATATGAACATCATTGTTCATGCAACCCAACTGAATTATGAAAATTTCATATTAGTCCTACTCAATATTACAGACATACCAAACATAATATCCTCTACAATGACAGTCCATTAATGTCAGAAATATGAAGAATGAAATTAGTGGAATAGAGAAAAAGGATTCATTGGTATTGGAGATAATGAAAAAAAGATTAAATGGCAGGCCTTTGGGAAATACAAGGAAGGCATGGAAGTCTGTTTAGTAAAGAGAATCTAGTTCAGGTATAGAGAAAATATCTTTTGTTTTCTTATAGGGATGGAAAACTTAAACAAATGGACAGATGACAGTGGATAAATCAAAGATATTTTCATCTGTTAGGACTCGAATTTAATTAGGAATTTGATACATAATATTATTGGCCAAATCTGTTCAGTAAGTATTCTATAAGAAACACCAGGAAAATAATAACAATTCAACCACCAATTAAGGCTTAAAAAAGAAAAAAACTCTGATGCATGATGCACAGAAATTCAAAATCATACTAGGAACAGCAAATGCAAAACTGCTTTCCCTCCACCTCCCAAAAAAGTCCAGTCACACTAAGCAATAACAACAGCATGGATCACTGGATTAAACATATTTTTCCTTTTCTTTCTTACCCACGATTACAACCAAGAAGAATTTTAAAGCTTTCTAGAGATAAGTTATTAGCTCTGAATTTTCTTCCTTTATTTACAACCCTACTTTGGAATATTTGTAGTATAAGCGCCAGAGATCAAAAAGCATAGTATTTTCATATTAATTTTGATAGAGACTACGGTTAAGTTTTAGAAAAACAGCTAACACAAAAGAACTAAAGAAAGATGAATATAAACTGCATACCTAGCTTACTTTTCACATCTAACTTTCTGTATTACACTGGAAATAATAATGGCAATAAAACATATATATCTAAATAGAGAAAATCTTAACCATTCTAGTTAGGAACACAGGACCCCAGAATATGAAAAATGAATGAACCCCAGATCATACTACCTAATCTTACCTGAAAAAGGAAGAACAAAGTCTGAGTCAGGGCCAAAGGAAAAGTTTATAGTAGGATAGGATTGGAAGCCATGTCTGGCACTTACAGGGCTGCTGAACACAGACCATCAAAACCACACATGGTGGCTCTAACCACTTACCTTAAGTAGGTTTAAGAAAAAAAGAAAATGAAGTTGCATACAAAGTTTCACAGCAGAAGGCAAAACTAAACTGGAGTTGAGTTTCAGATACATCTCACACATGAAATTAGATGACACCCTCTTTACTCCACTTCTCACCTCTCAGTCCCCAACTCCTATATACCCACTCCTAAACCCTGTTCAATCTATTTGCATCCACTGATTTATATGAGAGAGTAGGAAAACTCCAGGGAAAACATTTTGAGTTAAGACTAAATGCAGATAGGTCTGAATATGCCTAGCAAATTAGAGGGTAAAGTGAATCAAACAATCCAAAGTTCTGAAAGAAACATGAGATTCTTCTTTTTTTTTGAGGGGGGAGGTTACTGGGAATTGAATCCAAGGTGCTTTACCACTGAGCCACATCCCCAGACCTTTTTATTTTTTAGAGACAGGGTCTCACTAGGTTGTTGTATCCTCACTAAGCTGCTGAGGCTGGCTTCAAACCTTTAATTCTCCAGCGAGTCTTCTGAGCCATTAAGATTACTGGTGTGCACCACTGCACCCACCTAATGATCAGATTCTTAACATTCACAATTAGAAGAAAGGAGATATGTATCACAGAAAACCATTTGAGGCCACAGGACTTAAGGTCTGAGTAAAGTAGTGACTCCCAGTGCAAGGTGATGGCTGGTAAAAGATTCCATCCTACAAAACTATTCTGGCAATCTATTCATTCCCCATGCCTGTTGTGCATGAACTGAAAGAACACACTCTTCAAACTCTTGTTAAATCTGACAAAAGATTTACCCACACTAAAAGTATAATGCAAAAGGAGAATTCGTTCAAATGCAAAAGAATTGAGCTGGGGCTGGGGATGTGGCTCAAGCGGTAGCGCGCTCGCCTGGCATGAGTGCGGCCCGGGTTTGATCCACAGCACCACATACAAACAAAGATGTTGTGTCCGCCGAAAACTAAAAAATAAATATTAAAAAAAATTCTCTCTCTCTCTCTCTTAAAAAAAAAAAAAAAGAATTGAGCTGCTACGTCATATGGACAATTGATTGCCATTATGGTAGAGACCAACTAGTACAATTTAGTATAGTGTTCACAATATGTCCTGGGTGGCAGAACTGATCAGAGAAGATCAGTTTGGAACAGAGGTTTAAAAAAAAAAAAGAGTAGTAGCCTGGCCTAATGTATGAGTGAGTGATTGAATGGCACCCCTTGTGAGCTATAAAAAAATAGAAGGAATGGGAAATGCAGATTAGAGTCTCTGTATGAGTAGGTAAAGCTGGCATTATTCACAATATTATTATGATTATTAGAGGCTTGGAAAGTGGGTGGATAGGATAGCGGGATGAATAGGTATCCAAACACAGAAAGAAGTAATAAGGTCTAGTGTTCTACAGCATAGTTGGAGGAGTACAGTTCACAATAACTTATTGTATATCTGATTTTAAAAAAAAAACTAGAAGTATAAATACTCCAAATACAAAACGATAAAGAGACAGAAACATTAAGTAACCTGAATTAATCAGGATGCATTTAATACATAGTGAAATATGATGTTATACCCCCAAAATATGTTCTTTATATTAATCAAAAAACTTTTAAATGGTTAAGGAGATGTAAATGTTAACTATCTTGATTTGATTATTATATGCTGCACACATGTATAAATTATCCACTATTCCCCATAAATTATACACCTTAGTAATTAATAAAAACTAAAAAAAAAATTTAAAGAGACTATTTATAATAATCAGTAATGCCCACTACTTGGGAATTAATGTTAATTAATTTGTGTCCATAAGCTAGGAAAACTTGGCAATATTTAGGTTATATATAATATAGAGATAAATGAATGTTGTTTATTGTGGGCAGGCATATAATATATAATTTCTCTTAGGTTAGTAGGGGTGAATCTATGTCTCAACCACCAAATTCATTCTCAAATTACTAAATTTTGTATGGTTCATATAATTCTAATGTTGGTCTTCATTAATTTTAGAACAGTATAACATCATTAGCATTTTGTGATATTCCATGTAATTATATATGTATTACTAAAACTAAGTTAAACTGTATTCAGATATTTAAATAATTTATTAAATAGTCTTAACTCAGTGGAATATAATATAAAGTAGCTTAAGTTTTACTCTAATCTCTCTTTTTAAATTATATGATACTGAATTTCCCTCATCCAATCTTTTTTTTTTAATCTTTATTTTATTTGTTTATTTTTATGTGGTGCTGAGGATCGAACCCAGGGCTTCGAATGTGCTAGGCGGGCACTCTACCACTGAGCCACAACCCTAGCTCCCCCAATCATCCAATCTTAATGCACAGTTCATCCATTCCCACTTTCCATTAATAAAGATTCTCAGGCTAGAAGACTTTAAAATTCTCAGAGGTAATGTAAATTTCATGTCTATACCCAAAGATTCCAACTTGTAAAACAGAATAATAGTCCGTAGCTCATGATCCTAACAAAGCATTAAGTGAGTTAATAAAGACGGCCTGCTACACACAGCACCACATGAATACTAGCTTTTATTATTCCCTGACTCTGATGCCAACTAAACATCTGCTCATGGACCTTTCAGTGGGAGATTTAGTGAGGTCTGCAAGTCCAATCCTCCTATTCCAGCATCCTGGTGACTGAATTCAATCCTCACTAAGACTCACTAAGATTCCTTCTTCCCCTTTCTCTTCTGTCTCTAATTACTCTGATGTGTGAGAATAAGGAAAAGAAAAACCCGAATTGCTGGGACGGCCTTCCTGGTTGCCTGCAGATGGTACGAAGCTACCCTAAACCTCACTCTAGCCTGATCAGTTGTGATGACTTTTGCTGATATGGTGGTTTCTTCATAAATGATGCACACAATTTGTCTGTATGATGTTCCTCTTCATCTTGGTTGCCCCAGTCATCAAGGAACTTCTCAAAATAGGGCAGACAAGTCTTCTATTGTCAGCAGTCCATGCTCCCAGTCTCCTAATTAGGTGGAGCATTTCCTGATTTGCTGGTTGCCCAGTTAGTTCCTCTTCTACTTTTCTGTCTCCCGCTACATGAAGCCACATAAACATCCAATTCTATGTCCTCCAAGAACTTCAACTGCCACTGAGAAAGGGAGTGGGGTAAAAGAGCTGTTTTAACATACCATCTCCAACTTTCCCACTCCACCTCTCTTTTCTTTTCCTTCCCCCATCTCCTATTTATTTTCTATAGGACAGTAGTAGGTGCATGACAGGTAGAATGGTTTTGGAGAGTAATAAGTTTTGGTCATCTCATAATAAATACTTAAAAGAGATGAGTCTGATACAGACTGTCAGAAGCTCTTAGTTCAAGATTTTGGAGAGTGGGGAGATGGAGAATCATCCCTTCCTCATTCCAGCTTTTAGCCACTCATCACCAATTCTAGAATAACAAACATCCTCAAGAAACACCACTCAACATCCTGACATAAATACAATTAATGCAGGCATTAACTATTTTCTTCAAACATCACAGTAATCTGTTGTAATTTTAGGTCTTTATATAACCTAATTAAATGCTTATGGAGACTAGGTAGGGATAGAAAGTGCATATATTCTATATATTCTAAAGGATAACCCTCTTTACCCCTAAATAGTCATAAAAAACCTATATATACAAGCCAGGTGCAGTGGTGCATGCCTATAATCTCAATGGCTCAGGAGGCTGAGGCAAGAGGATCACGAGTTCAAAGCCAGTCTTAGCAACTTAGCAATCAGAGAGACCCTATCTCTAATAAAATATTTTAAAAAGGGCTGGTATGTGGATCCTGGGTTCGAGTCCCAGAACAAAAAAAAAAAGAGAGAGAGAGCGAGAGAGAGAGAAAGAAACCTATGTAAGCAAAGTATTCTGTTGTCAAGCTATAGAGAAGCAGGAGTATAGTTACTATTAAACATGAATAAATTTAATAATCCATGTAGTGGACAAATCAAGATGAATGCAAACAAGGGAAAGCATAAAGCATATTAAGGAATCAAACACAAGAAGTCCAAATATAGGGAATCAGAGAGATTTTTAATTAGAAAAATTACGTTTATGATTTTATTTCAATTAAATACAAAAATTATTGATTTGCTAAATTTTTACCTAAAGAGCATTATGTGATATGCTGGGAATTCACATTAAAGTGAAGTAAAATAATTTAATGTATGTAACAAAAAGAACACCCAAAGCACTTGAGAGGTATAGAAATTCTGCGCATAGAAAGATCAATCTGTGGGAGTGTCAGCAAGAAACTTCATGGCAGGAGTTGGAGTTAACTTTAGCCTTGAGTTGCAGAGCTAAACAAACAGAAAGAGAGTATAATGTTCCAAAATGCATTGCAGTATCAACAAAGGAACAAAAGACAAGAATAAGCATGATGATCACAGGAAACTGGCCAAGGGGTAATTTAGATCCTTATATCACCTTATCTTTGAGTCTGTCTTCAATTTTGTAGTTTCAACTATCAATTCTATTAATTAGAAATTTTCAAAAAATGTTTTAGTTATAAAATCCTTTGTCCAAAGAGAATCTAAATTATTTAAGCCACTAAAATACAAAATAAGGGGTTAGATGTCTGTCCCTGTCATTTTTACTCCTTGCCCCTCATTTTGTCTTACTTCTAGAGCAAAACATTACCATGAATCCACAGAACCCATTAGTAGAGCATAGCTTAAAACTACTATGGAATTCTTTCTTTTTTGCGGTTCTCCAGTACCATTTAGTGGTTTTAATTCTCATCTCATTGTGTGTCCCACAGATTCCTTCACCCATATTTTCCCTGAAATGTCTTAAGCGACAACAGCTCCATACAGGTAATGGTGGAAATGTTTAAACTAGTATAGTTTTTGTAATACTGTGCCTTTACAGAAATATGAAAATAAAACAATTGATGATAATTTCTATCAATATTTTAAGTGAATTTAAGCAAACTTTAAATACAAAGTTTTAAATCTAAACCCAGGATTAGTGTTAGGCAAAAGAGCAGTTTTTAAGTAAAGCATCAAAAATCTTATTTATATGGTGTTTCTAAATGGTCTATAAGAAAAGGGTCACCAGGCAGGTGGCATATTCCTGTTATCCCAGCAGCTCTGGAGGCTGAGGCAGGAGGATCACCAAGTTCAAAGCCAGCCTCAGCAAAAGTGGGTGCTAAGCAATTCAGTGAGACCCTGCCTCTAAATAAAATACAAAACAAGGCTGGGGATGTGGCTCAGTGGTTGAGTGCCCCTGAGTTAATCCCTGCTACCAAAAATTAAAAAGAGGGATCATGTTACCCTTGGTTAGAAATGGTTTCTAAGAGGTTAGAGGTGAACTCTGATGATGTTAATTGGGAACTCATTTTAATTGATGTGTTTGTTACCAATAACTATAACTGGAATTATTTTGTTAGACTGCAGACAATTCTATTTTATTTTTCTGATAGGGAAGAAAACATTTTCTGAATTCGTAACCAACAAAAATATCAACAAAAATCAGTTATTCTTATTTTTTAGATAGTTTGTGAATTCTTACTTTTTAAACACAGTCAATGAATAATAATTACACCTGTGATTTAAATCTACACATAAAGACCTTTCACATATGCAACTATATTAATACCATTTATTCAGAATCACTATATCCTATTGGGTTAAACAATAATCAATGCCTAGGAAAGCTTGCAGTGAGATAAAGAGGACTCTTAAAAAAACGTTATAATGATGGAAATGAAGAGGGAAAGCAGCCTACTTCCCTTATCTCAAAAGGGAAGACTCAAAGCAGTGAGACTCAAAGCAGAGTGATCCTTATTTTAAAGTAAAATAATGTACTGATAAAACATCAGAGAAAATCTACCTGCAGATTGGATGTGTAGCTTATCCAAACATATTCTTCTCTATCTTCTTTCTTTGGGATCGGTAAATAGTGTGATGGGTCTCCTGCAGTCCTAGGGTTTAACACATCCCAAGACATGCAGTTTGTCTAGTTCTCACAAAACTCTTTAAAGTAGTATTATTAGCCATATTTTACATTTAAGACTCAGAAAAGTTAACGATTCACATATATACTACTCATGAAAGATGGAACTTGAATTAAGTTGTCCACAGTCTATTCATTTACTGACTCATGTGACCAAATCACAGATGGTGAAGAGTAGGCCAGCTCACTCCAAAGAGCCTAGAAAGGCCTAAGAACTAGGGGTGTCAGGTGCCAGGGAATGTGGTAGGTGGGCTGTGTGCCTAACAAATAATTAATAACACTTCCACCCCTAACCACATCCGTTCATACTAAGTATCCAAACATTTAATTAAGGGAAGTAAGTGAAGTAAGAACAAAAACCAGGCAGTTAGAGTAAATAGATGATCTGGTTGGTAGGAAGATTAGAAGCTGATTCAAAGGAATTAGAATGTTCATAGCTTCAGGACACTTCCTCCTCTTCCTCCTCACCAGTGGCCAAGGTCACTTGCCTTCAGGGAACTGTTCCTCCCAGCAAGGAGTTGTTAAAGAGTACTCCCTGGGTGGCTCTATTCCTGCCCTTGATCACTCCACCTTTGTGCAGGATGGGAGGAGGGGGCAGGAGAAGAAAGGGACCCAAAGATCTATAAAAAGGGCAGGACATCCTCACTCCCTGGGGCTCCAGCTCCTGACCTCCTCTCCAGAGGAGGTCCTGCACTGGGGAATACTTCTCAACAAAAGCAGGGTGAGGAAGATAATAAAAGATTCTTCTAAAAAACAGAATGACTTCAGACTTCATCGGTAAACACGGACACATGCAGTCTCAAGGGAATGGTCACATTCCTTCCCAATCACTTCAAGTTCAGCCCATAGTACACAGTTTATAATTTGCTGTTTGATGTATCACTTTTTTCAGTGACAAAAATTCTCCACATTTGTGAGAAAACCTGTGACATTAAAGATAAGAAAACAAAACAGACAGGAGGAAACAGATAACATAAGTAACAAATAAAAAGGCTTTAGATAGAAGAACATCCTTGGTTATGAAAAGAAATGACAATCATAAAATAAGCAAATGATTTAAGAAAGGAATGCAGACTGAAAAACAACTTGATATTTTGAAGTATGAGAGCAGAAAGTCAATAAATAAATTGGAAGACAAAGTAGAAAAGTCCAGGAGTAAAATAAGTGAAAAAATAAGAAAAGTATGGAAGCAAATTAAGATATTTAATATCAAACTAAGAGACATTTCAGGGGGAAAAAAGTGAAAATCAAAAGAAATCATGAAAGAAATGATTCAAGAAACTTCCTCTATCTAAAGTAGTGAGTATTCAGATGAAAGAGACCACCAAGTGCCTGGCATTAAGAATGAAAAAAGTTATACCCAAGATACCTCATTACAAGTTTTCACAGTATAAGTGAGAAGAATATATTTAAATCTACCGAGAAAATAAAACAAATAAACTAAAGATAAACAAAGATCAAAATGGCAGAGTCTTTTTACAGCAGCACTGAAAATAAAAAGACAAAAAAGCAGCAACTTCAAAACCCCAAGGAAAATGATTTCCACTCTAGCATTTCCTATCTAGTCAGATCATCAATTAGGAAGTTAGGATAAAGATACTTTCTTATGTGCAGTACCTCAAAAAGTTCACCTTCTAATACACAGTTTCTCAGGATCTACTAGACAATATGCTCCTTACCAAAATGAGGAAGACAAAAAAGAAATCTAATGTTTTTGTATATACTTATATGCATGAATAACTTTCATAAAAAATTAAAGGTACTGTGATGATAAGACTAGAATTAGATTTTGTTGGCTGTGTGGGAGACCTTGCCTTTTGGTTTTATTTCCCTCATCGGGTTTCTCCTCAAGAACATCACTCACTCACATAATCCCTTACCCCTCCCCCTCCTCTCCGAAGGGCACCAAAGTCAATTTTCTCTACCAATCCCTGCAGGGACAAAGTATCTGCTTGCCCGTTCCTGAGTCACCCTGCCAATCAGTACCCGCCACATCGCCAAAGCAACCCTTCTTAAGCGAAGCTTGCAGGCTCACACTGCTGCTCCCTGCCTCTCCTTTCTTCTCCTTCAGGCAGCCCCCCAATAAAATCTCTTGGTTGAATCTCCATCTGAGGTGAGTCACTCGCCTTTGAGACTTCAATGAGCTTTATATCAGAATTTGAAATTAAGCTTAAGCACTCATTAGAAGCAAAATTTGTAGAACTGTCTATTGAAGGTTAGGATGTAATGTCTCTAATTGCCAAAAAGAAAGCCCAAATTGCTTGGCCCAGCAGCTAAGTCCCTAAATGATCTATAGAAACTTAATTTTGGTACTTATACGACTACTACTATTACCACCCCAGCCACACAAGCCCTCTCAGCTTCCCCAGAATTCAGAATTCTCTTAAATAGTTACTTTTCTATCTCTGTGAGTAGTATAGTAGTCATACAAAAAAAAAATACAGTGGCATACAGTAGTGATTTACTATAGTAAAGGAGCAAAGGGGAGTCTACAATATATTCTTCTATGTATGAACATAAGCTGTTCAAGTAAAAAATGTTGATACTGTATGGATGGATATAAAATTTCCATGCTTTAGATTAATTTGGTCTTCTTTGATCTAGGCTATGTTATTGTGTGTAAATAAATAATAGTAAATCATTTATAGTCATGTAGGATGCTGTACAATATTGTAATAGAGTACATAGTCATAAGAAGATAACAAAGAATACAGCAGAATGATCGTGGCACTTAATAACACCTAAAACTCAACGATAATTTTAAAGGTGGATTAAATTTTAATAAAGGAGAAACATAACTCTGAAAAGGCACATGAAATTATTTTATTGGCATCAGATCCACCATTTTAGGTCGGGAGCCATTTTTATCTAGGGACACCTAAGTTTCAATTTAGGAGCCTTTTTATCTAGGGACTTCCAGGTTTGGATTTAGGAGTCATTTTATCTAGGGACTTCCAGGCTTCTGATTCTGAATGTGCTTGCTAAAAAGTTAATCTCAGCCCATGCTTGTGAAAAATTCCTCTCACAGGCTATAAAGCAATGCCCTCAGGCTGCTGCTCTCCTGGAGGGACAGCCTTGTCAGTTTGCTCCATGCTCTGACAATCAATCTCTCAAGTGGGATTCCGGTGTGTGGTGTGGTCCTTGGACTTTATGTGGACTTTGCAAGTGTCCTTTCAGTTACTTTTTATTTTTAAAAATAACATGCTGCTGGGTTGTGGCTCAGTGGTAGAGCCCTTTACTAGCAAGTGTGAGGCACTGGGTTAGATTCTCAGCACTATAATTAAATAAATAAATATTCATCTAAAACTAAAAAAAAAAAAAATTTAAAAAAATAATATGACTCATTAACTTAATACATCTCATTAATTTCATGTTAGCAATCTTTTGAATGGACTCCTGGGCATTTATGATGCTTCCTGCCTATCAGCTCTCTATCATTTATTATTACTGATTAAATTGCCTTAGAATGCTTTAGTTCTATGCTTACCTTCTAAAATCTAAAATTGGCCACAATAGTTCACCATGGGAGAAAAACCTCAAGAGCCTGAATGTGCTAAAAAAATTCTATAACTAAAATCAAAACAAATTGTTCTTGTAAGAGTAACTTAACCAAAATCTTGAAAAGAATTTAATGAATTATTGCTAGCAACTTGTTGAACGAACAACAGAGTGCTCCTGACTGGTTACAATCTAGAATAGAAACCAAGAAATTGGATTATATTTGCAAAGAGGGTCCAAAAGTTAACAGAAGTAGCAGACAATAAGAAAGTTTTAAAATATAAAAATAACTAGGATATAGTTAGGAGTCTCATCTCACATTAAGTATAAACAGTGACAAGCTATGCATCTAAAAACTCAAAAAAATCTGATAGCGATATTCTATAGAAAGTCCTCTGACAGGTCAATGTTTACCCTATATGAAGAAAACCAGTTGAAATACTGAAATATTACTTATTCAAGAGTGGACCCTGCAAAAGTAGAAAAAGAGAATGATCTCTATGAACTTACAGAACAATTTCCCAGATATATTAAGTGATGAAAAGAAAATGTAGGTATGTACATACATACACACATACATATACAGAGGATACTATCTTACTACCTTTTATATAACAATGAAGGAAAAATAACAAAACACATACAAATTTTTGCAAAAGGAAGCACAGAAGGCTCAACTAGAAACTAACAGAAGCAGATACCTGCAAAGGTGAATGGGAATAAAGTAAAAAGAATAAAGAAAAAAATGGGTTTTCTCTCAGTATACCTTTTTACTCGGCTTTTACTTTTAATCTATGCTGCTTCACATATTCAAATACAGAGTTAAACTGACACAAACAGAAAACCCAACATTCAATGAAACAAAATATATAAATTGAATTATATTTATAGCAAACACAACTAACCAAAAAATAATTAATTTTGGTAACTTGCAAACACAGTACATTGTACACCCTTAGTGGGATATATTTTAAGGACATATAGATTGCAAAAAATACTTGAAGTTTATTTAATAGGTTTATTGTTGGCAAGGGTTTGTGTAGCAATTCCCAACCTATTTTCAATGTATTGGAGAACTGAGCAAATAAATAAATACATAAATCTGAGGAGGAACCATGGTTCTACCGGTTAAGGGAGGTACAAATGTAACAATGGCCCACTTTATGCTTTGAATATAGCCCTTGTTGCTCTGCCATTGCCACTTATTTTAAAAACAGACATATTCCTTTTTCTTTCTCTCTCCTCTCTAATTTCTCCCGTTCCTTAATCTTAGACAAATAGGATTACCTTTCTTCCCCATCCCAGGCAGTTATAGGTCCTTGAGCACACACCCACCACAGGAATGAAATAATTTAGTCTTTGGGGATGGTACCAGAAGATCTCAGAAATGACTACCTCCCAAATTAATAAGTAAACTACAACTTAGGGAGAGTACAGGTGGAATGTAGCCTTGGAATCCCTTCTTTAAAAGTCCCCTGCTCCCCTTGATGGGGAGAATCACAGCCTCTGGGATAGGAGTCTCCTGTGCTTCTCCTTTGCTATTAAAGATATAAAACTTCTTTTTCCTTTTTCTCAAACCATGTCCTTGTTATTGGATTGACAGCAGAAAACAAGGACTGAGCTATCAGTAACACAAATACAAAATTAGGAAGAACTCTCTGGTATTGGATTTAAATTTGTAGTATTAAAATGAATTCTTCACAAAGAACCTAGAAGCAATGACACCCAGTAGTAACGAGCAACCTAGATCTGGATTTCTAAATAATATTCCTCATAAAAAAGCAAAATGTCTGATTCTTGGGCTGAGAGGGGAAAATACAAGATGAGAATATGATTTTTATTCCAAAAAAGCACTTAAAGTAAGGAAGTGCTCAAAATTTGATGGGGACATGCCAAAAAGGAATAGCAGTCTGTGTGGACTGACTGCCAATACCTAAATTTAGGATAATTTGAGAATATAAATGAAAAATGACAGGGATGAGCAACACTGAATCAAAACAGTCAATGAGTACTAATAAAAAACAAAAATGATAATAATTGATTTAGGCAAGAATTATAAATGAATGCCGAAAACAAAGGGTACTGGGGAACAGGATAGTCACACAGTCTCGAAGTACCAACCCAGAAATTATTTACTCTTTGGTAAATAATTACCGATTAGTAAATAATTACTCAAACTGATAAGTTGAGAAGCCACTACAAAAGTGGTATAATATTTTATTAGTATTTTTTAAAAATTATACTACTGCCTACATTACTGAAATTTACCTTGTTAATATTATCCTAATCAGAAATCTAGAGTTGTCTGTGAGGCAGATTTAATTGCAGTGTAGTATATAATAATAATAGAGTACCAAGTTTTAAATACCAACTATATTGATAATGATTCCCAAATCCTATCTCCAGCTCAGAGCCTTCCTTTGAGTATCCAGACTTATACAGTGAATTATCAACTTGATCTTCTAAGTGGATAGTTTCAAAAATGTCTTAACAAGTTCAGAAAATCCTAATTCCGATGCTAGTCTTTCTTATACTATTTCATTTTCATGACTCAACCCCAAACCCAGAATCAATCCTAGATTTCTTACTCTCTGTCAGCCCTCATGAATTCCAATTTTGTTGATTCTGATTCTAAAATATGACTCAAACTTCCTATGTAAGGCTGGGGTTGTGGCTCAGTGGTAGAGTGCTTGTCTGGCATGTGTGAGGCACTGGGTTCGATTCTCAGCACCACATAAAAATTATTTATTTTTATAAATTAAATTAATTAAATTTTTATAAATAATTAAATATAATTATTTATTTTTATAAGGTCCACCAACAATAAAATATTTTTAATAAAAAAACACTTCCTATGTCTATCCCTACTGCTACTAATACAATTAAGATAATTGTAATGTCCTAGATTACCATAACAATATCAACTTCCAATTCTATTTTTTAAATTTAATATCTTTTCTGAATGGTTAGGCTAATTCACAATACATAGTTAGGTTCATTTGTTTCATTATACTTTTGGATTTTAGGAAATATATCTTAAAATATAATTTTTAATTGTTATGTAAAACAGGATTTATTAGAGAAGACTATCTTCCACCACTACCCCTGCAGGAAGATAAGAACAGATCTTTATATTTTCTGGTTGACCTCGTTCTTGAATAGCTACAGAATATACATAACCAGAAAGCAACATTCTGTGCTAAGGAAGAACTATCTATCCAGAACAACATGGGCTATATTATCATTTCTCCTAGAATATCCTGCAATGCTTGACTTGATGCTTTCAGTGGCATCTGGGGTATAAAACCCAGAGTGAGTAATTGTAGAGATATATCAGTTTTAGCGTTAAAGGTTTGGGGTTTTTTCTACCATTGTTTTTAAATATAACCAAATGCAACATATTCCCGTTTTCTAAGATAAAAGGTAGCAGAGTATAGAAATTGTTTTATACTTTTTTTTTCACTTAATATATACTAGACCTCTCTCAGCAGTAGTTTAAATATTAAGTATTCATGTACTCATCCCGTCCTATAGGGAAGTTTTTTGTGTTTTGGGAGAATATTTTTGGTTTTGTTTTTTGATGAATTGTAGGGCTTCACCTATTTTGTGAACAATCAAACTAAATCAGTGATCAGCTTAGTGCGGACATTCAGCCACATAGTGTCAATATAGTATTGGTTTCTCATTTGGAAATCTTTGAAGATATCTGGTGCCTAAACAAGTAGCCTGTACAGTCTGATGTCTTCCTCATCTCCCTCAGGAGCCCTGGACAGGGTTTCCCTATCATCCACCAGTCCTCTGGCCCTATCCTTACGTCTTCCCACAGATGCCAGAGTAGACAGCCTTGGCAATGGCACCTGCTACCTGCCCACATTTCCCTCATAGAGCATCCTACAGCAACTATGGCCTCTATAGAACTGCTAATGGAAGTTATCACAGGTGGTGTTCTACAGGAATTCCCTAATAGAGATCTTGGAAGCTCAGCAATTTGGAGTTAGAGATGACCTGGATAGGGAATTCTCTCTCTTTTTTTTTTTTTAAGTTTTTATTGGACCTTTATTTTATTTATTTATTTATTCATTCATTCATTCGTTCATTCGTTTAGTATTTATACTTATTTATTTATTTATATGCTGAGAATTCATTCATTCATTTGTTTAGTATTTATACTTATTTATTTTTTTTATATGTTGAGAATGGAACCCAGTGCCTCACACATCTAGGTAAATACTCTACCACTGAGCTACCACCCCAGCCCAGGGAACCCTTTTTAATGCTCTAAGTTTTACAAACTCATTGAATATCCAGCCAAAACCAACATAATAATATTAACTTTATTGACAAAATGAGAGCTAACCTTTACTGATCATTTCTTCAATGACTGGCATTGCTATAAATGAATATTAGCTTCTTTTTGTAATGTGTTATAATTAGACCCATTTCTTAAAAAAAAAATAGCAAAAATAGAAAGATGGCAAAGCCAGGATTCAAACTGAGACAGTTCAACAACAGAGCCCAAGCTTTCCACCCTGTGCTTGATCTTTCTCTACTTGCCTCTGTCTTTGGTCTCTTTCTCTCATGTTGACATCTATCCAAGTTCAGGCTTCTTAAATATGAAACTCCAATAAATTATTTTTGTGCATTATATGGTAATAAAATAACAATATCATTGTTTTATGCAGTTTAAAAGTATTTTCATTTAATTGTCATTTGGTTCATTCAGCAGAAGCTGATAAGGAATTTTATGTCAAGAATATTATCATTAATATGAAGAGAAAGTTTCTGGTTATTGAGACTATTAGTCAATTGACAACTACAAATTTAATATGAAAATACCTAGAAGAGTTTGAGAAAGCAGATTAGCTAAAAATAGCAGCAATAATTCCAAAAAATAGTTAAATGATTTTGAAATTACTAGAATGATTGGATAGTTTTTCTATAACTTATACCCTTTGGTAATTAGTTTACTAATAGATAAACCCTAATTTATCAGAGAATTAAAAAGAATATATTGTTCAATTTTTATTTATTCTTGATACATACATTAATTTATATTATCATACCAATTGTTAAGTATTTTTAATATCATCTCCAGCTCAGTGTAATCTCCTCACACCTTCAATTATTTATAGCATAATACAAAACACAAACATGCACAAGCCACATCAAGAGCACTTATTAAAAAACATAAGCACAGAGACTGGGACTGTGGCTCAGTGGTAGTACACTTGCCTGGCATGTGTGAGGCACTGGGTTCGATTCTCAGCACCATGTATAAATAAATAAAGGTCTATCAACAACTAAAAAAAAAAAAAAAAACCCATAAGCACAGCATGAAAAGAACATCTCTGAGCCGCAAAGTTCATGTGAGTCTTAATGGAAGAGAGAATAACAAGAATCAAAGTTTCAGGAAATTATTAAGAACATCTTCATTCATTTAAGAAAAAAAGTAAAAACAAAATGCCACTATTGGAAATTTCCAAATAAATATAGTAAACACAAACACTGTACAATCTGTACATCTGATGTTATGAAAACTAGATAATGACATGGAAAATTGTATTTGCGTGAAACAAAAGCAGATTACAACAACCTACATAAAGCAGAAATCTATTTGATTAAAAAATATATGCAAATAAAAATGTTAATAAAAGTATAAAAAAGTTTCATGTACTCTCATGGTAGGAATATGAATAATTATTCTTTCTGTTCACCTCAATGTCTGGACTTTCTATGATAAACACATATTACTTACACAATAAAAGTAGCAATAAAAAAATTATTGGGGTGTAAAAGTTATACAAAAGAACAGATGTCCAAGACATTTTTTTTTTTTTGAGAGAGAGAGAGAGAATTTTTTTTTTAATATTTATTTTTTAGTTTTCGGCGGACACAACATCTTTGTTTGTATGTGGTGCTGAGGATTGAACCCGGGCCGCATGCATGCCAGGGGAGCGCGCTACCACTTGAGCCACATCCCCAGCCCTGTCCAAGACATTTTAATGGAAGAGTTCAGGGCATTAGCTCTGAGACAGAACATTTATCAATGAATCCTGGCTCTCACCACACTTGCTATACAACCTTTGACAACACTGTTTGACCTCAATTGTGGTTCAGTTATGTGTCAGTTAGCTTTGTGTCACTATGATGGAAATATTTGTCAAGAACAACTTAGAGGAGGGAAATTTTATTTTGACTCACAGTTCCAGTGATTTAGTCCATGAAACGCCAACTCCACTGCTCTGGGTTCAGGGTGAGACAAAACATCATGGCAGAAGGGCATGTAGAGAGGAAAGGAAAAGGGGATGCAGGGAAGAACAACTCTTCCAAGGTATGCCCCTAGAGATCCACCCTCCTCCAATCAGGTCCAACCTGCCTATAGTTACCTCCCAGTCAGTTACAATCACCACATTCGAACTAGAATGAACTGATTAGGTTACAGCTCTCACAATGCAATCATTTCACCTCTGAACATTCCTGAATTAACATAGGAGCTTTTGGTGGACACTTCAAATCAAACCATAACAAGATGCCTCACCTGCAATATATGGACAGTAACAGATCTTGTCTCAGGGTTAGCGTGAAGATTCAAAAACTTAAATTTATATAGTGTTGAAAATAGTTTATTACTCAATCAATAAACTATAGCTATTGTTATTTATAGAACTATATTTCACCATTGATTGATGTAGGAAAAATAAAATAATCTATCAACTATAAAGAGCTATTCAATGGGGGCTGGGTGCAGCTCAGGGATAAAACAAATACTTAGCATGCACAAGGCCCTGGCTTCCAGCCCCCTCTAATACAAAAAAAAAAAAAAAAGCTATTCACTATAGAATTATAAAAAATTTTAAAAGTATAAATAATTTCCTCATAGTTATCAATGCTTCATTAAATTTATGCTTAATTAAAGGTATTTCCAAAGTAAACAATAAATAAAATTTTATGATATGTTTTTCATTTAACTACTAAAACAAACTATAATAACTAAAAGATTGCTTAAAATAAAAAAAGCAAAATCCTTTCTTCACAACTATCTAAATATTAGATAACTGTCTTACTAATCTTCAAAATCCAGTTAAATTACCTTACTTTTGTTGATGGCATTACTCACCATCTCAGAGATTTAAATATAATCATATTTTCTAAGAAAGGCTTTATCTTTTTGAGTACAGATGAAGCAAATGAAAGAGATATGCCAAGGCATCAAAACACCTCTTAGTTTCTCAAGGTAATTTATTTTCTCAAGGAAAGACTTTTTGAGAAGCCTCAAAAAAAAAAAAAAAAAGAGTTTTACATTAAAATTATACAGGTGAGAGACTTTTCAGAGTTATTTTTCTAAAAATATTTTTTAGTTAGAGACGAACACAATATCTTTATTTTATTTATTTATTTTTATGTGGTGCTGAGGATTGAACCCAGTGCCAAGCAAGCATTCTACCACTGAGCTACAACCGAAGTCCCAGAATTTTAAAATTAAAATAAACAGAAACTTAATTTCATTTCACCAAAAAACTGACAATCCTATTGATATTTAACCTCTTCAAAGTGCTAAGAAATTATTCAACATGAATGAAGCAGAAGGAGGATCTATACTCCCATAACATATAATTTTATAGATAAACAACTAATACAACTCCCACAGTCTATCCTCATTGCCCAATAAAAGTTTGTGTTTAGTCAGGTCTATTTTCTTTCTTTTTCTCAAAACTCAAATCTTAAGTACACATGGGATAGACAGGACAAGTCCTTTGGACATTGTCATTTAAACAATTTAGTTGTTTATGCTTTCACTATCTTAACTACCTTCTATGTTTTGTCCTTCCCTAATTCTAGCTTGTACTACAGCAGAAACTGGAAAAAGGAATATCTGATCTTTTCCCATTCTAAGTTTTAATTTTAAAGCAAATTCCTTTTATAAAAATAATACCAATAATTTCAGGAATGTTAAAGAAAAATTCAAAACTATATTCAACACATTTAATATGTAGGATGGGAAACATAAAGGGCAAATTGGGAGGACAGTACAAAGAGATTAATTTGTTTCTAATTATACTCTTCACAATAAATGTATAAATAAGAAATTAACAGAAGCATTGATACATTCTTCAGTTCCAGTATTTATTTGTAATTATTTATATTCTCTTTTTCAGTGTTGAGGGTTTTTTCTTTTTCTTTTTTTTTTTTTGAGAAATGAATTTTCATTTTCAAATTTATTTATATTTATATTTAATATAAGTGTAATACATGCACATGAAATAAAAGTTTTCAAATGATCTAAAACTGTTATAATACATTGTTATTATCAAATTCTCAAACATTCATTAATGTTCAAATAATAACTTTTAAAATATAACCACAACCTAGGCTTAATGTGTTTTTTACATTAATACACTATTTTTAGAGAAGTTTTAAGTTTACAGAAAAACTAAGCAGATGGTACTGAAAATTCCTATGGATCCCCCCATCCCCCCACATGCACAGAGTCCCCACTATCAAAATCCAGAACCAGAGTGTAGCATTTTTTACAATCCCTGGACCAGCATTGATACAACATGATCATTTAGAGTCCACAATTTACATTAGGGTTTGCTCTTGGTATTGTATATTCTTTTTTTTATTTTTATCTTTTTATTGGTTGTTCAAAACATTACAAAGCTCTTGAAATATCATATTTCATACATTAGATTCAAGTGGGTTATGAACTCCCATTTTTACCCCGTATACAGATTACAGTATCACATTGGTTACACATCCATGTTTTTACATATTGCCATACTAGTGACTGTTGTAGTCTGCTACCTTTCCTATCCT
>NW_026000016.1:36710608-36738043 GCF_001458135.2 Marmota marmota marmota
TCTTATTGTCTAATTTTTTGAGTTCTTTGTATACTCTGGATATTAGGGCTCTATCTGAAGTGTGAGGAGTAAAGATTTGTTCCCAGGATGTAGGCTCCCTATTTACCTCTCTTATTGTTTCTTTTGCTGAGAAAAAACTTTTTAGTTTGAGTAAGTCCCATTTGTTGATTCTAGTTATTAACTTTTGTGCTATGGGTGTCCTATTGAGGAATTTGGAGCCCGACCCCACAATATATAGATCGTAGCCAACTTTTTCTTCTATCAGACGCAGAGTCTCTGATTTGATATCAAGCTCCTTGATCCATTTTGAGTTAACTTTTGTGCATGGTGAGAGAAAGGGATTCAGTTTCATTTTGTTGCATATGGATTTCCAGTTTTCCCAGCACCATTTGTTGAAGATGCTATCCTTCCTCCATTGCATGCTTTTAGCCCCTGTATCGAATATAAGATAGTTGTAATTTTGTGGATTGGTCTCTGTGTCCTCTATTCTGTACCATTGGTCCACCCGCCTGTTTTGGTACCAGTACCATGCTGTTTTTGTTACTATTGCTCTGTAGTACAGTTTGAAATCTGGTGTCGCTATACCTCCTATTCACACTTCCTGCTTAGAATTGCTTTTGCTATTCTGGGTCTTTTATTTTTCCATATGAATTTCATGATTGCTTTATCTAATTCTACAAGAAATGCCATTGGGATTTTGATTGGCATTGCATTGAACCTACAGAGAACTTTTGGTAATATCGCCATTTTGATGATGTTAGTTCTGCCTATCCATGAACAGGGTATATTTTTCCATCTTCTAAGATCTTCTTCTATTTCTCTCTTTAGGGTTCTGTAGTTTTCATTGTATAAATCTTTCACCTCTTTTGTTAGGTTGATTCCCAAGTATTTTAATTTTTTTGAGGATATTGTGAATGGGGTGGTTTTCCTCATTTCCATTTCAGAAGATTTGTCGCTGATATACAGGAATGCCTTTGATTTATGCGTGTTGATTTTATATCCTGCCACTTTACTGAATTCATTTATTAGCTCTAGTAGTTTCTTTGTAGACCCTTTTGGGTCTTCTAGGTATAAAATCATATAATCCGCAAATAGTGATAATTTAAGTTCTTCTTTTCCTATCATAATGCATTTAATTTCTTTTGTCTAATTGCTCTGGCTAGTATTTCGAAAACTCTATTGAATAGAAGTGGTGAGAGAGGGCATCCCTGTCTTGTTCCAGATTTTAGAGGGAATGCCTTCAGTTTTTCTCCATTTAGAATGATGCTAGCCTGAGGCTTAGGATAGCTTTTACAATGTTGAGGTAAGTTCCTGTTATCCCTAGTTTTTCTAGTGTTTTGAACATAAAGGGATGCTGTACTTTGTCGAATGCTTTTTCTGCATCTATCAAGATGATCATGTGGTTCTTAGTGTTAAGTCTATTGATGTGGTGAATAACGTTTATTGATTTCCGTATATTGAACCAGCCTTGCATCCCAGGGATGAATCCTACTTGATCATGGTGTACAATTTTTTTTGATATGCTTTTGTATCCGATTCGCCACAATTTTATTGAGGATTTTTGCATCTAGGTTCATTAGAGATATTGGTCTGTAGTTTTCTTTCTTTGAAGTGTCTTTGTCTGGTTTCAGGATCAGGGTGATGTTGGCCTCATAGAATGAATTTGGAAGAGCTCCTTCTTTTTCTATTTCCTGAAATAACTTGAAAAGTATTGGTATTAACTTTACTTTAAAGGTTTTGTAAAACTCTGCTGTATACCCATCTGGTCCCGGGCTTTTCTTTGTTGAAAGTCTTTTGATGGCTTCTTCTATTTCCTCCTTTGTTATTGGTCTGTTTAAATTGTGTGTATCTTCCTGACTCAATCTGGGCAAATCATATGACTTAAGAAATTTATCGATATCTTCACTATCTTCTATTTTATTGGAATATAGGGTTTCAAAATAGTTTCTAATTATCTTCTGTATTTCTGTAGTGTTTGTTGTGATATTGCCTTTTTCATCCCATATGTTAGTAATTTGAGTTCTCTCTCTTCTTCTCTTAGTTAGCATGGCTAAGGGCCTGTCGATCTTATTTATTTTTTCGAAGAACCAGCTTTTAGTTTTGTCAATTTTTTCCATGGTTTCTTTTGTTTCAATTTCGTTGATTTCTGCTCTAATTTTAATTATTTCTTGCCTTCTGCTACCTTTGCTGTTGTTTTGCTCTTCCTTTTCTAGGGTTTTGAGATGAAGTGTGAGCTCATTTATTTGTTGTTTTTTTCTTTTTTTGAGGAATGAACTCCAGGCAATTAATTTCCCTCTTAAAACTGCTTTCATTGTGTCCCATAGATTCCGATATGTTGTGTGTCTGTATTTTCACTTATCCCTAAGAATTTTTTGATTTCCTCCTTTATGTCTTCTATAACCCATTGATCATTCAGTAACATATTGTTCATTTTCCAGGTGATGCAGGATTTTTCCTTCCTTCTTTTATCATTGATTTCCAGTTTCATTCCATTATGATCAGATAAGATGCATGGTATTACCTCCAAACCTTTATGTTTACTAAGAGTTGCCCTATGGCATAATATATGGTCTATCTTTGAGAAGGATCCATGTGCTGCTGAGAAGAACGTATACCCTCTTGATGATGGTTGATATATTCTATATATGTCAGTTAAGTCTAGGTTATTGATTTTGTTATTGAGTTCTATAGTTTCTTTATTCAGCTTTTGTTTGGAGGATCTGTCCAATGGTGAGAGCGGTGTGTTAAAGTCACCCATAATTATTGTGTTGTGGTTTATTTGGTTCTTGAACTTGAGGAGAGTTTGTTTTATGAACGTTGCAGCACCATTATTTGGTGCATAAAATTGATAATTGTTATGTCTTGTTGGTGAATGGTTCCTTCTAACAGTATATAGTGTCCTTCTTTATCCCTTTTGATTAACTTAGGTTTGAAGTTGATTTTATTCGATATGAGTATGGCCACTCCTGCTTACTTCCGAGGACCATATGAATGATATGATTTTTCCCAACCTTTCACCTTCGCCTGTGTATGTCTTTTCCTGTTAGATGAGTCTCCTGAAGGCAGCATATTGTTGGGTCTGTTTTTTTAATCCAAGTTACTAGCCTATGTCGCTTGATTGGTGAGTTTAAGCCATTAACGTTTAGGGTTACTATTGATATATGGTTTGTACTTCCAGTCGTGTTTATTTATTTATTTATTTTAATTTGGCTTGTTTTTCCTCTTTGGTTATTTTTCCCGCCTTTACCGAGATACCTCCCACTGTTAGTTTTAGGTGCTGTTTTTTGTTTCCTCTTGTAGTGTTTTGCTCAAAATGCTTTGCAGTGCTGGTTTTCTGGCTGCGAATTCTTTTAACTTTTGTTTATCGTGAAATATTTTAATTTCATTGTGAAACCTGAAGCTTAATTTTGCTGGATACAATATTTTTGGTTGGAATCCATTATTTTTCAGTGTTTGAAATGCGTTGTTCCAGGATCTTCTCGCTTTCAACGTCTGTGATGAAAAATCAGCTGTCAACCTAATTGGTTTACCTCTGAATGTAATCTGCCTCCTTTCTCTTGTAGCTTTTAATATTCTCTCCTTGTTCTGTATGGTGGATATCTTCATAATAATGTGTCTTCGAGTTGGTCTATTACGGTTTTGTATGTTTGGGGTCCTGTAGGCTTCCAAAATTTGGCAGTCCATTCCATCTTTCATTTCTGGAAAGTTTTCTAAGATTATTTCATTCAATAGGTTGTTCATTTCTTTGGTTTGGACCTCTATACCTTCTTCTATCCCAATGACTCTTAAGTTTGGTTTTTTTATGACATCCCATATCTCTTTTGCTCATGGTTTTGCTCATGGTTTCTTACCAGCCTTTCTACATTGGCTATAGTCTTTTCAAGTTGATAAACTTGTCTCATTATCTGATGTTCTGACTTCTATTTGATCTAGTCTGTTTGTAATATTCTCATTTGAGTTTTTTATTTGGTTTATGGTTTCCTGCATTTCTAGGATTACTGTTCGATTTTTTTTTTTTTAAATTGCTATCTCCTGGTAGAGTTCATGTTTTGCTATTTGAATCTGCTTATGTAATTCATTTTCAAAGTATTCTTTCATTGTTTGGACTTGTTGACTCATGACTTCTTTAAGATTCCGTTCCATCTGAGTCAGGTATGCCTTGAGTTCTTTCTCTGTCCATTTTTCTGATGCCTCTAGGTTCTCCTGTAAATTTAAGTTATCCTGCATTGTTTGTAATCCTTTTTTCCCTTGTTTTTTCATGGTGCTCACGTTACTTTCCAACTCTGTTTGACTAATGTGTTTGTGTTTTCTCTTATAAATTTGTTTTGGTTTTTATAGCTCCAAGATCTCTCCTTTGTGTTGGGAGACAATGTTTAGAGATGTTGTATTTAATTGTGATTTAAGGTAAATTCATTAGTTTCATTAAAGGCCTATAGATTTTGATGGCATATAGAGAATTGAGGTTTGAACTTAGGATCTTATGTTAAGGTCAGGCGATTTGATGGTACAGAGGTTAGTATATGTTAGCTTCTTTTGGGGGTTGCTCAAATGCAGGCGGATATTAACAAGAGAATAGACAGGAGTACTTGGGGGTAGTTAAGGGCTTAGGTGGACTATAGACCGACTCATAGTATTCCTCTATTTGCATTTAGTAAATTATACGTAATTGGGGTGGTCATGCTTAAGAGGAAAGATAGGGAAAAGGTAAGGAAGCAAACCAAGAAAGAGAGAGGGAGAGAAGAAAGAAAGAGAAAAAAATAGAAAAGAAAAAGAAATGATAAAAAATAAAATACAGTAAAATAAAAATTACAATTAAAAAATTAATTAAAAAAATTAAAATTAAAAAATTAACAACAAAAAAGGCACTGTTAGGCTTCTATTTCCTTCACTTCCCGTAGGTGGTGCTGTGCCTTCCGGGCCAAGATTTTGCCTTCCGGCTGTAGGAAACAATCCGTGTGAGGCCGCTCCCACCTCCCCCACCTGGTGTCTCTCCAAACCTGTTAGCTTAGGTTTATTCCTGGTCTCTAGTCTCCTTGCTTCTCCTGCTAGACAGGCCTTCCCCAGTGTGATACCTCTCTGCAGTTCAAGCTACACCCTGGGCCTGCAGTTTCCTGGATGTGGAGCGAGGCTATTGGGAACCGGCCCCTATTGTTTTGATTCCCTCCGATAGCCACTCCTCTGAGAGCTGGCGAGACAGGTTTCATTTTCGCCGCTGGTGGGAGGGGGTGTTGGAGGTCAGGTGCCTTTACTTTTCCCCACGCCTCTATTCACGCTCACTCTGATAATCATGCCCCCGAAAGCTGGGGAGACCTTTTATGCGATTTCCCTGCTGTATGGGAGAAGGGCTAAATGTCACACACCTGTTCTATCGCTGAACTTGCTGTGATCTGTCAGAAACCGGCGATGGTGACGTCAGCTCTCCAAGATGGTGGCCGCTGGCTTCCTTGGTGGGTTGTCCGGTGTGGAGGACAGATCTGGACTGTTTCTCTCCCCCGTCTCAAACCCAGATCTCAGCCTGGAGCACAGTGAGGGCACAGTTGGCAGGACCCCACAGAATCCGCAGCACCGTTTCTCTGTGTTGCTGGCACGCCGTTTCTCGGCACACCGCAGTCTCTGGCTGCAGGGCAGGCCACCGATCAATCAGCCTGAATCTCCGGGCACACGGTACACTCGCGATTGAGCCCCAGTAATTGATCCTCGGGTGATGGAAATCCTTCCTCTAGGTTTCGGTGCACCCCAATTTTGCTGGAAATTCCTAACAAGATAGCTTTTAGCTGTTCTAACTCGTTATTCACCTGCACAGTGGCGCGGTACACGGGGGTGATGCACTCTATTTGCCGCCATCTTCCGGAGCCCCGGGTTTTTTCTATTAGTACTAGAGTCAGTCACTTATGAGAAAATTTAAAGTATAAGGAATCAATCTCATAAACAATTAGAATTTTGTGTTTTAATAATTTGATTAACTAGGTTTTCCTCTCTCTTCTTCTTCCTTTTTCAGAAGGGAATAACTGATCATTTAGAACCCCTAATTATAAACCATATTCTTAGATTTGAGAACAAAAAATACATGGAATGGGATAAACGTGATGAAGTGCTCAGAGTAACATAAGGGTAACAGATGTTAGTAGAAACAGAAGAGACAAAGTAGAAAGACCTGGTAGAAAATGTTGATCATTTGGCTATTTTTCCTAAGGCTCTGAGGGCATCTGGTATGCCATGAAATTCACCTGTGTTGATGTCATTTTGGCATGCTGATACTATATAAAAATGACTGTTGGATGTAAATAATGGCAACGTGCTTAATCTTTCATAATTTAGCATATTCAGGTGATTCCAAAGATGTCCTTCTCTGAGAAAAGGAATAACCATATGAGAGAAGAAAATGGGATTTACTTAACTCTGCCATGACATGTAAGTGTTCCAACAGGCACTATTCTCCTGTTGTACTTTTAGGCCTAGTTATTCTCTGCTGGTTCCCTTGAGCTCTCAAGGTGTCAAAGTGCAAGGTAGTCCATAGTAAAGAGGCAAAAATAGCTTTTCCTCCTTTATGTTATTCTCTTTTAGACAGTGTGTGTTGAAGTCTACAGCAGAGAGGGAAGAATGTCTTTCTCTCCTTTAGGATATTTTCTTTTAGAAAGAGTTGCAAGACAACATTAAGTAGATATTACAGGGCTTACTGAAAAAGCTTTTTCATGTCTTGCAATAGACAACTTGCTTTCCACAGAACTCAAACATAAATGACACCTACAACAAGAAAATAATCTAATGGACAGAATACCATTCTCTGTTACTACTAATCCATCCCACTGATATCAAAAGGACAGCATAGTATTGGCATATAAACCGACACATACACCAACGAAACAGAAAAGAAAAGCTAGAAATTAATCAATATACTTACAGCCAAGTGATTTTCCACAAAGATACCAATTATATACAATGAAGAAAAAACAGCCTCTTCAATAAATGCTGGACATACATATGCAGAAGAATGAAACTAGAGCCCAATTTCTTACCATATACAAAATTTAACTCAAATGGTTCTAAGACTTAACCTAAGTCCTGAAACTATGAAACTACTAGAAGAAAATATAGGAGAAACACACTGAGATATTAGTATAGGCGAATATTTTTTGGATGTCTCCTGGAGCATAGGCAACAAAAGCAAAAATTAGACAAATGAGACTAAATCAAACTAAAAAGCTCTGCACAGCAAAGAAAAAAACAGAATGAAGAGACAACTTCAAGAATGGGAAAAAAACATTTGCTAAGAATTTATCCAACAAGAAATTAATATTCAGGATATATAAGGAACTCAACTCAATAGAAAAAAGGCAAATAATCTGATCAAAATTGGGCAAATGATCTGAATGGCTATCCCTCCAAAATATACAAATATCCAACAAGTACATCAAAAATTTCTCAACATACTAATAAACTGAGAAATGAAAGTGAAAATGACAATGACCTATCATTTCATCACAGTTGGAATGTCTATATCAACAAGACGAAAAGTAAAGAATGGTTCCACCAGTAAGTGGCCTGAGGTGATCTGTGAAAATGGGTCATGACTCTCTTGACCAAGAACACCCCACAAAATCATACAAATCAAGATGTTCAAATCTTTTTTTTTAAAAAATTATTTTTGTAATTGTAGATGGACAGAATGCCTTTATTTTATTTGTTCATTTATGTGTGGTGCTAAGGATCAAACTCATTACCTCACACATACCAGGCAAGTATTCTGCCACTGAGCTATACCCCAGCCCAAGACCTTCAAATCTTCATGTTTACATTAAGAACATTCATTAACTGCCCAGTCCATCATGGGTATGCATATTCCAAAAGATACCAAGTAAGTATTTGAAAGATGTCATTTTAAATAAGCCATGTGTGCCATTCGAGCATTACAATGGAAGAGTTGAGAGGTATGCTCAGGCCAAACAGGCAGGGCTGGACACAGGGTCAATGTACCAAAAAGAATGCTGAATTTTTGTTGCACACACTTAAAAATGCAGAGTAATGCTGAACTTCAGGACTTAGATGTAGATTCTCCGGTCATTGAACATATATCCAGGTGAACAAAGCCCCTAAGATGCACTTATAGAGCTCATAGTCATATTAACTTATACATGAGCTCCCACCACACTGAGATGATCCTCACTGAAAAGGAACAAATTGTTCCTAAAACAGAAGAGGCAGTTGCACATAACAAAAAGATATTCCAGAAGAAACTGAAGAAACCAAACTTACAGCATGGGAATAAATTCACCATAAAATAAATGCAAATAAATGGAAAAAAAATGGTGACAAATGCTAGCAAGAATTTGGAGAAAGTGAAACTCTTTATATACTATTAGTGGGAATGTATAATAGTATAGCCTTTATGGATTACAGTATGGAGTTTCCTCAAGACTGAAAATAGAATTAATTACAAATGATTCAGCAATCTCACTGCTGGGTACCTAAAGGAAATAAAACAATCATAACAAAGACATACCTTCTAAACAGTGATTTATCATAGCACTATTCACAACAGCCAAGTTATAGAACCAATCACGAATGACTTTAAAAAATGAGGTGTGTATATGTAGCTCCAACAGAATATTACTCAGACATTAAAAGAATTAAATATATGGGGGATGTGAGTGACATGCTTGTGGTTCCAGCTACCTGGGAGGCTGAAGCAGGAGAACTTCTAGAGCCCAAGAATGTGAGGTCATTCAGCAACAAAGGAAGACACTGTCTTTAAAACAAACCATATATGTGTGTGTGTGTGTGTGTGTGTGTGTGTGTGTATAAAACATACACACATGAAATGATATTTGTTTAATCTGATTTGATCATTATACACCACATACATGTGTCAAATTATACCTAATAAATATATACAAATAGGTATTGATTAAAACTTAAAAAGGATAATGAAGGGATATTATGAAAAACAATATGTCTACAAGCTTGATAACTTAGATGAACTGGACCAATTCCTTGAAAGACACAACCTACCACACAGAAGAAGAAACAGTTAATCTGAATAGACCAATATCTATCAAAGACATTTAATCACAATGAATAGTTTTCCAAACAAAGAAAACACCAGGCTCAAATGGATTTATTAGTGAATTCTTTTTTTTTTCTGGTTGTAGTTGAACACAATAACTATTTATTTTTATGTGGTGCTGAGGATCGAACCCAGGACCTTGCATGTGCAAGGTGAGCACTCTACTGCTGAGCCATAACTCAGCCCCTCATTAGTGAATTCTAATAAACATTTAAGGAATAAAAAATATCAATTCTCGGGGCTGGGGTTGTGGTTCAGCGGTAGAGTGCTCGGCTAGCATGTGCAAGACCCTGGATTCGATCATCAGCACCACATATAAATAAAGGTATTGGGTGCAACTATAACTAAACAGTAAATAAGTATTTTAAAAAATATATCAATTATCTACATCTATTCCAGAATATAGAAACAGAGGGAACTCTTCCTAACTATAAAGCCAGCATTACCTTAGACCAAAAATCAAAGACTTTACAAAAAAAAAAAAACTACAATGTTTCTCATATGAGATTGGTTCAACATTTAAAAATATAACAATAATGAATTAATAAAAATCAATAAATATAATCCATCACATCAATGGGCTAAAAAAGGAAAATCATATAATGCCATCAGTAGATGGAGGTGGATGGAGATGTCAAGCCATACCAAAACTGCCTTCCCTTACTGACAAGGTTTTAATACTGAGCCACGTTTATCATGTTTGGTTTTTTAACTTCTCTCAGGAAACTGCTCTTGCAAATTATCTCTCAGACTCTCCCCAATCCAATAGCTGTGTACACATTACATCTCTGTAACTCAATAATAGACAAAGTTGAAATTCTTACCTAAAAGACTCCTCAGCTCCCTTACAGCAGACTTCAGTTGGTGTTTCCCCCTGTATGCCAAACATTTAAGCTGAGATCCCCAATCCCCATTTTCCACCAGTCAATCTTCATTGTTCCTGCATAGTTCTCCACATACTCCCAATATCCTTCTCTGGAGGAATACACATAAGTCAACATTAGGATGTTGCAGTGATAGGAGTAAGGGGAAAGGCCTGGCACATTATATAGTTTTCCAAGGCTTTTATTTCTATGATTGTTAATATATATTTTTTATTTTATTATTCAAATAATTTAAAAAATATTTTTGAAAAGCTGAAAATTTTTATCTGGATCACATTCTCAAAGCTGAATATTTATACTAATAAATAATATAAATAAGCCTAAAATAAAAGTAGATTTCATGACCCTGCCTGTCCTGGGAATTATTGTCCCATCTCCAATTCCTAGCACCACAAAATCTACCAAGAAAGAGAAAAACCTGAAGACTTAAAATAAGTAAGGGCACTGAATAAAAGAGTAAACAAAAATCTTCCAAAACCAAAAAGCCTTAGAAATGATGGTTTCACCAGTGTATTCTACCAAATATTTAAGGATTTAACACTAATAATTCTCAAACTTTAAAAAAAAAAAAACTAAAGAGGAAACATTCCCAAATTCATTCTGTGAGGCCAGCATTATCTTGATATCAAAGCCAGACAAAAATACCACAAGGAAAGTACAGACTAATACTCCTTGTAATGTTGATGCCAAAATCCTCAACAAAGTACCAGCAAGCTGAATTTAGTAGCATATTAAAAGGATTTTACTCCATGACCAAGTGGGATTTATTCCTAGAATATAAAGATGATTCAATATACAAAATTCAATCAATATAATAAACCACATTAACAGATAATAAACCACATCAATTGATGCAAAAAAGGCACTGAACAAAATCCAGCACCCATTCATGATAAAAGCAGCTAACTGAAGAACAGCAGAAAAGTATCTCAACATAAAAAAAAAGCTACCTGTGAAAAAGGCACAGAAAACACCATTTTCAGCTGATGAAAGATTAAAAGCTTAGCTAAGGAAAATGGCAAAGACAACCACTTTGTCACTTCTATTCAACAGAATACTGGAATTGCTGACTAGAGTAATTAAGCAAAAGGAAAAAAAAGGTACCCAAATTGGAAAGGAAGATATAAAATTATCTTTGTTCACAATGATATGATCTTATCATAAAAAACCCTAGAGTATACACACACACACACACTAGAACTAAAAAACTAATTCAGTAACAAAGTGGTATACAAAGGAGTATGCAAAATCAACACTCAAAAACTCAGTTGCATCTCTATACACCAATGATAAAAAACCTAAAAAGGAAATTAAGTAATTCTATTCACAATAATAGCAAAAAGAATAAAATACTTGGGAATTAATTTAACTAAGGAGGTGAAAAACTTAAGAGTGAAAACTACAAAACTTTTCCAAAAGAGAGCTATGAATGTTGCTCAGTGGTAGAGTGCTTGTCCAGCATTTAGGAGGTCCTGGGTTCAATCCCCAGCACTTCAAAAAGAAAGAGTAGAAAGAGGAGAAGGATGGCTATGATGAAGAATAATCCCACGTCTACTCACCAAAATTTTGCCAAAAGAAATTTAAAACAACTAAATGTAAAGACATACCATGTTTATGGATTAGATTTAATATAAGGTGAAAATGAAACCCAAAGCAATCTACAGATTTAATACAATTTCTATAAACTGCCAATAATGCTTTTTGTATAAATAGAAAAATTCACCTTAAAATACACATTTGTAGGTAAATGGATGAGTTGGAGAATATCATGCTAAGCGAAGTAAGCCAATCCCAAAAAAAAACAAAGGCCTAATGTTCTCTCTGATAAGTGGATGCTGAGACATAATGGGGAGGGGAGAGGAGCATGGGAAAAAGGAAGAACTTTTATTGGACAAAGGGGAGGGAGTGATGGGGAAGGGGTATGGGGGCAGAAAGATGGTGGAATGAGATGAACATCATTACCCTAGTTACATATATGACTGCACATATGGTACAGCGCTACATCATGTACAACCAGAGAAATAAAAAGTTGTTCTGCAATTGTGTACAATGAATCAAAATTCATTCTGCAGTCATATATACCTAATTAAAATAATTAATTAATTAAAATCTCAAAGGCCCTCAATTTGAAAAAAATAAAAATGAAAGTGGAATGTATAATACTTCTTGATTTCAAACCATATTAGTTATCAAGGCAGAGTAATACCAAAGTAAATTCAAACATACAGACTAATGGAATAAAGACTTCAGAAATAAACCCTCAAAAACATGTTCAAATAATTTTGACAAGTATGACAATATCATTCAATGGGAGGAAGAATCTTTTCAACAAATGGTGAAAGAATCCAAAAGAATAAAGTTGCACTCTTATATAACAAATTAACTCAAACTGGATCATGTCCTAAATATAAGATGTAAAACCATGAAACTCTCAGAAGAAAAAACAGGAAAAGCTTCACAACATTGGATTTGTAATTCTTAGATATGACATGAAAAGTTCAGATAATGAAAGAGAAAGAACAGATAAACCGGGCTTCATAGAAAGTAAAACATTTTGTGCATCAAATAACACTACCAATAAAGTACAAATGCAACCCATAGAAAGAAAATATTTACAAACTCTTGATAAGGATTTAATATTCCTTATGAAGAGAATTTAAATAATTCCTAAAAACTCAACAAAGAAACAACCTGATTCAAAAACAAGTAAAGGATATGAATAGAATTATTCCAGAGAAGATACATGCATGGCCAATATGTCATGAAAAGACGTACGTGAAAAATTGTTCCACATCACTTCATCATTAGTGAAATGTAAGTCAAAACTATAATGAGATACCATCTCACACCTTGTAGGATAGCTATTATCAAAAAAGCTGCAAATAAAAAGTGTTGTTCAGGCTGTATATAAATTAAAACCTTTGTGCACTACTGGAAGTAAAATGGTTATGTCACTGTAGAAAATAGTATGGTAGTTCCTCAAAAAATTAAAGAAGAATTACCGTATCATCTACCTGTTTTAGTAAGTTTTTTCACTCCTGTGACCAAAAAAGCTGAGAAGAACAATTTTAAAGAGAAAAGGTTATTTGGACACTCATGGTTTCTCAATCCATTGACAGCTGGCTCCCTTCCTCGGGACTTGAGGTGAGGCAGAATTGTGGCAGAGGAGTGCAGTGGAGGAAAGCAGCTCAGCACATAGTAGCAGGAAGCAGAAAGAGGCCACATGGGCTGTAACTAGCAAAGCCATGGGGCAGAGTTATATAAGCCCTCTAGAGAGAACATCAGAATGCCATGTGCCCCAAATGCTGGATATGACACTATAGGACTTGTTTGCCAACTGGATTTTGGTCTTGCTTTGGTCTCATCCCTTGTTTCTATGCCCATTATTTCTTCCTTTTAGAATGAAAATGTTTACTCTGTACCTTTAAATATTGAATGCATATAATTTGCTTTTGGTTTTTATAGGTGCTCATGCTGAGAGTTTGCAAAGAATCTCACAGAAGATTTTGTACTTGGACTTTTGGCAATCCTAGAACTGTTAAGACTATGGAGACTCTTGGAAATGGACTAAATATATTTTGCACTGTGATATGGGCATGAGCTTGGGGGTGGGGACATGGGCAGAATGTTATGATTTAGATGTGAAGTGTCCTCCAAAAGCTCATGTGTGGAACAATACAAAAAAAGTTTAGAGGTGAAATGATTGGGCTATGAGAGTTTTAACCTAACAGTAATATTAATCTCCTGGTAGCTATAAGTGGATGGTAACTATAGGCAGGTAGGCTGTGGCTGGAAAAGGTGGGTCTCTGGGGGCATGCCTTTGGAGTTTATATTTTGTGTTCTCCCTCCCTCCTCTTCCTCGTGTGATGAACTGAGCTACCTCCACTAAATTCTTGCACAATGTTGTCCTCCCTTACCTTGGGCCCTAATGAATGCAGTCAGGTATCTATGGACTAAGACCTCTGAAACCATGATCCCTAAAATAAACTTTTCCTCCTATAATTATTCTTGTCAAGTCTTCTGGTCACAGTAACAAGAAAGCTAACTAAAACCCTACCTACTTCACTTCTGGGTATTTATTCAAATCAACTCAAAGCTTGGTCCCCCCAAAATATTTGTACTTCTACATTGAGGGGCATTATTCACAATTACTAAAATGTAGAAGTAATATCAGTATCTCTTGACATATGAATGAATAACCAAAGTGGTACCTACATCCAACAGAATATTATTTAGCCTTACTTTTTAGGAAATAAATTCTGACACATGCTACAATATGAATGAAACTTCAGTGCAATGTGCTAAGTAAAACAAGTCAATCACAAAGACAAATAGTGTATGATTTCACCTATATGAGATAAAGAAGCCAAATCATAAAGACAGGGGAAAAAATGCTGGTTTCTAGGAGTTAAGGAATGGGGGAATAGGGAATTACTGTTTAATGGATATATGGTTAAGATCTGCAAGATGAAGAGGTCTGAAGATGCACAAAGAGTATGTATTTAACACTGCTAAAAACAACTACAAAGTACATTATGCTATTTATATTTTACCACAACTTTAAAAAATGGAGAAAGAAGAAGAAATGAAATTATGATACATTGCTACAACATAAAATGAACCTTAAAGACATCATGCTGAGTAAAATAAACCAGACATAAGAGGATAAATATAGTGCTATTCCACTTAAATGTAGTACCTAGAGTAATCCCATTCATGGAGAAGTAGAATATTGGTTATCAGGGGCTGGGGAGAGGACAATGCAGATTTTTTTTTTAATGATTTCAGTTTCAATTTAGGATTATGAAAAAGTCCTGGAGATGGCAATGGCTGTATGCAATGTGAATGTACTATAATACCGCTAAACTGTATATATTTTTTTAAATTATCAGAATGGTTTTATGGATATATATTTTACAATAAAAATTCAAAGTAAAATTAATTTTTTAAGATAAAAATTCAATAGTATTGGGAGAAATAGATCATTATATAAAAAGATCTCCAAATGCTAACAAAAGTCTTCAAGATCAATTACCCTTCGAATTGGTCCTATTTAAAAAATATTTACACACAAGAAAGAATACTTCAAAAAGAAACATTCATCAACAAGAAACTGAAATCAAAGAAAAAGTGTTCCAAATATCTAAATAAATCATATAATAAATTTAACTCTCTCTATTCTAAGTCACTAAATTTATATCAAAAAATTCTGGAAAATACAGACAGAATACCCTCTTCACAAAGAAACTACAGAAATTAGAACAAGCTAATTTATAAATTAGTTTAAAAATTCTTAAAGAAAACATAAGCATAAAACCATTTCTATTAAATATTAAATTATTATTTTTAAAATAATTTTTAGTTGTGATGGACACAATACCTTTATTTTATGTATTTATTTTTTTATGTGGTGCTGTGGATCTAACCCAGTGCTTCACACATGCTACGTAAGTGCTCTACCACTGAGCTACAGCCCCAGCCCTAAATATTAAATTGTTTTTAAAATATAATTTTTAAGGAAACAAAAAATGATTTATGGCTCTAATTTTAAGCTATAAAAGAATAATTTTAAAAGAAATAAAGAACTATGTTTTAGTGACCCTAATTTTAAGATAAAATCAAAATTAATTGCATGAAACTTCTGATGTAACCATAAGGGAAAAGAATGACAGGGATGTGTATAGAACTTGTATATCTCTAAGACACAGCGATGCTGGAAATTATTTTTAATAGTATTTTAAATTAACTTTAAATAACACAGTTTTAATAATATTGCTTTCTATAATATATAGATACAGCTTGGTATCTCTAAGGTGAATTAAGAATGAAAAGCTATAAATAACATAAAGACATTCCAATAATTTTACACTAAATATGATCTTTATAATTCTATTTATCTTAAATAGAATTCTAATATGAAAATGGAAAGTATTAATTAGCATGAATGAAACTTCAAAGGCTGGTCTAGCTCATCAATTTAAATATCAGCAAACTATATACTATTCTTTTTGGTTTTGTTTTTTTGTTAACAGGCAAAGTACAGATTTACTGAAGGTGAAGGTAAAAGTAACAAAAGTAGAGCTGAGTTGGACGAGCAAGAGGCTCAAGGACTGACCATTTTAAAATAAGATACATTAATAATAAAATATCTTTAATTAAGAATGACACAGTAAAAATAAAAATTGTGAACAAAGAGTTAAATAAATTATTTTAATGTTTATTTTTTCCTACAAAATATACTTGAAGATATCATTCTTTTCTGTAGTTTCCAAAAATAAAAATAAAAGATTAATATGGCCACCTAGAGGAGAAAACAAAATCAACAAGTATGCCATCACATTTTTTGTTGCTTTTTTCTGACTATCTGGATTTCAGATTTATAATATTAAAAAAAAAACTGAGAGGGATCATCTTAATGAAGTAAATTTAGGGAGATATTAAAATAGCAGAAGCCAAATAATATGAATTTTGTACTGGACCTAACAAGTATAGTTCTTAATAACTTGCTATGAGATTCTGAGTTTAAAAATTATCTGACCCACCTAAAATTTCCTCACGGCTGTAAAAGGGGGATAGATAATCTTACCTACCATAATGAATTGTAGAGAAGACTAAATATAACAATGCATACATACAGGCACATAGTAGGAGCTGAATAAATGGTAGTTTTTACTACCTGGTTAAAGTTCTCCTGTACTGGTCTCTCAGAGTCCCTATTCAGACCCTTCCTAATCCAAGACTAGCATATTTACTTCCAATATTGGCTGTTCCAAAGGTTCTGTACTGGAATTAGGGTGCTGAATACTGGACTGAAGGTTCTTTATTAGCATTAATGAGGTAGTACTATGTCACATGAAAGATGTACATTTTAAAACAGTTTTTCTTCAACCTTATAATTCTCTTTGGTTATCACCTCAACCCATGGTAGTCGAGTCTAATCTTCATAAATGTAGGTAACAATAGAATGCAGAAAAAAAAGGGTACAGAGCACTAAGGAGAAGAATAGCAAACTCTCTTCATGTCTTTACTTGTGCCTTGGGAAAATGAACCACATCCTACCCAGAAAACTGTTCCCAGGAGCCTTTTGCAATCAGTCATGCAGTGAGCAGTTTCCAAAGAGGCAGCTCTGCAGGTGTGCAAACACCTAGTAGAGCAGAATGTGTATTCCCATCCTCCCCAAATACATACCAGAAGAGGGTAATTATGGGCAGGTGGGAGAGAAAAGGCAAAAAGTTGGTTTATAAACCCCTTTAACATACTTCTCTTCCTTAAAGTTGGTACGGCGAGTAGTTGATAAGAAAATGTAGGCAGCAAATGTACACTTTTTTATCAAGTATTCTTCCCTTAACAACAGTCAATCTCACTTCTTTATTACTCTATCCTATTGAAACTTATATTGAAAGTTATTGATCAACTTCTATTGGAAATGCAGGCTTACTTGCATTCTCAAAATTGCCAGTCTCTCCACCCTCCTTAAGTCTCTCCTCCTTCTATGGATAATAAAATAAACATTCTCCTGATTCTCTTCTGTATCTCTTTTACTGTCTCTTCTGTTTCTTTATGTGATATTTCTTCTCCATAATCTCTCCCTTCATTTAGGCCACTCTTATGATTTCTATGACTAAATATATATAATCTGAGAATCTTTCTCCCTTACTCCTTTCATGATTGCAAACTCAATAACCATTTCCAATTACTTAAACATCCTGCCTTACCACATATACAAAACAACTATATATCATATCTCCTACTTACTCCCCACTTCCAACAAAGAATGGATCCCTCTCCAGGTTTCACATCTATATTAATGACATCATTATTCTCCTAATCATATTTGAAGGAAACTAGCATCTTCTTTTTTTCTAATATGCAAAATATATTTAGTTCCTTAACTCTATAAATTCTATTACCTTAATTTCTGTTCCATCCTCCTATTGCCACTACTATAATTAAAATTTTTATCATTTTCCATACAGACTACTCCAAAGACCCACTTAATTAATATCTTTTCCTATAGCCTTTTTGCTGCTAAATTAATCTTTCTAAAGCACATCCCTGATCATGTTTCTTGTTGAAAAACATTCAGTAACTTCTCACTGCAGAACAGATTCAACCCAATCTTCTTAGTCAGGAAGGCACACCAGGTTTCAGCCCTCATTTCCCTTTCCCATTTGTCTCCTATTCTCTCATATATACACTATATGCATTTATACCCCTGTTTGAGTCAAGTGAACTTTTCTTTGTTCCCATATTCACTACATTTTACCACTTTATACCTTGGAGTTTATAAAAGTCTGTCTATCTTAAATATCTAGACTTAGTCTTCTCACCAATTTTCTCCCCATTCTTAAAAGCTGAAGCCAAATACCATTTTCTCTCTGAGGATCCTTCATTTTTTCCCCAATGAATGTTATTTCACTTCCCTCCCTAAAATCTTCTAGCACTTTGTAGTACTTCTGCATCCTTGTCTGTGTGTTCATATGTACTCTCATTTGAAACTGCTTCACCTTCTGAACTCTGAAATATGCCTTTCTATTCCTCTCCAACTCCACTGAGCCTGTTTTGGGCTTTGATCTTTCAATAAGCAATAACCGATGATAAACCAGGCATGGTGGTGCATGCCTGTAATCCCAGCAGCTCGGGAAGCTGAAGCTCAAAGGATCTCCAGTTCAAAGCCAGCCTCAGCAAAAGTGAGGCTCTAAGCAACTCAATGAGACCCTGTCTCTAAATAAAATACAAAATAGAGCTGGGGATGGGACTCAGTGATTGTGTGTCCTTGGTACCAAATAAATAAATAACCTAGGATATACAAACTATTCTCCCAGTCTGTTATTATCTTACATTAACACTTGGTTCCCTTCCCATCTTAAATCCCAATGACAGCATTTTTAAAAAGATATTTCCATCTGGATAATTCACAGGCACATCAAACTGAACATGGCCAAAACTAAGTATCTTCTCCCATAAACTTACTTCTCTAATACTCTGAACTAAATTTCTTGATTCTTTTTTTTTTTTTTTTTGGTACTGGGGATTGAACCCAGAGGCACTTAACCACTAAGCCACATCACCAGCCCTTTTTTAAAATTTTATTTGGAGACAGGGCCTTGCTGAGTTACTTAAGGCCTTGCTAAATTGCTGAGGCTAGCTTTGAACTCATAATCCTCCTGTCTCAACCTCCCAAGCTGCTGGGATTACAGACATGCACCACCGCATCTGGCCTAAATATCTTGATTCTTCACTCACTGTACACATTTAATTATTCACCAAGATATACTGACTCCATCCCTACAGCTATGTATGTTTCATCCCTAAATTTTCGCTAGTAAAAATGTAAGCACTATTTACATTTTTACTAGCGAAAGAGGTGCCTTCTGCCTCCTCTTGTTCTTCCTTCCAATTCTTCTGTTATAGTAGTTAAATAATGTTCCCTAAAAGCATTGATCTGAAAGTGCCATAGAGTCCTACCTAAAAATCTTCCAGTCTTCCAGACTGCCAGAACACTGGCTTAGTTTATATAAGACAATATTCAAACTACTGAGTGGAGCAGTCAGCCCTATTACCTGCTGCTTCTCCACACACAGATCCTAAGTTAGAGGCCCTGAAATACATTTTGTTTTCATGATTTCATAAGAACACTATTCTGTAGCTGTTTATACAGTTGTCACCCAAGTCCAGTTCACCTAGACTTCATCCCCACCTCCCAAAGTTTCCTCCACCATATTTCTACATTACTTTGTTCATGTGGCTGCATAACTGGATTTCCTCCTCCAATTTGTAGACTTTTTGTGAGACACAAGCTTGTTTTATATTTATCTTTATATATACAATATCTAGCATAATAAAAAGTTTTCAATAAATGTTTTTAAATTAATGAATCTAATTTGAGAATACTTAAAATTAATCTACTCTGAGTGTTTTGTCAAACAATTTCAAGTAGAAATTTGTAGGAGTTCAGGTTAGGTACTAAATATCTAGGGAAAATGAAATGAAGTGACTCTCAGACAAGTGTACCAGTTCCAGAGCCATGTCAGAATAATAGGACTATGGCGAAATAAAATCAAGACAGCAGGGAACAGAGTGTGAGGGGCAAGAAGGAGTAAGGGAAAAAAAAATCCTTAACTGCATCTACAGAAAGGAAAGTATCTAGGGTCACAGACCCCAAACTCAAGCCTTGCTCATGACTACTCACTACCGTCACCATCACTGTGCTTTCACTATCCCCATCTTCAATTACACTGACTGATAGTGTCTGGTACCTAGTAGGTAAGCTAACTAAAAACTGTTCTACATATATCAATTGATACTCATGAGACAATCCTACCAGATTGGTGTTAACCATGTTTTAGACCCAATGAAACACCTAAAAAATTGATGATAGGTTTCCTAGCTAATATGTTAAAAGACAGCCAGAATGTCTACAAAGGTCAGATTTTAAAATCCGTTCTTTCTGCTCTATTATTCATGTGCCAGAGGTATACATAAACTGGGGACTGGATTTACTGCTTTGTATTATTTAGTTATATCTGATACTTTTTATTTCTTCCTTTGTGTCTCTTAATAAACCTTCTATATAATAATCATTTTGTACTTGGTTAATTTATTATATCTATGTATTAGCAGAAACAAAATTGAGGCATACCAATTTTCAGTTAGCAGGAAGCCAAAAACAAAAATTGATGACCCGGCCCCTTTGACAATTTATACTCTTGGGTAAGACTTTAATTGCTAGAAGGAGTCATATAATCCATCATACGTTCAAGCAAGTGAACAATGTATTTTTAATGTGGAAATATTTTAATTAATGGCAAAACCTTTTTATTTATATTACAGAAAAATATAAAAAGATTGTGTTTTAAATTCCAGGTCAGCACATAAAATGAAATCAATTAGAGACAAAATAGTCCTTAAAATTATTGAAATCCTTCAAAATCCCTTAAATTGCTTTTAAAGCATCATGTAATATAGTATCAGCCCTCAAAAAATTCATCTCAGAATACCTTTTCCTTCTGCACAGAACAGATCACGATTTTTTCTGCTGCAAACCATGTGAAGCATTTGGCTGATATTCAGGGGCATACCGAATGAAAAAGCTGACATTAACATACTGGAGTCATATTCAACACTGTGAGATATGTAGATACTATAAGCTTCTGTAACAGTATATGAGAACTGATTCCACCCACGAGAACATCACATTCTTTTCTTCTATATCATGCATGTTAGGTATATATGTTCATTGTGAAATGAGAGCTACAATCTAAATATTACTTATATTATTTGGTGTTTTACTTTTTGGTGTTTCAGTACTAGTTTTGATTTATAGCTTGAGCCCAATGATTTGAATAAATTATATTCTCACAAAGGTGACTCTGATGTCCTCTTCTTGTTTACTGTACAACCACTTATGCTTACAATTTTAGATGTAAAAAAGAATCTAAGATAATAGTGTGTCATTTAAAAAAAAAACAACAAAATAAACTGTCTTACCTTCGTCTATTGATGCTTCACTACTATATCCATCATACTCTGCAGATAAAGGACTATATTTTTGTCTTGTTTCCCAAGCGTAGTTCTTTTGTCTAGAATCTACCAACTGTAGTCTAGAATTATGTGTTCTGGATAAGGCCTCATGATATTTACCCAGTGCTTCATCTTCACTTTCAGAGGATGAACCATGCTCATCTTTGTCCATGTAGGAATTATCTATTTGGAATGACAGGAAGAGGAAATGATCATTTTAATGCAATATAACATTACAAATTTGCTACAGTTTTACATCCATATTTGTGTGACACACATATACATGTCAGCATATAGATGAAATCAATTAAGAGATAATCCTTGAAATTATTGAAATCCTTGAAAATCTCTTAAACTGCCCTTTAAAGCATAGTGTTTTATAGGTGCATACACAAACATACATGTACACACCCCGAATCCCTGAATTTTCAGCTTTAGAGAAATATAATTTTTCATGTAAGACATCTAAGCTTTAGATTTTTATGTTTTAATGGAAAAAAATCAATTTGTGTATTCTAATTCTTTAAATAATCTTAGTTCCAGGAATTTTTCAATCTTGAGACATACAAAGGAAATTATAGTGTTTGCCATTTTACAAACCTTTTAAAAGGATCAGGTAACAAACAAATGAAGTTATGGTTGCTGTCAGTATATATAGATCTGATTCAAATAGTTAATAAGATACATTTTTTATTTTCATTTTGGACAATAATTTCAAAACTGGCAATGCTCAGTACTATCAGTGAAACAGAAATGGGCAGACATAATTATTGGTGGAATTATAACTGGTACAATTTTTTTTTTGGTACTGGGGATTGAACTCAGAAGCACTCAACCACTGAGCCATATTCCCAGCCCTTTTTTGTATTTTATTTAGAGACAGGGTCTCACTGAGTTGCTTAGCACCTTGATGTTGGGGAGGCTGGCTTTGAATTAGAGATCCTTCTGCCTCAGACTCCCAAGCCTCTGGGATTCTAGAGAACAAGTTGGCAAAACATATCTAATTCTTAAATCTGCCAAGTGTCTTTGATTCATTTCTAGGAATTTGCCAAGTCCATTTCTGAGAATTCAGCCAAATAAAACTGATAGGTGAACAAAGATATAATATGAGACAAGTCACAGCATTATGTTTAATAGCAGAAGAAAAACAAAATAATATATAACCAAAATGTCCATCACTGGGCCTTGGTTAATAAATTATAATGTGTTTATACAATGATATATTTACTATACAGTCTTAGAAGTAAAGTGGTAAATTTATAAGTACTCACAGACAATAATTAGAACATCATGTTAAGAGAAAAGAGGTACAAGGTATGGTTATATTCCTATCATATCACATACACACACACACACACACACAGATGCACATACATTCTATATATTCCTTCATGCAATACATGTACACAGACATTCAATCTATGTCTGGAAAGATATATACTAAACTGCTAACATTTATTATCTGTGAAAAGTGGTATTACTAGAAAATTTTTACTTAAATATACCTAAATTTCAAACAAAATTTTCAAGAGATATAAATTTTATATTATTTTTAAAATCACTAGCAGCAGTTAGAATAGTTCATGATTTCATAAAACGTATTACTCATTGTGTAGACAATAGTCTCATGTGACTATTTAAATTTAAATTAATTAAAATTAAACAAATTTTTAAATCCCAGTTTCTATACTATCAGCCACATTTCAAGGGCTCATAGCCACATATAGCTAATGGGTAATATAATGAATAATAATAATAAAGTTCTGCCAACATGCAGAACTTTACCACTGAAAGTCCTACTGAACAGTGCCAAGAAGATGGCAGAGCTGGTCTAGAACCACAGCCTTCTGACTCCCTGTTCACAGTTGTGGGCACTTTGAAGATACTACAGTGGTGGGTTTAAGGCAGCAGGAGGACTGAAGCCCTGTGAAGGCACTTACTCTGTAATCAAACTTCATCTATTATAAAATGCTACTTGAAGTAGCCTTATATTCAGAAGTAAAAAAGGAAACTCTTCCTCTTTATTCTGTATCTTATAACTCCTATGCCAAGACCTAAAACACAGGTATTAGTAATATTATAGTGTGGCTAAAGATAGGATTAATCTGTGGGTCAAAATACTCTCAAAATGATTTTTGGAATACAACATGTTTAAGTTTAGTACTAACTATACTCAGGAAGACTCGAGGGATATTTGGTTTCTTTAGGTAACAACATGCTTTCTAATGAAAACAAAGCAAAACAAAATTAAAAACCTTGTTTTTCTATGTGTAATGGATTCATTACTGATGTTTATCATATTGTTATTTTCTGAATAAAATATTATGTAAAATATTTTACTTTGTTTATTTTATTTATTTTTGCTACTTTGAATAATAAGGCTACTAAACCAGAATTGCCAAAAACTACTGAATCTCACATTCAAAAACTACTATAAGAATAGACCATTATTTTATAAGAAAGTGAATTTACAGAAAATTCCAGATGCATATTTCATAAAAATCAGCGTATTTTTAGTCTTGTGATAAGACCAGCAATAAATGAAAATGACTAAGGATTATCAGAAGCATATTGCAGTTAGTACAGTATAAACTGCAATGACGTTTTGAAAATTTCACAAATACTATGGTGGAAAACTATAAATGTTTACAAAGAATTTTAATTCAATATAAAGAACTTATGAATAATAATTTATTGTTCATGTATACTCATTCTGAACTAAGTAGTCATAAAATTTTTAAAGTATGGCTAAATGAATAAATACATATCCTGAAGCATGTTATTCAATAAAATAAGATCTGCTCTCAAGGAAAAATAGAAAATATTTTATTTAGATTCTTACTAGGGCAGATTTGAAGAACAATGTTGTATAAAGGACTTATGAGTTAAACACTTAAAATTTTAAAATACAAGTAGAGGATACCAAATAAACTGACTAAAGTATACACTTTCCTGAAGAAAACCATGGAGTTTCTGGTTGTAAAACAAATGGCCATTAAGAAAAGTTAGGGGGCAGGGGATATAGTTCACATACAAGGGCCTGGGTTTAATCCCTAGAAAAAAAGAAAATAAGGAAAAAATAGCTGGGTGCTTACAATCTCAGCAATTCAGGAGGCTGAGACAAGAGGAACCAAGATCAAGACTAGCCTAGGCAACTTAGGGAGAAACTGTCTCAAAATAAAAAATAAAAAGTACTGGGGATGTGTCTAAGTGATGGGAGTGCCACTGGGTTCAATGTCAGTATCAAGGGGAGAAAATATGGCCAAATGATGTAGGAATCAGCAGCCATACTTTGTGGTATACCAATAACACAAAGGCTCCTGAAATGATTATTTTTTAAAAAGACTTTTAAATATTTCCCAGTAAGAAGATTCAAGAAATTTTTTAATTAGATACACAGGTACAGACAGGAAAGTTAAGAAATTTGGATATTGTTTTCCTAATCAAAAACAAAAACTCAGGAGGAAATTTAATCACTGAAACCAACATTAGGAGACCTCACCTTTTTCTGGTACTATCTTAGAATATTTTTCAACTTTACTCTTTGCTGTTCCTTTCTTGGAAGAATTGGCTTCATTTTTCTTTGTTTTAATGTCTCCTTTCATTTTGTGGTATTTTGTTAGGTTTATTTGTTGATTGATTTTTCCATAAAACTTATTTTTAGAATTAGTTGATGATGCTGGATACATATCTTCTTTCATAGTAGGTTTCTGTCTATTGCTTGTCAAAATATCTTTTGGAGAACATTCATTCCCTTTGAATTCTTTACCTTTAATATGTTTTTCAGCTTCCTCTGAATGATCAGAATGCCCTAAATCAATAAGATGTTCACTTTTATTGAAATGCCCAATTTTCTCTTGATCTCGTCCCAAAAACGCATATTGAAATTTAGCATATTCTTCTCTTTTATGATTATCTGTAACAATATATTTCTTTTTTTCATACAGTATGCTTATTCCATTGGTGGTATTCTCATTTTCTTTCATTTCTTGATATCTTACCTCCCTTAAATCATTCTTATCATCATCGAAGATTCCTAATCCAATTTTTTTACATCTGTCAATACTTTCAAGTCCATGACAAGTAGATCCAGCTTTTGTATTCTGCTTCATAACTGAGATCCCATCGTTTTTCATGTAGCCTTTCAAAGAAGAATCACTACCATTACCAGTTTCTTGATACTCTGAAAGAGTCTGTGGCCTATCATTAGTGTGTTTAAATGATCTTTCTTCATGCATTCCTTGCTCTTGAGAAGCAAAAGTATTATTACAATTTATTTCCTTTGCTCTGTGCTCTAAATTGGACCGTGTTTTCTGACAAGCAGTGTTGTTGGAGACTTCTGGTAACATGGTATTTTTTGACTCAGAAGTATTCACAGTTTCTTCTGTGGCTGAAATTTCCTCTTCAGGGCGAAAGCCATTTATCATACTTGTTACCTGCTCAGCAACTGAGTCAGTTAAAGCATAGCTGACCTCCCCAACAGCAGTGGTCAAGTCTTCTACAGCACTACTGATTGTGTCCACCAGGGAGGACACTCCCCGCAGATTCTGTTGAAAATTTTTGAAAAATGCCATTTTCTAATTCCTTGTTCCTAAAAGGTACAACAATGGAATTTTCTCTTCTCAAAATATCAACTACTTTGGAACTTGGATTTAATACTTAAATGTTGCTACTCCTTAGCTCAATTAGTATTTCATACAGTGCCTTTTAATTTTTCTGTAAATTCATAAAGCATTGGTAGAAATATGTTGATGTAAAGACTCTTCAAAAACAAATCAAACCACTTGGTTTAAATGTAATGACATTTTTTTCCTACTCCATAGCTATCACAACAGCAGCAAGATAATATTTTCCCCTCAAACACTATTGGTTTTTATTCTATACCTGAAAGAAGAATATAAAAAGGATTTTTATTATGTACTTTCAGTTTATTTATTAATAGTCTACATAAGGGAAGTACCCTATTAACAAACTACCAACATCATTTCAAATAAAAAATATTATGGGGAAAATACATTAACAATTTTGCACAGAGGTAAGAATGAGAGAGCAGGTGTGGATATCTGTTGAGTGGCACATGCAAAGTATTATAACTTGAAAATTTTATCTTATTTGATTTTATAACAACTCTATCTGATAAATATTCTTCCTATTTAATAAATAAAAGAAAAAACAGGACTCAAAAAAATTAAGAAAGTCCCTGACACCTCAGCTCCTCAAGGTCAAACTTGTTATATTAACAGTAAGGGAATATTTAACTTTTCTACTCTAATTTGCTTACAGGTTCACAGTGGGGTTTTCCAGAGACTATATAACAGATTGAATGTAGAAGCAGATACCAGAATTCAGCTGTCTCCCATTATGCCAGTTATAATAAATTTCTTTGTTTTGCAAGAAAATGTAAAAATTAAAAAAAAAATTCTCACTCTTTTTTTCTATACTTTTTTTTTGGTTTTGGAAAATACATAATTTTTTTAAAAATATTAAGAATGTTATTTAAATTACATGCAATAGCCTTGTTAGTTTTTTAATTGACAAAATATATTTTTAAACTTTATAAGTTTTAACTTCTAATATGGCCCACATTAATATATATAACCTACATAAATAAAAGCTCTTCAGGGTCCTTAATAATTTTCATGGGGATAAAGAGGGTTTATTTGACCAAAGAAAAATCAGAAATGCTGAACAAGAGAATGACCAACAGACACTAAAAGAAATATCTTTAACCAATTCATTCATACAAATGATCAAAAAGCAGGACTGAGCTAGGCTTGGGAGTGCTTGCCTGTCACCAGGCAACTTAGCAGGCTGAGGCAGGAGGACTGCAAGTTTAAGGCCAGTCTTAGCAACTTAATGAGGCCCTGTCTTAAAACAAAAGATAAAAAGAGGTAGGAATATAGCTCAGTAGTAAAGCACCCCTGGGTTCATCATCAGTACCAAAAAAAAAAAAAAAAAAAAAAA
>NW_026000016.1:36738061-36807590 GCF_001458135.2 Marmota marmota marmota
CCAAAAAAAAAAAAAAAGCAGGAAGTATAAGAAACACTGAAATTAACCAAGTCAAAACCACATGAAGTATGACCATTTCTAACACAAAATTCACAAACTATAATTTAATAATTAATAGACTTTTATAAGTAGAGGTTATCACCACTTAAGTTAGTCAAAGTTGAAAAAAAAAAAAGCATGTCTCCAACATATGTACACAGACAAGAAAGGCAAGGCTTCTCTGCTATTACTCATCAAAGCTATTACTCATCAAAACTTTTTTTTTTTTTTGGTAATGTGGATTAAAAAACCAGGGGCACTTAACCACTGATCCATATCCCCAGTCCTATTTCATTTTGAGATAGGGTCTTACTAAGTTGCTTAGGGCCTCACTAAGTTTCTGAGGTTGGCCTTGAACATGGGATCCTCCTGCCTCAGCTTCCCCACTCCACTAGCTGGGATTATAGGCATGCACCACCACGCCAGGCACTCATGGAAACTCTTCTCAATTAATAATTTTATCCTTTATCTTTGGAAATTGAAAATTAAAAAATTCTTCCTTAATAAAGAAGCAAAAGAAAAACCCTGTAAAAAAGCTTTGCAAAAGATAAAGAACAATATCATAAACTGCCTTCCCCAATATGTAAATATTAAGTAATATAATGCCTATAGTGCCAAGGGAGGGAGTGAACACTGCTTTTTATAATCAGAATTTATCTATACATTAAATTAGTAGGAAAAAATCACCTCCTCCAAGCAATAAAATTATCCAGCAGCTGAAAATTATACTGCAGGTAAAGAAAAAGTGTGACTAGTATCAAAAACTTTCTGGGGGTATGGGGAGAAAGGTCTCTGGAAATCTATGTGACAATGTATTTGAGCTATATAAAGTAATCAGATATCTCCTTCTTCTAAAAGCATATATTATAAATGAAAAATAAAAATGTTATTTTGTGATAGTAGACAATTCATCTTATGTAATAACTTAGCAATTCATGGCCAACAGACGATGTCTGAACATAATTTATTAATTTTTCACAAGGAAGAGGTTCAAATATAAGTTTACTATATGTCAAAGCCAATTTTCTTATTGTATGTATTAAAATAAATAAAGAATACAGATAAAAAGAAAAGAAGTAATATGATACTTACACATTTTGTCTTGTGAATTCTTCCTTGTGTTGTATCCTGAACCAAGATCTGGAAACCCGCCAACATTTTCAAAACAGAACTTCTTATTAATATAGAGAAAAAGGAGCAGCATCAAGATAATAAACACCCCAACAGCTGACAAAAATCCAACTGCCTCTGGAGATACTAAGAGAAAAAAAAGTCACAGCTGTAAGCATTTATTTTTCTTTAAGCTACAAATAAAAAGGAAACCCTCATACATAAGTTAGATTAGTGCCTTATTTGAACTATATCTTTAAATCATCATAGTTTAAAATAGTTTATAAGCCCGAAGTTTAATGACAGCTGTTAAATACAATCAACAGCACTCATTCAAATTTTCTAAAAGTTTCTCTATAAATTATGATGAAACAATTTTAAAAGAAAAACAAGAGTCTACAAAATAGGCAGTTAGCAAATGTTTAATCCACAGAAGAGTATTACAAAATTTTTAACAAGAATCAATAAAAATTATTTCTTATGTACAAGAATTATCAAATTCTTGAGAACATATTATTATTTAAAGTTCTTGCTTCCTTTTCAATATATACTTTAGTCAAAGGGGATCCACAATATTGCCTTAGAATTGGCAATATTAACTACCACACTCCTTTTTTTGTTTAGCCTCTTCCCCTTGCCTTGAATAGCCAACACTTCTCTTTCCCATATCACATTCATTCACTCAACCAACAAATATTTTTGGAGCATCAGCCATACACCATGCATAGTTATTTACACATCTCTCTGCTTTTCTGGAACAATCTGGTAAAAAACAGTTACAATGCAGCATAATAAAGGTTAAAATTGGAGAAGAATAAAAACCCTGAGAACTACATCCAGTGTTGAAGGACCAAGTAAGCTTTTCTCAAAGTTGTGACCTCCATGATTATATTTTAAGAACCAATAAGAATTAGTTAACATTTCAGGCAAAAGGAAGAACATGTGTGATGTTCTAGAGACAAGAGATCACTGTATATTCCAGAAACAGAATGAAATTGCTCTGATAACTACCAAGATTCTCAAAAGAATTTGGTCAAAAAAATACATGAAACCACTTGGGGAGATTTTGTAGAGTAAGAACAGATAAAACTCTCCTGCAACTTCTCCAACCCCCAGCCATCTCTCTTTCCTTTCAACTTCACTCTAGTCACTACACTGGTCATTTAGAGCCAAATAGGAACTAAATTTTTGAATCTCTGGTACCTAACAAGTATTAGGAAGGAATGTCAAGACCCAAATATCCCCTACAAACCACAACCTACTCCTTCTTTCTCCATCACTCAAAAAGTATTCAACATGTTATCTCCTCTAAGTATTACTAAAAACAGATGTACCATGGCAATCAGCATTTAATTTATTTGTTAATAATGAAGTCACTGACTGGTCAGTGATAAGGGCTTTAATCTCTTAGGGAAGAGGTAATCAGGAATGGTAGAACTGCCAGCTGTTTATCAGGTTGGCACTGAGACACAGGTCATTACTACAACTAAGAAGTTTGACCCAAACATCATCCCTGCCTGCCTTGTTCTCAGCATATTAAGGTATGACATGAAAACAGTGGTGTGCATCAAGCTTGAAGGATGAGGTAAAAAGGAAAACGGATGAATTATCATTAGCATTTCTCATAGTTTCAGAAACAGGACAGAATATGGCATTAAGAGGTAAAAGAATAACTTTGATATTATAATGTAAGCAGCAAATACATATAGGAGTTTTCTTCTTAGCCCAGGCCCAAAATACACTCAGAAATATACTGCCCTTAACTAGCCACACAAGATGAGATATTATGCAGCTTTAAAATCTTGCATCCTTCAAAAACTAAATGACAAAACCTTGCTTATATTAATAAAGCAAGTTACTGCTAGTAAAAATAACAAACACATATAGCATATACTATGTGTTGTTCATCATTTTAAGCACTTTACAAATATTAATTCACTTAATCTTCACAAAGATCCTATTAACATCCCCACTATAAACTGAGATACAGAGATATGAAACCACGTGCCCTGCTAATAAGTGGAGAGTCAGAATTCAAACCCTGTGTGGCTCTGGTGTCTGTTTTCAACTACGACTCATCCTGCCTCTCTTGTTTTTCTTCTCTTGCGTTCTTGTCTTTTCCTATCCCTGACCTGAAACTGCATTTCTGTGTTACTCAACCCGCAAATTTCTGTGTTACTCTGTTTTCCTCCTTCCTGTTTGTTTTTTTAAAAAATTCAACCTAGTGGGAAGAATAAACTGTAAACAAGTAAATATAATATAATATAATATAATATAATATAATATAGTAAGGACTATAATAAAGGTACAAGTATAAATTATTACTGGAACACAAACACCACCATCTGGAAAAGTCACAAAATGACTTAGAAAGGAAATACATTTGATTTAAAAAAAAAAAAAAAAGACTAATATAAACTCAATAAATAGTAAAAGGACAGATAACAAAGCATAAAAGCAGAAATAATGGAAATGGCAATTCTATAAGCACTAATGAACAACAATCATGACTGTCTTATTTATGTCTGTGTCCTCAACACACCTAGCACAGCATCACATAGCTGACATACAGACATGTAAATAAATGAATAAATGAATTAGTGAATGAGTATTCAGGAAAGATAAAGAATATATTCTAGGAGCTATGACTGAAAATGAAAGCAAGCTCCAAACTGTTTAAGAACCTTGATTATCATCCTAAAGATTTTATACTTAAGGAACAACATGGTTACAGGTTTGCCTTATAAAACCATGTTGATAAAACACTCATAAAACTGGAAAATGATAGGGGGTGAATATGGAAAGGTGTGACCAGTTCTTCAACTAAATGGTAGCAACAGTGGCCAAGAAAAGAAATGAATTCTAGACCTTATTTAAGGAAAATTGATAATGACCCAATTTAATTAGGATTAGGAAGCAATAAGGATAATTACAGTTCCCAGTTTGAGTGATGGAGTAAATGGTAATGCCACTAACAAACATAAAAAAAAATTAGAGAAAAGATATATGGTTTAGGGCATGGGGGAAAGAATGAATTAAAAGAAGAGAGGTAAATTATTAGTTTAGCTTTTAACAAGTTACATTAGAAACATCAACAGAGTATTTCAGAGGAAAATATAAGTATGGTGTCCTGGTTAAGGTCAGCTTAGTTATAAAACATTTGGGATTTTTCCCTTTTGCTCCTCTAATTCCATGTGAAAAACTTTACTCACTAAATAAAGCCAAACCAACAAACGTAGGTAGTGGCCTTTATAAATATTATAAATTTTTAGATTTTTTTTAAAAAAAGCTTTTCCCACTAGGAAAAGGAAAATGTACAATAGCCTGTTGTAAATATACTACTCACACAACTCCCTCTGAAGCTATCACTTGTCAATTTTCCATTCATATAAAATATGTATTTATGATTTTAAATAGTGATACTGCTATAAACAAACAATTAAATAGCATGTTGAACAGAAAATATTAAAAATCTTCAAATTTCTATTGTCATCATCATCGCTGGGCTAAAATAACATTATTTTAAATAACATAATACCAGAAGATGGCCAGTAATAGTTCTGAGTACAAAAAGATTTGCTAAATCTCACTTCTATCGCATAGGACTACGATAGAAGATACAATAAGATCAAAGATGTGAATGCTGCACATTATCAACAAAAAACTAAATTACAATTAGACCTCACTAATTAAAAAAATACATTTTCATTCATGTAAGATGGAATTTCATTTATTTATTCATAGTTATTTATACTATGAATCTTCTTACAGAGCCATTCTGCATAAGTACTTCTAATATGGTTAATTTATCTATATATAAACCTTTTCAAACCTTTTAGATTATCTAGTGTAGGCAAGTAAATCTATTTGAAAATGCCTCTCACCTCCTAAGAATGGCCTTTTAAATCTCTATTTAAAAAGATGCAGTCAAAAAAAAAAAAAAAAAGATGCAGTCAATAACTGGTTTAGGTTAATACACATTTGAAGATTAAATTTGATGAATGTAGTCAATAACTCAAAATTCATTAGTGTACTTTTCCCTCATAATCCAAACTTGCAAAATTTTAATGTGCTCTACAACAAAACCAAGACAAACTATTAACAACTTTTAATAATATCTAACACATAAAGAATGCTTATTTTTTATAGGTAACTGTTATTTTACAAGCATTATCTCATTTAATTCTCACTACAATCCAATTTGATACAGATATCGAAACTGAAAGACTGAGTATAATTTTCAAGATCTTAATATGATTATTCTGTGACAGAATCTGGATTTGAACTTGTCAGGCACACTGAGTCCTGAACTCAAACCGTTAACTGTTAATTTCTTTGTTTCACATTTGCCAGGTACTCGTATACTCTCTTTCATTTTAAAATATAGTGTTCAAAACAATTTTATGATAGATAAGTATCATCTAAGAATTCAGATTAGTAAGTTGAGGTTCAAAGAGTAATTAACTTGTGCAAGGTCACATAGTAGAACACATAGCTATGAACCCAGACATTCTGACTCCAGAGTCCATGATCTCAAACACCAAGCAATATTGCTCCTTAATGCCAACTTGCATATAAAAAATAAGAGATAGCTATGTGACCAAAGTTATATAGCTTACTACATATATTATGAACAAATATTTTACTGCTTAACTTTCACCTAGGTTAAAAGATAGCAACTGATTCGACTTTCTCAAAATAAGTACATAAATTATAACTGAAATAAATTTTTTTATTAAAGATACTTTTCAAAATATTTTAAAATTAATTTTAGAATAACACATAAAAACCCAACATTAATAGTACATTCTTATATTATATGCCACATTTGAAAAGTTAAGAATTTTTAAACTAAAGAAATTCTATAGAACAATAAGACTGAGAATCATTAATAATGTTCAATAAAGAATAACTAATATAATTAAACATATGATCCTCTATATGAATTTCTAAAACCATACTATAAAGTAAAAGGGGTACAAAGTTATAATATTTCATTAAAAAAAATACATAGTTTAGTTTGTCTCAGATTAATGATTATTTATGCCACGCAAATAGAACTGGCTTAGGCAGTTATCTTTACTCTATATTTAGAAATGAATATATACATACTTAAAAAAATCAAACTTTAAAAAGATATCATGAAGCTTCCATAATAGTGGTAAAATTCATTTTAATTTCTACAGAAAACTGATCATTCAAAAAAGCATAAAATAATATAAAGATCAAAGCAAGAAAAATCCATTTTGACTTTCAACTTTAAGTTTCATAAATTCTTTACATTTCTTCACAAAATAACATTTTCTATGTAAAGTTTCCAAGAAAAATACCAAGACTATACATACAAATAATTAATATAAAGTAACTATTTATCTACTAATCCAATATATTTTCAATTTTGATGTTTCAGTTTTGCCTGTGCCACAATCATACTCTAAGTTACACTCATTTGTATCAAAACAAAACTCCTTATAGAACTTTAAAATACCATCCTATTCATTATTCATTATACTTATGCAAAATTAAACAAAACATACCTAGGCTTCATATAATGCTTTAAAACAAAAAGGATAAAAAGCACAACTCACAATTCACATTATAAGGGATATATTGCTGATTTGTCCTGCTGAGCATGAAACCCTAGTTCTCTAACTCGATGTCATGGAGACTTTAATAATTCATTTAATAGATGCAATTCTATCTCTTGACCAAAATGTGAACTAGGAAAGAAATCAACTTACTTTTTTTTTTATCACAGAGATCGAACCCAGGGGTGCTCTACTACTGAGTACATCCCCAGCTCTTTTTATTTTTTAAATTTGAAACCGGATCTAGCTAAGTTGCTGAGGCTGCCACTGAACTTCTGCTCATCCTGCCTCAGCCTCCTGGGATTATAGGCATATGCAACAGTGCCTAGCAAAAATCAACTTTCATTTTAAAAGAAATACTCTTTTTCTATTTAATTAGGTCTATTTTTTTATATTTTAATCAGAAAAATTCTGTAGTTTGTTTTGTTCTGGTTTGGGCATAATTAGATAATTACCAGTGATTCAAAGAAATCATTTAGGAAAAGGTTTAATTTGTTTTGCTTAAATTTCCTTTTGTAACATCTCAACTGCTTGCATAAATCTCCCATGAAATTTTTATTTTATGATACAAATGATGCAAAACTGGAAAGGTGATATATAAACCAAAAAAGGAATAAAATATAATATTAACTCTTTTTAAAATAACATTAAAAAGAACATTTACTTATAAGTGATATAATTCATTGTTAGTAACTCAGAGGGAAAACCAAAGGGAAGGCACAAATGGCAGTAATGTGGAATACTAAGTGCTTAGCAAAAACAGTGCTAAGATACCAAGACAGTATCTGAGAGAAAGGTACCTGTCTATATTGATAAAGTAAGATAGTATCTAACCTGTTTAACATGTCAAACCATCAACAGGTTGAGCTATAACTCCTTCAAGTACAATGAGACAAACTGAATTTTCATTCAAATATCATAATGACAACAAAAAAAAAACAGAGAAAAAGAGAAAGAGAAAACTGAGACTTTATTAAGTATGGAAAAATAATATCTCATATATTTCATAATATATTTAAACCGAGGGCTTGGGGGCTGGGGCTCAGTGGTGGAGCCCTTGCCTAGCATGTGTGAGGCCCTGGCTCGATCCTCAGCATCACATAAAAAATAAATTAAAAAATAATAATAATATATTTAAACCAAATACTTAGTACTCAGACTTAACAGTATGTAATGCTCCATAATAATAAATTTAAACCAAATATATAATATAATAATTTGTCACACATTCTCTGAGATTTTTCTTCAAGAACAGTCTCAATTTAGGCTTCAAAATTACAATTCTAATGAAGTTTAGAGGAAAATTTATTTTTCTGACAAATCTCCCTATAGCAAAGTATTGCCATTCTTTTGAACAACAAATTAGGGTTAACCACTTCCAATGTTTTATTGTCTATTCAATACATATCACTTAGTTTTAAATTATCTAAATGATAAATAGCAATATATAAGGTCATTTGTTTCTCTGCTTCACTTTTTCAATGATCTTTGATCATCTTCTCAGTTGAGATATTCATAGCTAAGCTACTAAAGGCAAGATTTTGAAAATTTTAACACCAACTGCAGGAGAAACTTCCAGTTAAAGCCAATCTGTGATGTCAACCACAATTTCAGATATGCTTAGTACAGAATTTAGTTTAAAACTGTCAAAACTCTGAAAAACAGAAAGCAGTTCCTTTCAAATCTCTTAGAGAGACACCAACTTTTTTCCTAAAATTTTATGTAATGCCAATGAGTTCTATTCTCAAAGTGATCAAAACATCTTTTGCTTATTCTGAAAACATACTCCCCCGCCCCCAAGCCTGATCCATTTTGAAGAGATGCTGTCTTTGCTGAAAATACTAAATGGTTAAAGGCATATGGATTTACTGTGTCTGAACCTACACACATATAATCAAAGATTCATCTACCTTGCCATCTTTATCATGTTTACTTACACAGAAAGAAAACAGGTCCAGCACACTTTAGTTAGTGATGACAAGAGATCAAGAGCGTACTGTACGCCTTCTTAAAAACAACAATTTAAACTTAAGGACTATTCACTTTTGTTTCCAAGGCATATTAAATAAAAGCCATGGTGTTCTATTTGCAAAGTGATACCTACACATAAACCTTTTTGCGCTGACAGAATATCTGTAGCAGACACAGTGAAAGCAAGAATATTTGCAATTTTAAAGAAAAATTACTCTTGAAGCAGAATCAAGTGGAAAGCAGTTTGTCTTGGTCCTGAGAGGCTGAAAATACAAAGTTTAGGCCATGAAAGTATGAGCTAGCTGGACATGGTGGTACACGCCTGTAATCCCAGCAGCTTAGGAGGCTGAGGCAGGAGGATCTTGAGTTCAAAGCCAGCCTCAGCAAAAGTGAGGTGCTAAGTAACTTAGTGAGACCCTGTCTCAAAATACAAAATATGGCTCAGTGGTTGACTGCCCCTAAGTTCAATCCCTAGTACCCAAAAATGTAAAAATAAAAATAAAAATAAATTATGGGCTAATTTCAGTAAGAAAAATTTTGTAAAGGAGTAGTGTCTCAAGCTAAGTGTCTCAACTAAATTAGCATCAATCACACAGATGATGAAAGAATTTGTCAATGAAAAAGAAAAACACATAATGGAACGATGAAATTGAAAAAAATTGATGTTGTATCATAGTATATCTTCTATTAGTATCCACTGCAGTTGGAGATTTAAAGAGTATATAGCTAAAAGGTAATATTTTAAAGTGATAAAAATAAAACCAAAAAAGGCTAGGGGTGGGGGTGGATACTGATCAGTGGTAAAGCATGTGTATACCATGTTCAAGGCACTGGATTGGATGCCCAGCCTTAAAAAAAAAAAAAAATCAATCCACCAATCAAAATAAGAAAATTTGCTGAAATTTAAAACAAAAAATACAAAACTTTTAAGAAACTCTCATGTTCTTAGAAGGAATTTTTCATGTCTTTAGGGTATAGGTGTTTCCTGCTCATGGGAATATCTGAGTATATTAATAATGCATTAACTTATTCAAAATATACCAAGCAATAGAAAACTGAATAAAACAAATGTGATCTCTTAATACAGGCACATAATAAAGTACTATAGGTGTAAACAGCAGTGACTTAGAAGATCAGGGAAAACTTCCTGGAAGAAGTAACTCCTAAAAACTAAGATAAGAAAAATCTAGAATAAGAAAGAGGAAGGGACCAAAGCAATAATAAAGAAGAGTATTTATAGGAAAAAAGGCAAAAGAGAATGATGCACTAAGGGTCGACTAAAAAGCAAAATAAAGCAAAGGCAAAAATCATGAAAGACCTTGCAGTGATTGTTATAGTTTGAACTTTGCCCTGAAGGCAGTGGGGACTCAATACATATTTTACACATAGATTAGGTGATAAGATTGCTGAGGAGTAAAAATAAGAACAGGAGTGGAGAAGGATTGGTAAGACACAGTTTAGAAAGTAACTGCAGTAATCCAGGCAAGAAATGATGATGGCCTGCCATGTGGAATACCTTAACTGAACAGACTAGGAGAAGAGGTTCCTTTTTGAAGTCTGCCTTTCAGGCTGTCTCACACATACAAACTGTAAATGTACATACAAACACAGAACACCCCATATTAATTTTTTAATGCTCTTTCTTTACTTGTTCCACTAATACTTTATTTCCAATGATAGAGAACTTCCAACCCCTGGTATTATATCATAATCACCTAATAAAATATAAATTACTTACTAATTTTGTGAATATAAACTTCTGTTGTGAAAAGGTGGCAGTCATGCATATGCCTTACCAAATGATCTTCTACCTACAGAAGTCATATTGATATTCAAGTAAACAGAATGCATACTATGGATTAAATGCCAAATGCTAATTGTTTTTTAAAAACAACCATTACAGTTACATGGGAAAATATCACTACAAGTTATCAAAGTATCTATTCTCAATTATCTACAGAAAGATTTGATACAAAAGAACAACCTTTATGTCTCAGCAAAGCAGTCAAGATAATTTCTGTGAAATAATGAGTAGTTACATAAACAAAGAAAACATAAAATGCCTAGCTATCTTAAACATTACAGCTTCCTCTACTATGAAACTTCAGTTTAATCCACAAACTTAGAGATAGAATCTAAGTTCTAGAAGAAAATCTAAAAGCCCAACAAGTACATTGCTAGGCTTCATGATTCAAGGCTGCTTCTAAGACCTCTCTCAGGCATACATGGGTTTTAGTGCCAATTTTGCCTTTTTACCTTAAGCCAACCTCTGTAGTTTATCACATCTGTCTTTAATGGTGACTAAATCTAATGCCAAGGAGGCTACAAGAGTCACTTTCTAATTAAATATGGTTTCTCTGGTTCAGCAACTTAAAGTTGGGAATAGCAACAGCTGTACATGTAACCGAGTTGATATAGACAAATGAATATAAGGCCATATTCAAAACTCAAAAGACTCAAGAGAAGCTTAAAGACAGCCACTCCACAGAACTGTTATTTAATACCTTTACTGATGACCTGAAAGAACTAAGAATATGTTCATTAATTTTGTAAAAGGTCCTACTAGGTTGGGCATGATTGCTAATTCACTGAAATAAAGATATTCTATGGACCTTATTAAAGAAATAAAATGTTGCAACAAAATGAAGTTTGATATGGATAACTACAAGGTTACTTACCCCACCAGGAGCCAAACACTGATAAATGTTAATAAAAAAGTTGGCTCAGTAAAATGTGTCAAGAAAAATTTAAAACAATGGTATTATAAGTCAAAGAGAAAGGAGCAGTGTAATGTTTCTAACAAGTGAAACATAAGCCTTCTATTATGCTATCATATTTTAATGAAAGCAATTATGGTCTCAAATTTCAAAATAAAAAGAACAGCAAAAATGTTCAGAGAAAAACAATCAACTTCATTTTTAAAAATATTTAAAAGTACTGTGCCAGGAACTAGGGTTCTGGCTCAGTGGTAGAGCGTTTGCCTAGCACACCTGAGACACTGGGTTCGTTCCTCAGCACAACATAAAACTAAAATAAAAAGGTATTGTGTTCACCCACAACTGAAAAAAAATATTTAAAAAAAAGTACTACACCAAAAGCAAACTTATTCTACACTGTAGAAAAAAATGGTAAAAAGGTGGCTATTTTTAGTTTACACAGATCAATTAATTACTTAATACAGAACTCTAAGAATAGAAAATTATCTATAATGATATCCAAAAATTTGATTATAGAAATCCTTTTTAATTGTGAGAATTCAAAAATAAAACAGGCTATCAAAAAAGGAGAGGGGAGTATAAATTTTTGAAGGCTCAGATTAAAAGTTTGCTTGAGAGAAAGGCTAAGTACCTATTTCAAGTCATAATGAGAATATTTAAAAATTCAAATTCAAAAGACAGAACAATGAATCAGACATAACTTTTCTATGTTCATATATGAATACATGACCAGTGTAACTCCATATTGTGTACTAACACGAAAACGGGAAGTTATACTCCATGTATGTATGATATGTCAAAATACATTCTACTAAAAATAACAAAAAATATTTTTAAAACACATAAAAATAATAAAAAATTATATACATATACATATATTTTTTAGTTGTAGGTAAACACAATATCTTTTTTTTTTATTTTTTATTGTTGGCTGTTCAAATCATTACATAGTTCTTGATATATCATATTTCACACCACAATATCTTTATTTTAGTTTTATGTGGTGCTGAGGCTCGAACCCAGTGCCTCACGTGTGCTAGGCAAGCACTCTACCACTGAGCCACAACCCCAGCCCATAAAAAATATTGTTAAAGTTCAAATTCAGAAACAAACTTTTGAGATTTTTCAAAATAGGCAAATAAATTAGAGGTGATAAATTATAATTACATAAAAACTAAATTAATTCATAAAAATTAAAACACATGTAAAGGACAGATATGAAGAATATTTTAAAATAAAGAACAAATCAAAAAACAAAAGAAAACAGAAAAGTGAATGAAGTTATGTTTTTAAAAAGTGTTATAAAGCCAAGCTTGGGAGTACACGCCTATAATCTCAGTGGCTTGGGAGGCTGAGGCAGGAGGATTGTGAGTTCAAAGCTAGCCTCAACAAAAGTGAAGCACTAAGCAACTCAGTGAGACCCTGTCTCTAAATAAAATACAAAATAGGGCTGGGGACGTGGCTCAGTGGTGGAGTGCCCTGAGTTCAATCCCCAGTACCCTCCGCCCCAAAAAAAGTGTGTTATAAATGATATTTGTAAGAATTTGGCAATATTTAATGAATTTTAGATGGAAAACTAGTTTAAATGTCATAGTAGAGCAAAAGTAGGGTAGAGATACAATATGGCTCCTTTTATAGAAATTTTCAGAAAACTACTAAACAACATTTTTTGATGTGTGGTTTTGCATTTCAGAGTAAGTACTGCCAGAAACTGAACTTTTCTAAATAAAGTTGTTGGTCCTTGCTAGAGCAAAGATCTAAAGGCTAGGTAGGGTCAGAGACCATTATCACTCTGACCACCAGGTTAATAAGAGGGAATGAATCCTGGCTTCATACTTTTCCCCTTTAAGAAGTCTCTCTCCCTCAGTTTTAAATGCAGGCAGGTGGCAGCCAGACCTCTCTAAAACAATGAAAAATGACTTTCCAAATTCTTGCTCCTCTCACCACATAAAGATATATATTCTTCCAATTAGCCGAGTCACACCAGTTTTAAACAACAATTAAAAAAAAAACACTAAAGAAAAGTACTTATTAGAATATAACTTTGGACAGGTTACTCTTTCAGTTAAAATGGATGTGTGTAAGTTGAGCATACAAATAAAAACATTCTTCTCACACAAGCCCAACCGCCAGGGAGAGAATACGCTTGGATCAGAATCAATTGTCCCAGGAACTGCTCACTATATTATTTCAATGAAACATTTTTAAGACTACATATTTTCTTCTTAGCAATTGTGGACGTAACTATCAACTATGACCTTAAGAATAACTTTATAGAGTAACTGCTGCTTCTCGCCAATCAGAGCTGCCAGCTGTCGCCGATGACTTGCATGATTCTGTCCTAATAAAACTCTCAACATTGCCCTTGTTTTCCAGACATACCAGAGGCCACTGCAGCCTGCACATGCGTGTCCTGGATTGCAATTCTATTCTTTCTTCCCAAATAAAAGCTCTTCTCTCTGTTTATGGACATATATGAAAACTCATTTTTTCCCTTAATAGGCCATCTGGCTCCTGAAAAAGGACAAATTTTTGGACTTCTAAAAATGAGGGAAATATATTGGACAGTGATGGACTCATCAGATAATGCTATTTTGGAAAACTGCATTTTATTAAAAAATATTTTTTACAAAATCTTTTTTTTATACAGTAAAGGTTCTCTACATGTTTGACTTTGACAGGTTAATAATTAATGAAGTTTATCACATAATCCCCCAGGTCTTTTAGTGTGAAAATATCAAGGAGAAGAAACAATATAATACTACTGTAATTCTCTGGTATGTTTTATATGCAAATGGTCTTTTACAATTAAAACACAGAATCAGTGCCCTTGAAAATTATTGTTAATAACTAGACATAGCTTTTACTATTGTCCAAGATAAACTACAGTTTATCCCATATAAATCAGGAGTGGTAATTTCTGAATATAGTGATAATTTCTAAGAATTATTGATCCCATTCCACCTCAAATTACTCTTTCACTCCAGGTCTTCCCATACATTTGACTGAAGGACCCTTCTCTACCTCTGCTCCTCCCTTCTCTCTGCACTTGACCTTGCCAATTCTTGCCTTTCAGAGCTCTACTCAAACGAACTCTGCTCCAGATGAACTCAAGTCCATTTTCATGGACTTGAAAGTTGGGTAAAATTCCCAAACTATATGCTTTAGTAGATGGCAAAGATTTTCTCCCATCCTGTAGGCTCTCTCATCATGGTCTTAATTGTTTCTTCTGTTGTGCACAAGCTTTTAAATTTGATAACTTCCCATTTATTAATTCTTGGTATTATTTCCTGGGCTTTAGGAATCCAACTGAAAAAGTCATTGCCTGGACCTAGAGTTTGGAGTATTTCCATTTTCTTATAGTAATTTCAAATTGTCTGCAATTCTTCAGTATCTGATCCACCTTGAAATGACTCTTGTAAAGACTCATAGGTAGGAATGTAGTTTCATTCTTCTGCATTCGGAGATCCTGTTTTGCCAGAACCACTTGCTAAAAAGGCTATCTTTTCTCCAACATACGTTCAAGAATCAGATGGTTGCATTTGTGTGGCTTTGTCTCTGTGTCTTCCACTCTATTCCATTAGCCTGTATATCTGTTTTTAATACCTGTACCATGCTGTTTTTGTTACTACACCCCTGTTATGTAATTTGAAATCAGGTATTGTTTTTTTTTTATTATTGGTTGTTCAAAACATTACAAAGCTCTTGACATATCATATTTCATACATTTGATTCAGGTGGGTTTTGAACTCCCAATTTTACCCCAAATACAGATTGCAGAATCACGTTGGTTACACATCTACATTTTTACATAATGCCCTATTAGTAACTGTTGTATTCTGCTACCTTTCCTATCCTCTACTATCTCCCCTCCCCTCCCCTCCCATCTTCTCTCTCTACCCCATCTACTGTAATTCCTTTCTCTCCTTGTTTATTTTCCCATTCCCCTCACAACCTCTTATATGTAATTTTGTATAACAATGAGGATCTCCCTCCATTACCATGCAATTTCCCTTTTCTCTCCCTTTCCCTCCCACCTCATGTATCTGTTTAATGTTAATCTTTTCTTCCTGCTCTTCCTCCCTGCTTTGTTCTTAGTTGCTCTCATTATATCAAAGAAGACATTTGGTATTTGTTTTTTAGGGATTGGCTAGCTTCACTAAGCATAATCTGCTCTAGTGCCATCCATTTCCCTGCAAATTCCATGATTTTGACATTTTTTAGTGCTGTATAATACTCCATTGTGTATAAATGCCACTTTTTTTTATCCATTCATCTACTGAAGGGCATCTAGGTTGGTTCCACAGTCTAGCGATTGTGAATTGTGCTGCTATGAACATCGATGTAGCAGTATCCCTGTAGTATGCTCTTTTAAGGTCTTCAGGGAATAGTCCGAGAAGGGCAATAGCTGGGTCAAATGGTGGTTCCATTCCCAGCTTTCCCAGGAATCTCCATACTGCTTTCCAAATTGGCCGCACCAGTTTGCAGTCCCACCAGCAATGTACAAGNTAGTTTTCATTGTATAAATCTTTCACCTCTTTTGTTAGGTTGATTCCCAAGTATTTTATTTTTTTTGAGGATATTGTGAATGGAGTGTTTTTCCTCATTTCCGTTTCAGAAGTTTTGTCGCTGATATACAGAAATGCCTTTGATTTATGCGTGTTGATTTTATATCCTGCCACTTTGCTGAATTCATTTATTAGTTCTAGTAGTTTTTTGTAGACCCTTTTGGGTCTTCCAGGTATAGAATCATGTCATCTGCAAATAGTGATAATTTAAGTTCTTCCTTTCCTATTTTTATGCCTTTAATTTCTTTCGTCTGTCTAATTGCTCTGGCCAGTGTGAAATCAGGTATTGTGATGCCTCCAACATTGCTCTTTTTGCTCAGAATTGCTTTGGCTACGCTGGGTCTTTTATTCTTCCAAGTTTTGTTAAGAATGTCATTGGTATTTTGACAGGGATTACACTGAATCTGTAGATCACTTTTGGTAATCCGGTCATTTTAACAATATTTAACAATTCTTTCTATCCATAAACATGAGAATCTTTCCAAATTCTAGTGCCATCTTCCCTTTCTTTTTCCAGTGTTTGACATTTTTGTTTTAAAGGACTTTCACCTCTCTGTTCAGATTTACTCCTAAGTAAAATATTTCTTTTGAGGCTACTGTGAATGCAACTGTTTTCCTGATTTCTTTCTCAGTGGATTCATTATTGGTATATAGAAAAGCTGTTGGGTTTTGTATGGTAATTTTGTATCCTGCTACTTTGCTGTATTTATTTATCAGCTCTAGAAGTCTTCTGGTGAAGCTTTAAGATCTTCTAAATATAGGATTATATCACCTGCAAACAGTAATAATTTGACTTCTTTCTTCCATATTTTTATCCCCTTTATTTCCTTCTCTTGCCTAACTACTTTGGCTAAGATTCCAAGGACTTTATAAATATGAATGGTGAGAGTGGACATCCTTGTCTTGTTTCTTATTTTAGAGGAAATTCTTTCAGTGTTTTCCCATTCAATATGATGTTGGCTTTACGATATTTTCCTTCTATCCCTGGCTACCTCAAGATTTTTTGTTGACTAGGAGCCGAATTTTGTTGAAGGCTTTCCCACATCTATTGAAATAAGTTGTGATTTTTGTCCTAGATTCTATTCATATAGTATATTATATTTGATTTCCTTATGTTCAATCATCCCTGCATTGCTGGAATGAAACCAACTTGATCACAATGTATAATATTCTTACTCTATTGCTGATTTTTAAAAATTTTTTTTTGCATTTATGATCTTCAAAGAGATTAGTTTGTAGTATTCTTTCCTTGGTGTGTCCTTATCAAGTTTTGGTGTCAGGGTGACACTAGCTTTGTAGCATGAGTTTGGGAGTGTTCCCTCCCTTTCTATTTCTTGGAATAATTTGAGGATTATTGGCATTAGTTCTTCTTTAAGGATCTGTTAGAATTCAGCTGTGAATCCATCTGGTCCTGGGCTGTGCTTTTATTGAAAAGCATTTTATTACTGCTTCAATTTCACTGCTTGATATTGGTCTGTTTAGGTTTTTTATATCTTGGTTTAATTTGGGTAAGTCATAATGTGCTTGAGATTATTCATTTCTTTTACACTTTCTAATTTATTGGAAGATAAGTTTTTAAAGTAGGCCCTAGGACCCTCTGGAATTCAGTGATATCTATTGTGATAGCTCTTTTTCCTCAAACTGCACTAATTTGGTTGTCTTCTTCTTCTTTTTTTTTATTTATTAGTTTAGCTAAGGATTGATCAATCTTGCATATCTTTAAAAAAAAAAACTCTGTTTCATTGATCCTTGGTCCTGTTTTTTATTCTCTATTTCATTAATTTCACTCTGAATTTTTTTTCTTTCCTTATAATAGTTTTGGAGTTGGTTTCTTCTTATTATTTTAAGGTCTTGACATGAATCATTCGATTATTTGGGATCTTTCCAATGTTTTTATGTAGGCCCTCATAGCTATAAACCTCCCTCTTAAATCTGCCTTCTGTGTGTCCCAGATATTATATTTCTTTTTTTAACCTTTATTTTATTTATTTATTTATTTAATTTTATGTGATGCTGAGGACTGAACCCAGTGCCTCACATGTGCAAGGCAAGTGCTCTACCACTGAGCTACAAGCCTAGCCCAGTATATTATATTTCTATCCTCAGTTGAGTCTTAGAATTTTTAAATTTCTCCTGATTTCTTTGATAACCATTCATCATTCAAAAGTGTATTGTTCAATTTCCAAGTGCTTATATAAATTCTGTACTTTTTCTTGTTGTTGATTTCTAATTTCATTCCATTGTGAACTGATAAGATGTAAGGAATTATATCAACCTTATTTTTTTTAATTGGCTAAGAATAGCTTTGTGGCCTAAAATGGGATCTATTTTAGAGAAAATTCCATGAACAGCTGAAGGAAAGATATTCAGCTGACATTGGATAAAATATTCTCTAGACATCTGGTAAGTCCATTTGATTAGTTTTTAGGTCTAAGGGTCTTCGATGATTTTATGTCTGGAACACTAATCTATTGGTGACAGGTACATTCAAAACACCCAGTATTATTGTACTGGGATTTACCTAAGACTTTATGTCAAACTGTGTTTATTTCATGTAATTAGATTCCTGGACTTGGGGGCAAATATATTTACCATCCCCATATTTTTGGTTGGATATTTCCCTTTACCATTATGTTTTGACCTTCATCTCTTGCAATTTTGGTTTAAAGTCTGCTTTACTGGATATAAGAGTAGATAATCCTGCTTGTTTTCAGGTTCCATCTGCATAGAATAACATTTTCCATCCTGTCACTTTCAGCCTGTAGATGTCTTTGCCTATGAGGTATTTCTTGCAGAAAACAGAGTTGGGCTCTGTTTTTTGTTTTTTGTTTTTTTAATCCATTCTGCCAGACTATGTCTTTCAGTTGGAAAATTAAGACTATTTACATTCAGTGCTATAATATATATAGAGAGATATGTATTATTTCTTGCCATTTTGATTTATTTCTAATGTATGATTCAATACTGATTCTCAATTGCTTATATATTCTACTAAGAATTATTCTTTTCCAAGTTCTTGTTTGTTTTCATCTTGAGTGTAATTATCATCTACCTTAGTAGCTATAAATTCCTTTGGTTTATGCTTATGTTGGGAGGTTTTTAAATTTCTCAAATTCTGAAGGATAACTTTGCTAGATACAGCAATCTAGGTTGACAGTTATTTTGGAAATACATTGTTCTGAACCCTCCTGGATTTTAGGGTTTCTGCTAAGAAATAGGATGTATTTCTGATTGGTTTTACTCTGTGGATAAATTGGCATTTCTCTTCTATAGCTTTTAAATTTTTTCCTTGATCTGGATTTCTGGCATTTTAATTCTGATGCATCATGGAGAAATTCTTTTCTGGTCTTATCTATTCAGGATTCTAAATATTTCCAGTTTCTGGATATCCATATTATTCACAAAGTTTGAACATTTTTCTTCTATGATTTCAATGAATGAGTTATCAATGCCATTGGCCTGCATTTCTGCTTCTTTTTTAGTAACCATGAACCTTAAGTCCATAATAGTTGGTGTCCTACTATTGTCCCAGAGTTCTTGGATTTCATTGATCATATTTTTTTCTCTATTTCTCTCTTCTTATACAGTCTGAATATTCTAGAGTATCCACCTTGTCTTAAAGCTCTGAAATTATTTTGTACTTGATCTAATCGATTGAATAGACTTTTTTACTTGACTTACTATTCCTTTGATTTCCAAGATTTCTGATTTGATTCATTTTTAGAATCTTTCTTTATTGAAATATTCTTTTATATATGTATTTCCTCCCTTAGATCTCTCCTTAGAGCTTCTTCAAATTCATTGATCATTTTAACAATTTACCTTTTGCATTCTTTGTCCAGCATTTAAATCCACTTCAATGTTTATGGATTCAGTTATGTTTATGCCTCTGTTGTGATGGATTCCTCTTTCATTTTGTCTCTTTACAATAATCCCTGGGCTGGACATATACATTAGCATCAACACATACAGTCAAAATGGTAATAAGTTCAACCACCAGTACCACTTTGAGGAGCATAACCACCCGTAACAGTCATGATTTAACAGTAGACCATAGATCAACATATTTAAAAACTTTTTTCTAATGATCGCTACAACTCTACTAACCAATGTGTACCTCTTCTGCAGGCTGCCACCATGTTCCCCAACTGCCAGCATCCACCTGCATCCACTTACTTTGGTAGAAGAGAAAATCAAATTGAAAGAAAGTGGGTGAGAAATAATATAGAATATACTGAGCATTAATGATAGCATATTAAATGTAAATTATACTGGAGGAAAAAAAGAAAATAGAGAAAAAAAAAGGTAGGGAAGCAAAGAGAAAAAGAAGAAAAAGAAGGACAAAGAGAAGGAAGGGAGAAGGGAAGAATATGGGGGGAAGAACTATTGAGAAAGAAATCCAATTAAACGAAAGAATACAGAAAATCAGTTGGAACTATGAAAAAAATAATAAGAGAAAACAAATACAACAACAATCATAAAAACACTGTTTTCTTCTTGCTGAGATATTTATATTTTAAGTGGAGATATTTTTCTGGTACTCTCATAGTTACAAAAATAGGTATGGGTTCACCCTTATAGGTTTCCATGCTTTGGGAAAGGTAGCACTCAGTTGAGGTGTGGAACTGCCTGGCAACTGATGAACAGGGTGGTGGCTAAGGTTTGGGGGAGCAGCTGGCAGGTGGGGCACAGTGGATGCTGGCAGTTGGGGAACATGGTGGCAGCCTGAAGAAGAGGTGCACATTGTACCCTAGGCACCACTCTCCCCGAAAGAGGCACCCAGGGGAGACCACTGCACTGCTATTCCCTATGCACTGCACTCCCTGGGAATGGCATGTACTCTGCTCTGCTCTGTCCTCCTCCAGGCGCAGATATTAGAGGAAGGAGGGTGGGTGTTGTAGCCTTTAACTAGCAATGATCCCACTTCACAGTTTAATTGGTGGCCTATTTCAAAGGCATTCCCTGTAATAGTATTAACTGGTATCTCTAAGTGATAAAGTTGTAGAGATTTAATTGCTTCCAGAGATGTAAGTTTAAGATATGATCTCTGCAAATGGCTGCCCACCATAGTTATCTGCTAGCAAACTGAAAAATGTGGAGCACTTCTCTATCACCAAGTGACTTTGCAGTTCCTGTCCCAGATTAACTCAATCTGATTTTCTCTTTTACCAAAGTAAGTTTGTCAGCTTTGTCTCTTCTGGTTTTTTCCTTTGTTACCCTGTTTCACAGACCTGCCTTGATGATGTAAGTGCTGACTCTGGATTAACAAATTCTTTCATATTTTCTGTTCCAGTTACCAGAATTTCTGAGTCCCTCTAAGCCTCTGACCTTCCAGTGCTGTGAAATAATTAGTACATTCCCCCTGTCACCCACCTCTCCAACCAGCTGTTCTCTCACTGTTTTGATTCTAAACTGCTACGAAGTTGAGATTTACAGCCTACTTCATCTCTATCATCTTGGACCCCCTCCCACCCACTCAATTGATTTTTTTTAATATTTATTTTTTAGTTGTAGTTGGACACAATACATTTATTTTATTTTATATGGTGCCAAGGATCAAACCCAAGTCGTTGCACATACTAGGCGAGCGCTCTACCACTGAGCCATATCCCCAACCCCTCAATTGATTTTTTAAAAGTCTAAAATAATCTCCTACAACTAACATCACACTTAGTGGAGAATAATTGAATGTGTTAACTCTAAATCTGGGGACAAGGCAAGAAATAAATGTCTGCTCTTACTCTTATTTCATGCTACTGAATGTGTCATCCAAGAAAGAAAAGAGGGAGGAAAAAGGATTGAAAGTAATAAACTGTCCTTATATACAAAAGACATGATTACCTATCAAGAAAACTACAGATGCTAAGGAATCTACAATTAACAACAAAAAAATTCTCCTACAACCGAATTCATCAAAGTTATAAGATATAAGGTCAATATTAAAAATAATTGTATTTTTATATACCAATGAACATGTAGAAACCAAATTTAAGATATAATACCATTTATAATTACCTCAAAAGAAAATGGAATATAATGATAAAGACAACAAAACATATATAGGATTTATTTTCTGAATACAAAGTATGAGTTCATGAATTGGAAGATTCAACTTGGCAAAAAATGACAATTATTCCTGAAGTGATATAGAGGATTATTACAATTCCTATCAAACTTTCAGCAAGATTTTAAATTTAGTGTGTTCCAACTTTATGTTCATTCTGTCATTATCCCACACCCTTGAATCCTATGCACATTCCCCAGACTTCTAATGAAACAAATTAGGGAAAGTCATCGTCTTTTGGAGTGTAACACATCTCCTCATGGGTCACAGTTGGTGCCTCACCTTTAAAATCTTATCAGAAATTTAGTCTAGTTATAGATCTTGAAATAAAGAGGGATGATGCAAGTGTGTCTAGGGAAGAATTGGGAATGCCCTGCAGCCCTTTGAGAAGTTGAGCATCTAACTGTGAAGTAATTCAGATACTTGCAGGATGAGACTCTGGGTTTGGACTTTACTTCTGGTAGCTCTCTGGCAGACACAGAAACTTTCAGATCATTTATTATGGTGCCTGGGCTGGAAATTCAAATCTTTGAGCTCATGCTTTTCTTTTACCTCTTTGTCCATGCAGTTAAGAACAACCCAGTCAATCTCATTACACTGGATAGCTTACTGCAATGTTCTAAGCTATTAATACAGATTTACCACAAACCTTGTCCCTTTTAAGTATCTGATAAGGAATATCCACTGGTAATATTTTGCATATTGCTATATCCACACACCACTGTTCTCTCTACTACTGGAAACAGTTTCACTATTTAAATCAAATCATATTAAGAGAACCAATTCCAGGAACCACAGACCAACTTAGAAAACTCATCCTTAAGATTCTGTTTCTCTAGAACCATTCTCAGTATCAAAATCTGTATTATTTAGGGTTTTCTAGAGAAACAGATCCAATGGGATGTACAGATATAAAGAGATTACTTTTAAGGAACACTGGCTCGTGTGATTGTGAGGGCTGCTGAATCTGAAGTCTGCATAGCATAAGCTGGCAAGCTGGTGATTGAGAGAAGAACTGAAGTTGCATTCTTGAGTGTGGAGACAGTAGAAAAGGCAAATTCCTTCCCTTTCTGGAGATCTCAGGCTTTCTTGGTAAGGCCTTCAATAGAGTAGATGGAGCCCACACACATTATGGTGGGTAATTTGCTTTACTCAAACATTTACTAATGTCCTGGCAACATTTACACTGGCTCTGATCATATAACTGGGCACAAAACTTACACATAAAATGAACAATCATGTCCACACAAAAACCTATACATGTATGTAAATAGTAGTCCTATGGGTAACACTAAAAACTGGAAAGCACACAAATGTCATTCAAGAGGTAAATGGTTAAAGAGACTGAGGTACCTTACCATTTCTTACTATGGAATACTCTCAGCAATAAAAAGAAACAAATTATTGATTGATGTAAACAAATTTGGGGAGGCCTCAAGGATAGGATACAGTAAGTGAAAAAAAATTCTAATCTCAAAAGAGCACATACTGTATAATTCTACTTATGTAACATTCTTTAACATAAAATTATGAAGACAGAAAATATAGTGGCTACTAGGGATGAAATGTGTTCTATAAAGGTATGTTTGCCAAGATCAGAGATTTGTAAGGATTCATAGAAAGGAACAGAAAGAAAATTTTCATATAGATGTATATGAGGTTTGACTAAATCAAATACTGAAATGTATTACACAAAGGTGCAACTGAATTGTATGGTATTAATATGAGGATATAACAATAATGCAACATAAAAAGTTCAGTGTTACCTAATATGCACAGAAAACGTGCATATGATAAAGAGGGCATTTCAAATCAGTAAAGGATAAATAAATTTAATGGCCATAAAATAAATGCTGTTATCAGCTCTAGGTATAGCAACTGCATGTAGTTTTTATTTTTTCCTTGTTTCCTCAAATATTTAATAGCAAATGCACACTTCTTTTACAGCCAAAAGAATGTATATCTTATATGTTAACTATATGCAAAAAATGGGAAATTAGATTTATTTTGGTTTTATGGTAAAATTTATAAAATAAAACCAAAATAAAAATGGTTGATCAGCCACATCAATGTCTACATAGAAGCTCAATTCACAACAGCTAAACTATGGAACTAACAGAAGAATGGATAAAGAAAATGTGGTACCTATTCACAATAGAATAGTGAATACTACTCAGCTATAAAGAAGAATGAAATTCTGACATTTGCTGGTAATTTCATGAATGAAACTGGAGGCTATCATGCTAAATGAAATAAGTAATGCAGATACTAACTCACAATAGAGGGAGGGCTGGGTGGGGGCAGAAATTCACTGGATTAGACAAAAGGGAGTGAAGGGAAAGGAGGTTCAATGGGAATAAGAAAGAGAGTAGAATGAGGCAGATATTACTTTCCTATGTTCTTATATGAATACATGACCAGGGGTGGTCATGTGGTGACCAGGGGTGGTTTTGTGGTTAACATCATGTAACCACAAAAATGGGAAGTTATTATACTCCATGTATGTATGTCAAAATACATTCTACTCTTACACTAAAAAGGACAAATAAAAAATTTAAAAATAGACAAAAAAAATCAAATTTTTACTACACATAATATGAAAATTCTGTGTATCAAAAAAAATACCATAAAAGTCAAACAACCAAGTGGCAAATTTTAACACATAACTAAAGCAAAAAAATAATCACTATTAAACACAATAATTTTAAATAAAGAATATTCATAAATCTACAAAGCATTTTCTGAAGGCTCTTTACTAAAGAAGAATTATCTTTAACTTTTTCATGTTGAATCATTGTTAAAACTGAAAAAATACACAACCTCAGAGTAATTGGAGAAATTCAACATAAAACAATAATCAATTTAATAATGTATCAATTAAACAAAGCTTTTAAAACAAAAGATGACAAGAATACAGAGGAAACAAAGCCTCGAATGTGACTCCTATCAATGTAAACTGCTGAAAATTTTATAAAAGTCATTAAAAATGAAGATATTTTTTGACCAAGACAATCTATTTCAGGAATTTTATCTATCTATCTATCTACCTACCTACCTACCTATCTATTTATTTATTTTGTACTGGGGATTGACCCTAGGGGCACTTAACCACTGAGCCACATTTTGTATTTTATTTAGAGACAAGTCTCACTAAGTTGCTGAGGGTCTTGCTAAATTGCCAAGGCTCACTTTGAATTCATGATCCTCCTGCTTCAGCCTCCGGAGCCACTGTGATTACACATATGCACGCCTGACTTCCAGGATTTTTTTTGTCAATAAAGAGATCTTTCTTTATAAGGAAATATTCAGAACAACTAAAACATTTTAAACGTTTTCTACTCACTACAGCACTACTGGTAATAGTAAAGAACTTAAGCACTTAAAACTCCAGGATTAGCAGTCTGGTTAGTAGATAATAAATAATGTCAAAAAATAATGTCCATAAATTGAAAACTATACTGTCATTAAACATCAGATATTTAAAAAATGAAATGAAAAATAGTTAATAGCATTAGAATATATTTATAATGTAGTATTAGATAAGTAAAAATTCAGGATATGAACAAGCTATAGAATAGTTTTTTTCCTATTTTCTTTAAATTCCACATATATTTATAAAAGGCTATGTGAAATTATTCTAAAATATTTTTAAATATTTTAAAAATAAGAGCTGTCATCAGTGGAAGATAGAATTATGTGATCTGTTTTCAGAATATTTCTCAGCATTTGCTAAGTTTTTAAATAAAGAATAAGGATTATTATCTTACTGAAAACCAACAAATTTTATTTCATTAAAACAAAAAAAAAAACAAAAACAAAAAATAAGAAGGATCCCTTCATCTTTACAAAGGGAATACAGAACAATTCTAAAAATGAGGTTTTGAAGAGCACTCCATCAACAGGACACTAAGAGGCAATATTAAAAGAAAAGGAAGGGTTCTATGATGAATGTGCTTAGGAAACAGAGCTGCGTTTTTTTCAGTTCAGAATTTCTACAGCCTTCAATATGTTAATTTTCTAACTTGAGCCACTTCAACAGCCTCTGAAGTGACTCCAGAGAACCCCTAATAATTCAGAACACCACTTAAAAATTGTCAATATATCAAATATTCTCAAATGTTGGATATATTTTACAAAATATATAAAAAGAGGGAGGAGGAAGAAATAATAAATTCTGTTCACAACAGAACTGAGGTTCCACAAGGAATAATCTATAACTATATATTGGGAATAGAATGAGAGAACAACAACAAAAGATAGAGATGGGAGGTTTTATATATAAAATCTATTTTAAACATTTTAAAATAAGCTAACTGCATTTATATAGCTTTAAATATGACAAAAATTAGACATTGACAAAATTGAATATAAAAAACACTATAAATTAAAATGAAATATAAATGTCTTATATTTTAAAAATAACCATACTTTGGACATTTAAAGCAACAAATATTTCAGGTTAAATCTAATCAGCATATACATGCAATGCAAAGTATTATGCCATTTACTAAAAAGATTTTCATATTAGCCATTAGATGGCACCATATATCTACTGGTTAACATAATATACTAAACTCTAATTTACCCCTACATGCTTAAAACATAATAAAAAATACATTTAACTTTTAATTAAATATAAAACACATTATCTTTTATCATTGTTAAATATTAGGTTAACCATGAATGAGAATGATATAAGCAACTACCTCTGTCTCACCATTTCTATAATGTTAAAACATTAAATAATCTCATTCAGAAATCATTTGTTCAAAAGTTATATGTTAGACAGTTAGACAATGCCTTTCCTTAAGGTAAACCAAAGGCATCCTCTAGTCATCTAAAACATGACTATGTCTGGGCCTGTAATCCCAGCAACTCAGAAGGCTGAGGCAGGAATATCAAAGTTCAAAGTCAGTCTAAGCAACTTAGCAAGCCATAAGCAACTTAGTAAGACTCTGTCTCAAAAATAAAAAATAAAAAAGAGTGGGGATGTGAATCAGTGATTGGGTACCTCTGGGTATAATCCTTGGTATGAAAAAATAAACATAACTAACTTTCTACCTCAAATCAATTTTTAATACTGTTCATTAGATAAACTTACATTGTCTAATTTCGGATTCTTCTTAATGATCATATTTCTGTCTCCTATTCTTACCTAGATTTTATATCTTGTTCTCAAATCCAGAACTCTCATTTCTTATGTAGTTTCCCAGTATCTATTCTAAAAATCTCTGCTCCAGATTTTTGTATACTCTATTTCAATACCAAGAACAAACCCATTCAGATAATTACTTTTTCTGCTTCCAGCAAAAAAAGTAACAAAAGTCAGATTTAGTATACCATCTGAAAAATACTAAAACACACAAAATATGTAAAACAATGACATTAAAGACATTAAATGTAGCCAACAAACATAGTGATCAAAGAAAGAAAAAAACCGAAATGAGTCATACAGTTAAAATTTTCCAAACTTACAATTTAGAGAAAGAGGATAATAATCTATGATTAAGGAAGGAGTAACCCAAGAGCCCAGGGGTTTCCCTGGATTGGGGAGATGGAGTCTAAAGAATCCCAAAAAACTAAAGTACACATGGCTAAGTATGGATAAGAAAAAACTAAGCAGATATCTACACTGATTTAACTATGAGCACTTAGGTGTAAAGAAAGAGTCAGAGGCTTGTAAAAGAACTGCCTAAAAAGAAAAGGGAAAAGTAACCAAACCTGGCACAGAGAGCAAGACAGTGACTATTCCCATGACGCAGAATTTCTAAAAAATCTCTTATAGGCCACTTATTAGAACACTATGAAAGACCTTGGCTCAGAAAATTAACTTTAGGTGATATGTTAGTCAGCTTTCCATCACTGTGACAAAATAGCTGAGATAATCCACTCAAATGGAGGAATAGTTTTATTTTGGTTCATAGTTTCAGAAGTTTCAGTCCATGGTAACTCGGTCCTGCTGCTTTGGATAAGTGATGTCAGAGTACATCATGGAGAGTCTGTGTGGCAGAGGAGCTCCGTTTACCTCACAGCAGTCCAGAAGCTAAGGAAGGGGCCAGAGTCCCAATATTCCTTCCAAGGGCATGCCCACAATTATCTTGCTTCCTTCCGAGAGGCCACTCCTCTTAAAGATTCCACCACCTTTCAGTAGCACCACAGGTGGATGACCAAGCCTTCAACACATAGACTTTTGAAGGACAGTTCATATCCAAACTATAGCAAGCTATATGTAGGGCTTATTCCTCCTAACAAAGGTTAAAAGCAAGACCAAAGGAACAAACTATTCCCAGGTATTCTCATCCTATCTCAGAAAAAGAAACAATAAGAGAGGTAAATAGAGAGCCTACATCCTGGGAACAAATCTTTACTCCTCACACTTCAGATAGAGCCCTNAGAAGGGGAATAGCTGGGTCAAATGGTGGCTCCATTCCCAGCTTTCCAAGAAATCTCCATACTGCTTTCCAAATTGGCTGCACCAATTTGCAGTCCCACCAGCAATGTACAAGTGTACCCTTTTCCCCACATCCTCGCCAGCACTTGTTGTTGTTTGACTTCATAATGGCTGCCAATCTTACTGGAGTGAGATGGTATCTTAGGGTGGTTTTGATTTGCATTTCTCTGACTGCTAGAGATGGTGAGCATTTTTTCATGTACTTGTTGATTGACTGTATGTCCTCCTCTGAGAAGTGTCTGTTCAGGTCCTTGGCCCATTTGTTGATTGGGTTGTTTGTTCTCTTATTGTCTAATTTTTTGAGTTCTTTGTATACTCTGGATATTAGGGCTCTATCTGAAGTGTGAGGAGTAAAGATTTGTTCCCAGGATGTAGGCTCTCTATTTACCTCTCTTATTGTTTCTTTTTCTGAGAAAAAACTTTTTAACATTAAACAGGGATGAGAGGTGGGAGGGAAAGGGAGAGAGAAGGGAAATTGCATGGAAATGGAAGGAGACCCTCAGAGTTATACAAAAGTACATACAAGAGGAAGTGAGGGGAAAGGGAAAAATAATACAAGGGGGACAAATGAATGTCAGTAGAGGGGGCAGAGAGAGAAGGGGGGGGAGGGGAGGGGAGGGGGGATAGTAGAGGATAGGAAAGGCAGCAGAACACAACAGACACTAGTATGGCAATATGTAAATCAATGGATGTGTAACTGATATGATTCTGCAATCTGTATATGGGGTAAAAATGGGAGCTTATAACCCACTTGAATCAAAGTGTGAAATATGATATATCAAGAACTATGTAATGTTTTGAACAGCCAACAATAAAAAATTTAAAAATAAATAAATAAATTAATTAATTAAGCTTTTAAAGGTAAAAGACTATAATGTCTGAGCTAAAAATAAAAGTACACTGATAGAGAGATTTACTGGACACTGCAAAATAAGGAATTTGTTAACTTGAAGACATCAACAGAAATCATATAAGTTAAAACACACCAAGAAAAAAAGACTGAAAAAATGAATAAAGAATCAGTACCTTGGACAACTTCGAATGTACACATATACACATAACTGGAGTCCACGAAGAGGCAAGAAAAGTAGGAATCAAGAAAAAGTTTGAAGAATCAATGGTCATGATTTTTTTCAAATTTAATAAACACTACAAAGAAAAGCAGCTCAGTAAATTCCAAGTCTCAGAAAATAATTTAGACAAGTCCCCAAAGAAACAACATACACAAATTGCTAAAAACCAGTTATAAAGATGAATTTTAAAGTCACACACACACACACAAACAGACTGTATACAAAGAGGAAAAAAGATGTTTGATAAGACATTGTTCATCAGAAACAGTATGAGCTAGAAAAAAGTAGAACACTACCTTTAAAGTACTAAAAGAAGAGAAAAGTCAACTGCTAACCTACAATTCCTGACCAGTAAAATATCTCTGAAAAACAGAAGAAATTTTATAAAGGGGCGGGACACAACTTTGACACACACAAAAGTTGAAAGAATTCATCCAGTAAACATGCTGTTAGAAATGTTAAAGTCCCTCAAGTAGGGGGAAAAAAAAAAAAAGGAATACAGAGCAGTAAAAATGAGAAACACATAGCACAATACCATTTGTCCTATTCATATTTTTTAAAAAGATAACAGAGTGACAAGACAGTAAATGATGGCATAGAAAAAGCTTCAATATTTGGTTTCTCCACTGAAACAACCATTAAAGTTGAAAAATTCTATTAGAATCAACTATTGGAACTCTAAAACCTGATTATCAGACAGACACTTAAAGCAACTAGCGACTCCTGATGAAGAAAGAGGCTGATTAAATTGAGCAGTGTACTAGAACCAGCTCTTATTCCCTAATTCCTCAACTCTAGCAGGGAACAGGAATTCATTTTCCCAAAGTGACTGGCTGGTGCTAGGACCAGCAGTCAGGATTCTGCTGAGACTGTGTATTTTGGTCACTCTGGCAATTCCTTACATGTGTGAAGCACTCGGTTTGATCCTCAGCACCACATAAAAATAAATAAATAAAATAAAGGAATAGTGTCATAACAACCAAGAGATCAATTCATTAGGAAGAAATAATAATTCTAAATGTTTATATCAGAATGTCAATATAGGTGAAACAATAAACAATAGAATTGCAAGAAAAAGACAATCCAAAATTACCAAAGAACAAGTAAACAATGCAAAAGACTGGAACACTATCAACTAACTTGATACAACTGACATTTAAGAAACACTCCACTCAACATAGTGGAATGCATATACATTCTTTCTACTATGCAAAATATACTATATTTCAAGTCATAAAACAATTCAATAAATTTAAAGGGATTCAAGTTATAGTACATTTTCTGACCACAATGGAATTAAAAACTCAAATCAGAAATATATTTGGAAAATATCAAAATATTTGGAAACTAAATAATAAAATTCCAAAGATCCACAAATCAGTGAAGAAATCCAAAGAGAAATTTAACAATATTTTCAACAGAGAAAATGAAAACATATTTGTGGGCTATAGCTAAAACAGTAATGCAAAAAAAGTTCATAGCACTCAATGCTTATTTTAAGAAAACAAAGTGTCAAATCAAATGTCTAAAATCAGGTCACATGCTCACCAATCATATTTATAGTGAACCTCCACACAATGTAATCATCTTAGTGCATAACTGTCTTGCAACTGTGCCACTTGGTTGTTTACCTACTGAAATAAGCTATTCCTGCAGTATAAGTTTTGTTCCTCAGTTACATCAATATACTGATTTTACTGCAATTTAGTGTATAATCAGGTTTTATGATCTATGAACTTAATTTCAAAATTCTAGAAGAGGTATCACAAAATATTGACTACTTGATAGTATTAAGAAACATCTACATTATTAAACTAGAAAAAGAAAAACAAATACAACTCAGAGTTGGGAATAGAGGAAATAAATAAAGATCAGGGCAGAAATCGGTAAGCTAGAAAACAGACACACAATAGTGAAATATCAACAAAACCAAAACCTGGCTCATTGAGAAAACTAAAAAAACATAAACCACCAGTAATAATGATCAGAGGGGGAAAAAAGACATGACAAAAATTACCAATATGAGCAATAAAAGAGATTACATTAGTAGAGAGTTTACAGACATTAATAAGATAACAAAGAAATATTATGATCAACTTCATGTCAATAAATCCAAAAACTTCAAATAAAGTAACAAATTCCTTAATAGACAAAAATAATCAAAACTCAAGAAAAACACAGAAAAGCTAAACACATATTTTTAAAATTCAAAGTGTGGATAAAAACGTTCCCACAAAGAAAACTCCATGCCTAGATGGCTTTTCAGATGAACTGAACCAAATATATAAGGAAGAAATAACACCAAATATTCACAAATGCTCAGAAAAATTGAAGTATGGGGAATAATACTTTCCAATTATTTTCTAAGGTATCACCTTGATACCAAAACTAGACAAAGACATGATAACAGAGATGCAGAAAATATTTTAGCAAATTCAATCCAACAATATATTAAAAAGATAACCCATCATAACCAAGTGGGGTTTATCTTGAGAATACAAGGTTAGTTTAATATGTGACTCACCATTTAAACAAACTTAAAAAATAAAAAGTTAAAAATCACAGAATCATCTCAACATGTACAGGGAAAAGTCTTAACAAAATTCAAAAAACATTTCTTACAAAATTTCTGAAGACTAAAAACAAACTGTATATGGATCAAGCCAATTCAGTCTTTAAGATGGCAATCATTCCTCAATTTACCAACAGGTTTATTAATATAATCCCATTCAAAATCCCACTAAGTTTTTCTGGAGAAATTGACAAGCTGATGCTAAAATTCACACAGAAATGTAAAAAATTTGGAATATCCAAAATAAACTCAAAAGGAACAAAATTTAAGAACTCACACTATACCAAACTTCTAGACTGATTAGAAAGTTACAATACAATAGTGCCTTCCATATTCAGTTGCAGTCAACTGTGGTCTGAAAAAAACGGAAAATTCCAGAAAAAAACTCATAAGTTTTAAATTGCTCACTCTGAGGAAGATGATGAAAAATATTGGGCCATCCTACTAGGAATGTAAATCATTCCTTTGTTCAGACAGAAATATACCCACAATATATAATCTACTGATTTTCTACAAAGGGACAAAGGCATTTCAATGGAGAAAGAACAGTCTTTTCAAAAAATGATAATGAAACAACTGGATATCCATATGCTAAATAAGTAAAGTTTGATCCATATCTCACATTATATAGATTATTCAAAATAAATCAATAACGTTTTATATACAAAATATAACAAAAGAAATTTTAAGTCTCATTCACTACAGCAACAAAACATGTAAAACATAGGAATAACTTAATAAGAAATGTATATGATTTAAAAACACTACCAGGAGACATAAGAGAAAACAGAGATATAATCATGTTTCCAAATAAAAAGATAAATACATTGAGAAATTTTACTGAATTTTTCAAGTTTCTTTTTGGAAAAAGGAATGGGACATATATTGTAGAGAGGATACCTGACAAGGTGATTTCAAAATTCAACTGGGAAAATAAACAAAAGAATAACCCAAGAAATGTTTTAAACAAACACAAATGCAAAAATCCTTTTTCTAAGCAGCTAACAAAAGCCACCATAATAAAAACACTATACCTGTAGTTCCAGAAAACACCTACAGATCAGTGAAAGAAAAGAATTTAAATACAGAAACTGATCCAAGTATGTATAATAATTTATATGTGGTAACAATGGTATTGTAAATTAGCATGCAAAGGATGACTCATTCAATAACTACCATTTGTATAATTAGTTTACCATTTTGAGATAAGTGTAAAACTAGATCCTTTCTTCATATCTTAGACAAATAATTCCAACTGGATTAAAGATATAATTGTTTTGAGTATTTATTTTATAATAAATAAAGAAATTTACTGAAGTCAATGACCAGTTCTTTGAAGAAAATACCTTCAAATCTAAACAATATCATCAGATACATCATTCTTATTTTGTGGATATATTTTTTAAAGGTTTGATGTGGGTATCTAACATCTGGGGTTGAAATGTGGGAAAGATGAAGCATATTTCAGTTAATGTATAGAAACTGTCCTCAGTAGATATTTTCCCTCCTCTTCAAAATAGTCAAGAGACCAGAATTAACACAAAATTAAATTCATGGATCAAAAGAGCCCAGCCACAAGCATATTTTATATATATACACACAAAAATGTATGTATACTATATGTAATATATGTAATTAATTTAGGTAAAATTAAGTACTTAAGCCAACATTAATTAGTAATATAGTTAGTACATATGTATAACTTAGTTGGTACATATGACATATAGCCAACATTATTAGTATATTAATTGGTATATGTCCTCCTCTGCCTGCTTAAAATAGATCATAAGAAAAAAAAAAAAACTTCCTTCTCTCCTGCATTCCATCTAGTGGGAAAAAAAAATATTAGGAGAGAGAAAGCAAAACTAAACTGGTAGTGGGGACATTGTGTAAAATGCTTGGACCTTTACTACTGAAAGAAACAAGAGTGGTTGGTATGTATAACACCAATTCTGTCAGGATGGCCTCAGGAATAAATCCTGCACTTCCTCTCAAGGATCAAAAAGGGTCCGAGGGAAGATGGCGGCGAGGGGAGTGCATTACCCCCGTGTGCTGCTTCACTGTGTGGGAGTATGACAAGTCAGGACGGCTAAAGGATATCTTGTTAGGAATTTCCAGCAATAGTGGGGTGCTCCGGAACCTGGAGGAAGGATTTCCATCGCACGAGGATCGGCTACGGGGACTCAAGCGCGAGAGGTTTGTCGCACGGAGGGTAACTGCTTATTCAGCAAATCGCCCCGCGGCTAGAGTCTGCAGCGTGCGCTGGGATAGAGACGCAGGGTTACAGCGCTGCAGTTTCTGCCAGCCGCGCAAGCACCGTACTCAGGGCTGAATTCTGGGTTCGAGACAGGGGAAGGAAGCGGTCCATCTCGGTTCTCCACACCGGTCAGACCACAGAGGAGGCCAGCAGCCACCATGTTGGTAAACTGACGTCACCTTCCCTGTTTTCGACTGACCGCAGCTCATTCAGCCATAGATCAGGTAATTTCAGGCTGCAATTCGCCTGCGGCTTGCAGACAGATTGCTAGGGTTCAGCGCCTGGGTGCTTCTTAGAACCTGAGCTTATCGGAGCGAACACCGAGCGCGGGGCGGCCGAGTTCCGGCTCCCGGAACCGTCCCGCGGAGCCTGCGGAGGCTGCTTCTTGGACCCTGCTCCTATCAGAGCATACAACAAGCACTAAGCAGCCGAATTCCGGCTCCCGGAACTGAGCCCGCGGGGACTGCTTCTTGGAGCTTACACTTATAGGAGCTTACACCGAGCACGGAGCGGCCGAGTTCCGGCTCCCGGAACTTCCCTGGACCGGGGCTAGGAGCCCGCGGAAACTGCTTCTCGGTCCGGGTCCTGCTGAGGGCCGGTCAGGACTCACCCGTTGCTTTGGTTGCCCGGCAAGGGGAACGAAATGCTGCCATTCGCATAGGATACCAACATGGCAGAGATCTGATGTCAGCAGAAAGCGGCGGAGGAGAGAACTTCATCAATACCAGCGGTGACATAAGCAGTTGGTCTCCTGGTAGGGGGGGTGAGGCACAGTCACCCGAGTCTCCTCAATTTGTCGTTGAGCCAGAGGGGAGAAGCCGGGCCGCCGCCAGCGCCCGGAGCAGGCCCAGCGGCTCGCCAGCGTGGTGACCGCGTGACCCCAATTGGAGAGGGGGCGGAGCGGAGCCGCCACCCGCACCCGCAAGGTGGGCAGACCCGCGACCCAGTGGTACATGGGCGTGGTAGGAGGGGCAGGGCAGAGCCGCCGTTCGCGCTTGCAAGGTAAACAGACCTGTGACAGCCGGGCGGGTCAGGCCCAGTGGCCTGCCAGTGTGGTACACATGTCACCCCAACTGGAGTAGGGGCAGAGCAGATCCTTCTCCCACGCCCGGATCAGGCCCTGCCGGTGTGGTGGTCACGTGACCCCAATTGGAGTGGGGGCGGAGCGGAACCGCCACCCGTGCCCGCAGGGTGAGCAGACCAGTGATCAAACTGCAGATCAGACCCAGGGGTCCGCAGGCGTGGTAGGAGGGGCAGGGCAGATCCGCCGCCCGCGCCTCCAAGGTAGGCAGACCTACAACAGACCGGCGGATCAGGCCCAGGAGCCTGCCGGCGTGGTACAAACACCACCCTAATTGGAGTAGTGGCAGAGCAGAGTCGCCGCCCGTGCCAGGAACAGGCCCAGCGTCCTGCAGGCGGGGTAGTCACGACACCCCATTTGGAGTAGGGGCAGAGTAGAACCGCCGCCCGCGTCTGCAGGGTAGGCAAACCTGCAACCGACTGGCGGATCAGGCCCGGTGGCCTGCCGGCGTGGTACACTCGTCACCCCAATTGGAGTAGGGGCAGAACAGAGCCGCCGCCAGCTCCCAGAACAGGCCCAGTGACCTGCCGGCGTGGTAGCCACGACACCCCAATTGGAATAAGGAGAGAGCAGAGCCGCCGCCCGCACCTGCAGGAAAGATACGCAAGCAGTATGAAAAGACAAGGAAAGAAAGGACCACAAGCAATGCAGGTCAACGCAACTTTAGAAGAGGTAACAGCTGCAGCAGATGGAATGTCAGATAAAGAATTCAGGATATACATGCTTCAGATGATCTGGAGTATCAAGGAAGACATTAAACAGCAAAATCAGACAATGAAAGATCACTTCGACAACGAATTACGCAAACAAATCCAGGAAGCAAAGGATCAACTATACAGGGAGATAGAGGTTATAAAAAACAAACAATCAGAAATCCTAGAAATGCAGGAAGCAATAAACCAACTTAAAAACTCAATGGAGAATACTACCAGCAGAGTAGAACACTTAGAAGATAGAACATCAGACAATGAAGACAAAGTATTTCAACTGGAAAAGAACATAGACAGCTCAGCAAGACTGTTAAGAAACCATGAGCAGAACATCCAAGAAATATGGGATAACATTAAGAGACCAAACTTAAGAGTCATTGGGATACAGGAAGGTACAGAGCTCCAAACCAAAGGAATGAGCAGTCTATTCAATGAAATAATACGAGAAAACTTCCCAGACTTGAAGAATGAGACAGAATCCCAAATCCTAGAAGCCTACAGGACGCCGAATGTGCAAAATCATAAGAGATCCACACCTAGACACATTATAATGAAGATGCCCAACATACAGAATAAGGAGAGAATTTTAAAAGCTACAAGAGAAAGGAAGCAGATTACATTTAGGGGTAAGCCAATCAGGATAACAGCTGATCTTTCAACACAGACTCTGAAAGCTAGAAGATCCTGGAATAACATATTTCAAACACTGAAAGAAAATGGGTTCCAACCAAGAATTGTGTATCCAGCGAAATTAAGCTTCAGGATGGAAGATGAAATTAAAACCTTCCACGATAAACAAAAGTTTAAAGAATTCGCAGCTAGAAAACCATCTCTTCAAAACATCCTCGCCAAAGCATTACAGGAAGAGGAAATGGAAAATAACAATGAAAACCAACAGTGGGAGGTAGGACAGTAAAGGGGGGGGAAATAATCAAAGAGGAAAACAAACCATGTTTAGTAACAGAAATAAACAAATATGGCTGGAAGAACAACCCATATCTCAATAATAACCCTAAATGTTAATGGCTTAAACTCACCAATTAAGAGACACAGGCTAGTAGAATGGATCACAAAACAAGACCCAACAATATGCTGCCTACAGGAGACGCATTTGATAGGAAAAGACATACATAGGCTGAAGGTGAAAGGTTGGGAAAAATCATATCACTCATATGGACTTCGGAAACAAGCAGGAGTGTCCATACTCATATCAAATAAAATAGATTTCAAGCCAAAGTTAATCAAAAGGGATAAAGAGGGACACTACATACTGCTTAAGGGAACCATACACCAACAAGACATAACAATCATAAATATTTATGCCCCAAACAATGGTGCAGCTATGTTCGTCAAACAAACTCTTCTCAAGTTCAAGAGTCTAATAGACCACCATACCATAATCATGGGAGACTTCAACACACCTCTCTCGCCACTGGACAGATCTTCCAAACAAAAGTTGAATAAGGAAACTATAGAACTCAATAACACTATTAATAACCTAGACCTAATTGACATATATAGAGTATACCACCCAACATCAAGCAGTTACACTTTTTTCTCAGCAGCACATGGATCCTTCTCAAAAATAGATCATATATTATGTCACAGGGCAACTCTTAGACAATATAAAGGAGTAGAGATAATACCATGCATCTTATCTGATCATAATGGAATGAAACTGAAAATCAACGATAAAAGAAGGAAGGAAAAAGCATACATCACTTGGAGAATGAACAATAGGTTACTGAATGATCAATGGGTTATAGAAGACATCAAGGAGGAAATTAAAAAATTCTTAGAGATAAATGAAAACACAGACACAACATATCGGAATCTATGGGACACATTGAAAGCAGTTCTAAGAGGAAAATTCATTGCTTGGAGTTCATTCCTTAAAAAAAGAAAAAACCAACAAATAAATGATCTCATACTTCATCTCAAAATCCTTGAAAAAGAAGAGCAAAACAACAGCAAAAGAAGTAGAAGGCAAGAAATAATTAAAATCAGAGCTGAAATTAATGAAATCGAAACAAAAGAAACAATTGAAAAAATTGACAAAACTAAAAGTTGGTTCTTTGAAAAAATAAACAAAATCGACAGACCCTTAGCGATGCTAGCGAAGAGAAGAAGAGAGAGAACTCAAATTACTAGCATACGGGATGAAAAAGGCAATATCACAACAGACACTTCAGAAATACAGAAGATAATCAAAAACTATTTTGAATCCTTATACTCCAATAAATTAGAAGATAGTGAAGGCATAGATAAATTTCTTAAGTCATATGATCTGCCCAGATTGAGTCAGGAGGATATAGACAACCTAAACAGACCAATATCAATTGAGGAAATAGAAGAAACCATCAAAAGACTACCAACTAAGAAAAGCCCAGGACCGGATGGGTATACAGCAGAGTTTTACAAAACCTTTAAAGAGGAACTAATACCAATACTTTTCAAGCTACTTCAGGAAATAGAAAAAGAGGGAGAACTTCCAAATTCATTCTACGAGGCCAACATCACCCTGATACCTAAACCAGACAAAGACACTTCAAAGAAAGAAAACTACAGACCAATATCTCTAATGAACCTAGATGCAAAAATCCTCAATAAAATTCTGGCGAATCGGATACAAAAACATATCAAAAAAATTGTACACCATGATCAAGTAGGATTCATCCCTGGGATGCAAGGCTGGTTCAATATACGGAAATCAATAAATGTTATTCACCACATCAATAGACTTAAAAATAAGAACCATATGATCATCTCGATAGATGCGGAAAAAGCATTCGACAAAGTACAGCATCCCTTTATGTTCAAAACTCTAGAAAAACTAGGGATAACAGGAACATACCTCAATATTGTAAAAGCAATCTATGCTAAGCCTCAGGCTAGCATCATTCTGAATGGAGAAAAACTGAAGGCATTCCCTCTAAAATCTGGAACAAGACAGGGATGCCCTCTCTCTCCACTTCTGTTCAACATAGTTCTCGAAACACTGGCCAGAGCAATTAGACAGACGAAAGAAATTAAAGGCATCAAAATAGGAAAAGAAGAACTTAAATTATCACTATTTGCAGATGATATGATTCTATACCTAGCAGACCCAAAAGGCTCTACAAAGAAACTATTAGAGCTAATAAATGAATTCAGCAAAGTGGCAGGATATAAAATCAACACGCATAAATCAAAGGCATTCCTGTATATCAGCGACAAATCCTCTGAAATGGAAATGAGGACAACCACTCCATTCACAATATCTTCAAAAAAAATAAAATACTTGGGAATCAACCTAACAAAAGAGGTGAAAGACTTATACAATGAAAACTACAGAACCCTAAAGAGAGAAATAGAAGAAGATCTTAGAAGATGGAAAAATATACCCTGTTCATGGATAGGCAGAACTAACATCATCAAAATGGCGATATTACCAAAAGTTCTCTATAGGTTTAATGCAATGCCAATCAAAATCCCAACGGCATTTCTTGTAGAAATAGAGAAAGCAATCATGAAATTCATATGGAAAAATAAAAGACCCAGAATAGCAAAAACAATGCTAAGCAGGAAGTGTGAATCAGGCGGTATAGCGATACCAGACTTCAAACTATACTACAGAGCAATAGTAACAAAAACAGCATGGTACTGGTACCAAAACAGGCGGGTGGACCAATGGTACAGAATAGAGGACACAGAAACCAATCCACAAAACTACAACTATCTTATATTTGATAAAGGGGCTAAAAGCATGCAATGGAGGAAGGATAGCATCTTCAACAAATGGTGCTGGGAAAACTGGAAATCCATATGCAACAAAATGAAACTGAATCCCTTTCTCTCGCCATGCACAAAAGTTAATTCAAAATGGATCAAGGAGCTTGATATCAAATCAGAGACACGCCGTCTGATAGAAGAAAAAGTTGGCTACGATCTACATACTGTGGGGTCGGGCTCCAAATTCCTCAATAGGACACCCATAGCACAAAAGTTAATAACTAGAATCAACAAATGGGACTTACTCAAACTAAAAAGTTTTTTCTCAGCAAAAGAAACAATAAGAGAGGTAAATAGGGAGCCTACACCCTGGGAACAAATCTTTACTCCTCACACTTCAGATAGAGCCCTAATATCCAGAGTATACAAAGAACTCAAAAAATTAGACAATAAGAGAACAAACAACCCAATCAACAAATGGGCCAAGGACCTGAACAGACACTTCTCAGAGGAGGACATACAGTCAATCAACAAGTACATGAAAAAATGCTCACCATCTCTAGCTGTCAGAGAAATGCAAATCAAAACCACCCTAAGATACCATCTCACTCCAGTAAGATTGGCAGCCATTATGAAGTCAAACAACAACAAGTGCTGGCGAGGATGTGGGGAAAAGGGTACACTTGTACATTGCTGGTGGGACTGCAAATTGGTGCAGCCAATTTGGAAAGCAGTATGGAGATTTCTTGGAAAGCTGGGAATGGAGCCACCATTTGACCCAGCTATTCCCCTTCTTGGTCTATTCCCTAAAGACCTAAAAAGAGCATGCTACAGGGACACTGCTACATCGATGTTCATAGCAGCACAATTCACAATAGCAAGACTGTGGAACCAACCTAGATGCCCTTCAATAGACGAATGGATAAAAAAAATGTGGCATTTATACACAATGGAGTATTACTCTGCATTAAAAAATGACAAAATCATAGAATTTACAGGGAAATGGATGGCATTAGAGCAGATTATGCTAAGTGAAGCTAGCCAATCCCTAAAAAACAAATGCCAAATGTCTTCTTTGATATAAGGAGAGTAACTAAGAACAGAGTAGGGACGAAGAGCAGGAGAAGAAGATTAACATTTAACAGGGATGAGAGGTGGGAGGGAAAGGGAGAGAGAAGGGAAATTGCATGGTAATGGAAGGAGACCCTCAGGGTTATACAGTGGAGGGGGTAGAGAGAGAGGAGGGGAGGGGAGGGGAGAGGTGGGGAGGGGGGAGGGTGGAGGATGGGAAAGGCAGCAGAGCACAACAGACACTAGGATGGCAATTTGTAAATCAATGGATGTGTAACTGATGTGATTCTGCAATCTGTGTATGGGGTGAAGGTGGGAGTTCATAACCCACTTGAATCAAAGTATGGAATATGATATGTCAAGAAATTTGTAATGTTTTGAACAACCCACAATAAAAAATAAAAAATAAAAAAAAAAGGACAGATAAAAAGACCCTGACAACTCAGATACAAATCAGGGAAACACTGAGCAAAAGCGTGCTTAGACCTCTTACCTTGGACCAAGAGCTGGACAAACAAAAACATTTTAATCCTTCTATTCTAGTATCAGTAAATGACCTTCTATCCCTTTTCAATGTGAGTTACTGAAGAGTATTATACTAAAACAGACTTGTAATGTTGGTCCACAGACATCATGCTGCAAAACGTTAGTATTATGCTCACAAAACTGATGAATAATACAGCCTTTAGGAAAGAAGTAAGAGAGAAAATGGTACTTTCATTAAAGTTTTTGTTTTGTTGTTTTGTTTTGTACTGGAGATTGAACCACATTCACAGCCCCTTTATTTTTAATTTTGAGACAGGGTCTCCCTAAGTTGCTTAGGGTCTTACTAAATTGATAAAGTTGGCCTCAAACTTGTATGTTCTTGCCTTGGCCTCCCAAGTTGCTACGATTACAGGGATGTGCCACCACACCCAGAAAAAAAAATGGTATTTTATGACAGGAGTAATTCAGAGAAAAGCAAAATGGGTTAGGTACAGGACTCACTTACACAAAGTCTTTATCACCCACTGCTCCCATTTTTATTACAAGATTCTCATATTCCTATAACCTTCACAGTGTATTCTTTCTCCTTGTCTCCTGAACTTCACCTTCAAATCTGAGGGTCTGCTTTACACACTTAGTGCTTATAACAGCTTATAGCAGCCTCAATTTGGAATATAAAACTGAAAATAACAGGCATGAGTCAATTCAGTAGGCTCTTTCCCTCTGGGTACACATAACCCTTTCATTAAGAAGTTCAAGGAAGCTAAGAATGAATCAAAGAAAATACAGCTCCATGATTTCCACCTTCTATTAAATTGTAAATGAAAGTGTCATTTTAATTATAGTCACACAAGCCCTATTCCTTGCTACCATCAAGTCTATAAATTCACAATTTAATTGAAATTCCTTGAAGGGAGGAGCTTAAAATACATTCCAAGAAAGCAGCTACAAAAATGTATTGGTCCCCTCAATTCAAGAATATCTATTGTTAGCACTGTCTAGAAATCACTGAACTACAGCAAAGGGAAAGCTATCTACCCCCAGAATCAGAAAATCTGAAAACATTTTTTCATATATTTGTTGATTGATTGAAATATCCTCTTCTGAGAAGTTTGTGTTCAGGTCTTGGGGTGGGAGGGAAAAGGACGGGGCAGGGGATTAGCAAGGATGGTGGAACATGATAGACATCATTATCCAAAGTACATGTATGAAGACATGAATTGGGTGTCAAAATACTTTATATACAGAGATATGAAAAACTGTGGTATACATGTGTAATACAAAGTGTAATGCATTCCGCTGTCATTTTTTTAAGTCAATTTACAAAAAAGAAAATCTGAAAATAGTAAGGAAGTAAATGGAAGAACTATTATATTACAACAACAAAATTTTAAAAATTTTTTTGACAGATAATTGTACATCTTTATTGGTTAGAATGTGATGGTTTTGGTACATTAATACACTGTGTTGATCAACTCAAGGTACTTAGGTTATTCACTGTCTCAAACAATGAGCATTTCTTTGTGATGAAAATATTCAAAATCTTCTCTTCTTGCTATTTTAAATTATACCATACAATACTGTGAATTATAATCACCCTCCCTGTAATAGAATACCAACACTTATTCCTTCTATCTGGCTTTGACTTTGTACCTGTTAGGCAATCTCCCCATCTCTCCCCCTCCCCTCCAGCTCTGGCCTCTGGTAACCACAATTCTTCTCACTAATTCTGAACTCAGCTCTTTTAGCTTCTATGTATTAGAGAAATCATGTGGTACTGTTCTTTCTGTGCCTGTCTTATTTCATTTAATATTTGACCTTTAGTTTCATCCACGTTGCTGCAAATGACAGGACTTTTTGTGTCTGAATAATATTCAGACACTTTTTGTGTCTGAATAATATTTCACTGTGAATATATACCAGATTTCTTTTATCCATTCATCATTTGATGGGCACTTCAGTTGATTCTATATGTTAGCTATTGTGAATAGTCAGACAATAAATACAAAAGGACAGGTATCTCTTTGATATACTGATTTCACTTCCTTTGGATAAAAACCTAGTAATGGGAGTGCTATATCATATGCTAGTTCTATTTATAATTTCTTAAGGAATCTCCATATTGTTTTCCAGACTGGCTGTTTGAATTTATATTCCCACCAACAGTATATTAGAATAATTCTAGATTTTCCTTTTTAAACAGTCTTTCTGTGTTGTCCAGCCTGGTCTAAAGCAATCCTCTCACCCTAGGCTCCCCAAGTAGCTGGAACTACAGGTGAGCACCACCACTCCCACCCTAGACATTTGTTTTGAATACTGGGGACTGAACCAAGGGGAGGAGTACTTTACTATAGGGCTACATTCCCAACCTTTTTTTCCCCGCAAAGACAGAGTTGCACTAAGTTGTGTAGGGCCTTGCTAAATTGTCGAGGCTGGTCTCAAACTTGTGATCCTCCTGCCTCAACCTCCCAAGATGCTGATATTACCACCTTGGACATTTTTTTAAAATATATTCAAACTAAATTTCTCATCTTTAGAAAAAGACCACATTATTCATTATATATTCCTTAGAACATAACAAATAAAGGGGAAGAATAGCATAGAATTATTATTTTATGTAATTTTTAGTACAGAAGTCACCACTTAAGCTTGGGGGATATGTTCCAGGATTCCCAGTGGACACCTAAAACACAGCTAGTACCCAAACATATATGTTCTATGTTTTTTCCTATACATAATACTGAAACTAACAATAGCTAATAATAAAAATAGAACAATTATAACAATATACTGTAATAAAACTGCCAGCATCTTTATTCTTGGTCTTTGGCGCCATTAAGTAAAATAAGAGCTCCCTGAACACAAGCACCACAATCCTGCAACAGTCAATCTGATAGCCAAAAAGGCTACTAAGTGACTAATGGGCAGGAAACGAACATAGCATGGATATGCTGGACAAATTGATGTTCACATCCTGGGTGAAATGGAGTGGGATGGTGTGAGAGTTCATCATGCTCCTCAGAACATATTATAATTTAAAACATGTTTATTTCTTGAATTTTCCATTTAATATTTTTGACCATGGTTGACCATAGGTAACTAAAATTTCAGAAAGCAAAACCACAAGCATCAGAGGACTACTGTACTTCACATTCTCTCTCTCTTTTTTTTTTTAATGTTTACTTTTTTAGCTTTAGGTAGACACAATATCTTTATTTTACATTTACGTGATGCTGAGGATCGAACTCAGTGCCTCGTGCATGCTAGGCGAGCGCTCTAAAACCGAGCCACAACCCCAGCCCCCACATTCTTTTTTAAATTTTTTTTTAATTGTAGTTGGACACAACAACTTTACTCTATTTATTTATTTATTTATTTTTATGTGGTGCTAGGGAACGATCTCAGGGCCTGGCACATGCAAGGTGCACGCTCTACCGTTGAGCCAAACCCCAGCCCTGTACGCTTCACATTCTAATGTTAATCTAACACTAGAAAAATGTTTTTTTATTGGACTTGCATAGAAATTGATTATGGAAGTCTACTTCTATGCCAACATCCAAAGATTAGTGATCAGATTTTTCACACTAAGAATTACTCATTTGTTCAGAGATCAGCAGAGTGCTTCATACACCACTGTTTAAATGAATTACTGAAACATTTTAGAAGGCTCATGTTACCAACTCACTATTATTTCTCAAATCTTCAAAATCCTAAATGTCACATCATTCAAAAGCAAACAATGGAAATAATCAGAATATATCTTCTAGAATTTATACATATGGAGTACATTTGGCCCATCTCTAAGAGTCTCCAGGTTCTAAGACTGCCCCTATCTTCTTCAATAATAATAATGTATAATACCAATTCACTGGTACAAAGTGAATTACTTTATTTGAGCTCCACAGAAGCCTTGCACTCAAGTATAGATGGCATTAATAATGCTATGGTTTCAATACTGAATGCGCTCTCCCCCGCCTCAAAAAAAAAATCCATTATGTTAAAGGTTTGGTACCTGAAGTGGTGTTTTTGGGAGAACAAACTAATTTTACAAGATGAGGCCAAAGTCACTGGGGACATGCCCTCACAAAGCATTGTGGGATCCACCTGTCTTCTCTCTCTGCTGCAAAGATGTGACCACTCCCTCTATTTGCACCACTGCCATGATGTGCCACCATCTGCCTTCACTAAAGGCCAGACCAATGGAGCTGCCCTGATCTTAAATGCTGAACTTTCAAATTGTGAGTTAAATAAACCTTTTGTCTTAAATTACTTTCCTTAGGCATTTCATTGTGATAAGTCAAAACTAATAAAAATAGTGTCATCATTTTACATATATGGGGGAAATGAGATGCAAAGAATTTAGTGACTTATTCAGTTGCATACCATGAATAAAGCAAATTGGGGAAATTTAATCCATGTATCCTGAATTCCAGATTCATATAATGCAAAATTTATATGGCTTTCCTGTACTCTTTCTTCTAAATACTAGGGGAAAAAAAGGTACTTTAATATATTCTTTTACTCTCTCTATAATTAGAACAAAAGGTTTGAAGTCAAGTATGTACACTAAGAAAAAATTCCTATCCTACTCCAGACCCCCAAAAGTCAGAATAGAATGCAACAACTTTACAAATTCTTACCCAATAGAGATAGCTAAAATACCACCAAAAGAGGGAAGGGCCCAGGTTATACTTGAAGAGGGAAGAGGAAGAAAGACAACATATTTATTTAACTGAAAAGGAGAATTTAAGAGTAAGGGCAGTAAAAGAAAAAAAAAAAAACTTACTGGATTTTCAATCGCCACAAAGCAATGGCAGCCAGTTCAGAGGGAAAAAAAACAACACAGAAATACTCCTCTACCTGTCATAAGCTTGGAAAGTTACCAGGTTTAACCTCTCCCCCAGCTCTATTAACTGCAGTCATTCTAGCTATTGTCTCCAAACTCTCTATGCTTGGTACTCTCCTACTTTATAATTGTATTATCCTAACACAATTGTGTATTAGAACTGAAACCATTAGGATTAGATGAATATAACTGTAAATTTAAAAAGAACTGGATGAATATAAAATACTATCTAGTTCAATCCCATAATCTGTTAACCTATCACTACCAAGCACAATTCTACATCAACAATATGAGAGCAAATCATTGCTCTTAGATAGCAATACTCACTCCAAGATGTTAACTCATGAAGTTTAAGTTATTATTTAGGATCACATTTGAAGAAAATTGTAAAGATCATTTAGACTAGTAAGGAGCAAAATGCCAAGAACCACAGGCGGTCAACTTAACTTCAGGACAGTCTTTGATTCAAATGAGAGAAAAGATTAGAAAAGTGATGTTATTCTTTTCCAGTTATGCCCAGATGTTGTTTATATTTGATGGCTTAAATAACTGACAAAGTACAGCAGTTAATAAATCTGAACATCTACACATTTTCCTCATTGACTTAGTAAAGCCATGTTATTTTCAAAGTTAAAAAATATATATTTACTTTTCCTGAACTACAAAAACAAGTTTACCACTAATATCTTCGATTCTTTAGCCACTAAAAAGATTCTTTTACCTACAAGTTCCAAAACTGATTGTCTTCATACAGAAATAAAAGTTGATTTGTATAAACCAAGTAAACTAAATAATGCCATAAAGAAAGATTTAGTATACAGAAAATGCTAACAAGTGAGGACCATAAAGCAAGACTCTGCCATAAAACTAGAAACCACCTTCCAGCTGAGTACAATTTGAACATATAAGCACACATAAACATACACATCCAGATCTCTGATGATCATTACTTTAATTTGGGGTTCACAAAGACATAAAAGATGTATAAATATCAAAGGAAAAGAGTGTCAGGTGATGGAAACTTTTACCCAAAAAGAAGAGCCCACAAGATTAAAGTTATACAATATAAGCAGCACTTTTTTATTGAGTTGAAATAAATATACCATAAAATTCACCATTTATTTTATTTTTTGATAGGTACAGTGCATGTTTTATTAGACATTTTAATATTTCGTTTGGTTTTTTTGCCATGAATTTATTTTTTTTAATTAGTTACACATGACATTTTAACATTTTGAATTTGACAAACTCACTTAAATGGAAAAATGTTCTAAGAAATAATGTAAATGAATTCCAAGTAAAAAATAAAGAAATGAGATGTGATGGAACTTAACTATAAAGTAATGAGTGTTTACTAAAAAATTTTGAAAACTCAGAAAAGCCTCCTATAATCTTACCACTAAAATTACATTCCTCTGTCATTAAGTCATTTTTTTCTTTTTTTTTAATTAGTTACACATGACAGCAAAATAGATTTCAACTCATTGTACACAAATGGAGCACAACTTCTCATTTCTCTGGATGTACACAATGCACAGTCATGCCACTTGTGCAATCATACATGTAACAAGTGAGGAAATAATGTTTAAAGAGCATAATTCAGTGACCTGTAGTATATTCATAGAGTTGTATGGACATCAACACTAACTTCACAACATTTTCATCACCTCTCTCAAAAAACCCCACACCCATTAGCCCTTGAGTAACTTCCTTCTCCTACTCTCCCAACCCTGACAACCACTAATCTAATTTCTGTCTCTATGTATTTATCTATTCTGGACATTTCATATGAGTGGAATTATTTAATATATGGCCTTTGTGTCTGGCTTCTTTCACTTAGCATGTTTTCAAGACTAATCCATGTTATAGTTTATACCAATATTTTATCCTTCTAATGGGTGAATAATATTTCATTATATAGATATGCCACATTTTATTTAATTCACTGATCAACTGATAAATACTTAGTCTGTTTCCACTTTGGGCCATTATGAATACTGCTGCTAAGAACATTCATGTATAAGCTTTTGTATAAACATGTTTTCAATTCTCTTGGGTACAGACCTATCAGTGTAATTACTAGGTTATATAGTAATACTATGTTTAATTTTTTTAAATATTTCTGGTTCTTCAATGTTTTGTTTTCCAGATTTATTTTTTAATATTTATTCTTTATTTATATACAATACCTTTACTTTATTTATTTTTATATGATGCGGAAGATTGAACCCAGGGCCTCACACGTGCTAGGTGAGCACTCTACCACTGAGCCACAACCCCAGCCCCTATGTTTAATTTTTTAAAGAATTTTCAAAATGTTTTCTAATGTAGCTGTACCATTTTACATTTCTAGTAGCAACATATAGGGGTTCCAATTTTTCTATTCTATGCCAACACTTGTTATTGTCCATTTTTAAGATTATCCTTAGACAAGCATTTATAGAATAATTACTCAGTATTCTTTAAGTTCTATTTTACTTATTTTTCCCTAGAAGCTGCCAAAAAAATACAACTGGAAAGTAATACATAAAACTGAAATTATCTGCATATGACTGTATACATAAAAAACTCAATATAAAGAAATATTCAAATGGCTTACTAATATGACTGGTATATAAAAAAAGTATTGCATTTATATTACCCTAATTCATTTATTACAGCAACAAAAAATTATTTATCTAAACATAAACCAAAGATATGCAAGATCTTTTTTTTTTTAACTTTTTTGTAGTTGTAGATGGACAGAATGCCTTAATTTTGTTTATTTTTATACGGTGCTTAGGATCAAATCCAGTGCCTCACACATGCTAGGCAAGTGCTCTGCCACCGAACTACAGCCCCACCTATGCAAGACCTTTACACAGAAATTTCCAAAACTTTATTGAAAGGCATTACACCAATGCCATGATATGTCATGTTGAAGAACAAGAACTCCAACAAGTACCCTAAAGACATTTATTATCTCTACAATGATCTAAAGATCCAATGCAATTCCCATTAAAATTTCAAATGTGGTGGGGATGTGGGAATGCAGCTCAATGGTAGAGCACTTGCCTAGCATGTGGACAGCCTTGGGTTCAATCACTAGTACTGGGAGGGGAAAAAAAAGATACACACACACACACACACATATATACTGGGCTCATATCTCAACCACATTAAAAAATCAATTCCAAAAGTATTAACAGAGCAAAAGGGGAAAAATATTAAGAAGTTAGACTAATATTAACGATTTTGTCTATTAACACACCGTAGATACTTCTGAGTATCTGAAGAAAAATGGAATCTGGGGGCTGGGGATATAGCTCAGTTGGTAGAGTGCCTGCCTTACATGCACAATGCCCTGGGTTCAGTCCCTGGCACCACACACACACACACACACACACAGGAATCTGCCTAACTCCATGCTTCAATATTTCCCCCCAAAATTGCATAAAACAAGAAGGGAAAAGTAAATCTACATAAAAATCATGTCCTCAGAATAGCTTGAAAACAATGTGAAAATATCAAAACAAATGTGACTAAAAACAGAAAACTTATCAAACTGTAGAGTGCAATCTCTCATGTTCCCATCTCATTCCAGCTCCACTTAAAGACTTTTTTTAACCAAGGAAAGAGAAAAACTGCAAGGAAGATGAACAGAGAAGATAGCAAAGGGGCATAAGGCTGCTCTGAAGCTACTGCTAGAAGATGAGACCAAGCCAAACTTGAAAGTGTTAACACCAAAAAGAGCAGATCAGAGCACAGAGGAAGCTGAAAGCATAGGTAAGCTAAAGGGGCAAGTGTGACATAAAGAAGTAGTTGGGCAGATTTTGTAACTCACTGCTTGTGGAAAAGAAACAGGTAAGAAAGAAGACCCTTCAGCAACTGGATATTACATAAAGGGAAAATGGGAAATGGTCCTTCAGGACAAAACAGTCACAAAGCCAAAGGATTCACAACTCTGCCCCACCAAAATAAAATACAATGAAAACCTCGAGTATGTTTTTATACTAACCTCCCTTTCTACCTAACCTCAAAACTCTCTCCCTAAAACCATACCTTTAATCTGTACAACTACATCTACAGACAATTTACCCATTTGATCACCATTAACATATATGGAACATATAAGACAATGCAAAAGTAGGCAGGCATTTTATGTTAGGGTAGATTAACTGATATTGGCAGAATATAGCTTACTGTACTTCTTGGGCTCACTGGCTCCCGGCCTGTTTGAAGTTAGATGTAGATACGTGACTGAATTATTGACATGGGATATGAATCTGAAGCAATGTCCAAGCCTTAGTGCATAAGAATCTCCTACGCACAATCCTAATTTCCCTTTCTTTCCTCTGCACTCCCCACATCTTGATGAAGATGGACACAGTCATCTTCAAAGCTACACACAAAAAATGTCAAGAGTCACAAGATGGAAAGAACCTGAATCCCTGCATCACTGCAGAAAGAATGCCCTGTGACCATTCGGAATACCTAACTCAAACTTAATGGAAATACGGCAGAAACTGCTCTCCTTTTGGAATCATTTGTTTGAGGTTTGCCTGGTATAGCAGTTAACAGTAATTTAATAATACAATATGCTGACTAATCATTTCCTAGGGAAACAAAACAGGCTAATTTAAGGATATAGGCCATGGAAAAGGTATATTTTAGTATGCACAGAAAGGTGGCAGCAAAAACAAAATCTGAATGACAGACAAATCGGCATGCCTTCTAAACCCTGACTAATGAAGAGCTGAGGTGAAAGTAGATAGGAAAGGATATTTTAAGAGGAAACAGGAAATTATACAAAACAAGAAATATACTTCTGGTCTAATACATCTTTGCTACAAATAATATTTCATCATAAAAATGTAATTTCTGAAAACTGGCTTAACCAACATTGAAATACAACCATACTAGAAAAATGAGATATGAAGAAATGCATGTGAGAATAAAACAATATTTTGTTATTAAAACTATTATAGTTTTCTTATTAATTACTGTGACTGATAGGTTTAACTCAAATCAACTGTTATGCCTTTATGTGTTTTAACTAGTTTAAATCTCACAACAACACATATGAAAGATAAAACTGTTATTTCATTCCATAAATGAGGACAGTCAGGTACATAAGGGCTAAGTAACCTGCCCAAGGACACACAGTTACTAAGTAACCAGAAAGACAGCATCCGAGTCTAGGAAGACTGACTCTAAATCCACACTTCTAAACACTATGCTAATCTACAAGAGCAAAACCTTAATCTACCACAACAGGAAATCAAAAGATTTAAATATTTTCAAAAATCAAGAAATCACAGGGAAACTTTAGAACATGAAGGTAAACAGGAAGAAGGGAAAAAAAGGACAACTAAAAAAAGTCAAAAGTCTTTGTCCCTGAGAAGTAGGACTGTTGCGGAGAATGAAAGGGTTAAGGAAATGCTCTCATTCATATAAGAAGTATTGCTTTGATTAAAAAATCAGAGCTTTTATTTTTAAAGAAAAGAGAAAATTAAGACAAATGTTACATCTGTCATAGTTTTGTTTAGATGTGCTGTAGTTTCACTTTTAAAAGTGGATCTAACAAAAGCTAACACCTCATCAAGTTCATGGTCTAATAGGATATTTTGGGTAAAATTTACTATACCATTTCTACTCTCTCACTCCATAGATCAGACCTTGTTACCTTGCTTTTTCTCTAATCATCAAAACCTCAACCTTGAAAGGAACCACTATAATAAAATCAACTGAGAATATATATTGATGCAAATGCTTCTAATTAACAGTCATTGGAAAATCACTTATTCCTAGCACAAAGCAAGGCAAGCAATAATTGTTCTTCTGTATTAATCTAAAGATAATAAATGCATTAAGTTAATAAACTACGTGCTTTCAAAAAGAATGAAACTAGACCCATCTCTCTCACCCTGCACAAAAATCAATTCAAAATGAATCAAAAGACTTAGGAATTAGACCAGCAATACACAAATCCTAGAAAAAAATGTAGGCTTAACACTCCAGCATATAGGCACAGGCAACAACTTTCTCAATAGGACCCCTAAAACTCAGGAAATAATGCCAACATTGAATAAATCAGATGGCATCAAATTAAAAATATTCTGCACAGCAAAGGAAACAATTAGGAATGTGAAGAGAAAACCCACAGAATGGAGAAAATCTTTGTTAGCTACTCTACTGACAGAGGTTTAAGATCTAGAATATATAGAGAGCTCAAAAAACTTAATGCCCCCAAAAGTCAAATAACCCAATTAACAAATGGACAAATTAATTAAACAGACACTTCCCTAAAGAAGAAATACAAATGGTCAACATGAAAAAATGTCCAAAATCATTAGCAATTAGGGAAATCCAAATCAAAACTACACAGATTCCATCTCATACCAGTCAGAACGGCATCATCAAAAATACAAATAATGGGCTGGGGTTGTAGCTCAGTGGTAGAGCACTTGCCTCACACATGTGAGGTACTCGGTTAAATCTCCACACCACATAAAAGTAAATAAAATAAAGATATTGTATCTATAAAAAAAATTTAAAAACAATACAAATAATAATACAAAATAATAATAAATGCTGGAGAACATGTGGAGGAAAAGGAACACTCTTACACTATTAGTGTAGGATTGTAAATTATTACAAATACTATGGAAATCAGTATGAAGGTTCCTCAAAAAATCTAGGAATGGACCGACCATATGATCCAGCATACCACTTCTCAGTATTCTGAAGAATTAAAGTCATCATATTATAGAGATACATGCATATGCATGTTAATAGCACCACGGTTCACAACAGCCAAAGTATGGAACTAGCCTGGGTGTCCATCAATAGATGAATGGATAAAGAAAATGTGGTATATATACCAAATGGGTTTTTAATTAAGCTATAAAGAAAAATTAAATAATGGCATTTGCAGGAAAATGGATGGAACAAAGATGATTATGTCATGAGAATTAAGCCAAACTCAGAAGGTCAAGGGTCTCATTATGTGGAAGCTAGAAGGGAAAAAGGAAAAGAAAGGTTGGGGTGGGGGATCTCATGAAAATCAAAAGGAGTTCAGTAGAGAAAAAGGACAAGCGGGTGGGAGAAGGGGAAGAAGGCGGGGAGTGTTGATGAGTGATACTGGCCAAATTACGTTGTTTTAGCGTATGCATGTACGACTATGTAACAACAAATCCCACCATTATGTACAACTACACTGTGCCAATAAAAAGATGCTCTTCTCAAAAAAATAATAATAACACCTACTTTATAGAGTGACTAAGTAAATAAAGTGAAGAAAGTATGTAAAAACTCTAGTAAATGTTCATTAAATGTGAGCTTATATTATTTTGATAAACTACTTTCAAAGACAGGAACATGAATAATTTTTATATATAAATCCATATTTCATGTCAATGCTGTACTTGGCCATCCCCTCTTTTCTACCTATGCTAAATTGCAGGGTAATCTCAACAAGTACCATGGCTTTAAATACCAAATACCCAAAGTTTCTATCTAAATTCCAGATTTAGATATCCAAATGTCTTCCCTACATCTTCAATTAATGTTTGGTAAGCATCTCAAACTCAACATATCCAAAATGAAACACCTGATTTCTATTCACTATCACCCTGCCCCACCAGCTCTTACTCAGTCTATCTACTTTATTCAATAGCACCACCATTTGGAAGTGCTGCCAAAATCTAAGAGTCTTCCTTGCTTTTCTGCACATTAATCTATTTTCAAATTTCATCAGTTCTACCTATAAAATACATCCTAAATCCAAATACTTCTCAATGACTAACACGCCTAAACTTCTTCTATAGTTTCCCAAGGGTCTCTTTATTTTCAACTCCATACTGGTCATGTTCGAGCAGCACTATCAGGTATTGGGGTTACTCCTCTGCTTAAAACCCTCTTCTAGCATCTCATCATGTTTAAGATTAAGTACAAACCCCTTACCATGGCCTGAAAATCCATACAGAATCTGGATACCACCTACCTCTCCTACTAACCTACCTATCCACCTCTCTTAATTTGTGAGTTTCCCTAGGCTTATTCTTTACTTCTTCAGCCATAATTATTTCAGCTCCTTGGACATGCAAAGTCTTGTTCCCACCTCAGGGCCTTTGCATGCATTTCTCTCTTCTCTAACTATGACCTTCTCCTGATCTATGTTCTCCCTTCTTCTCATCATGTAGAATCAGCCTAAGAAGAAGCCTTACCTGCCTATTCTGTCTGAAGGCTCTGATACTGACACACATACACTCTCTATCATACATACACACAAACACACACAACATCATCATTGTATTCTATGTCTTCACAGCATTTAGCTATCTAAAATTAATTTGTTTGTTTATTATCTATTTCCCTTCAGCCCAAACATTATAAACTACATATGAGCAAGAAAGTTTTCTTACTGAATATGATATCCCATACAGTGCCCAACACTTAACTATTTTCTAAAGAAATTAAATACAGGGCTGGGGCTGTAGCTCAGTGGCAGAGCGCTTGCCTAGCATGCATAAGGCACTGGGTTCAATCCTCAGCACCACATAAAAATAAAGGCATTCTGTCCATCTACAACTATGAAAATATTTTTTAAAAAAAGAAATAAAATATACAAGAATACAAAGACACAAAAAAGAAAATTAAGAGGAGAAATTCATCCCCTACCTTCATAACCAATAAACATTTTATGGGCTTTTGATACCTGGCTACATTGGTATGGACCACTAAAACTGCTATCTGGCACTGCTACACATAACAATTGAACCTAGAAACCCCTACTACCCATTCCAAGAAACAATAAAGTTACCAGAAGACACAATAAAGTAGTCACAGATGCCAATTTTTAAAAAAAGAAAAGAAAAGCCAACCCCCACTACAACTCTAAGATCTTGGATTTATATGTTGTTGAGAAAGGGATGGAAAGGTTCCAGTTTCACAGTCCCAGTAAGAACTAGTTACTAATATGACATTTCTCTTCATATTTTGGATTCCTCTATTCATCCCAAGTCAAAAAAAAGTAAAGAACAGCCAAGGGGGTTTGGGTCTCCTCTATGCTTAGGAGAAAAAAAAATATATGGACAAGGCAAAATAACTCAGGCAAAACTATAAAACAGGTACAGTCTGTCTTCAGTGTTCTATAAATAGTCTGCCCTTGACATCTCAAATCTGCTTAATCTGGACACTCTCCAAGACGGTTCTACTTCCACTTTTCACCCACTTGTCCAGCCCCCTTCCCCACAGATATCACATTGTCTTGGATATCATGCCTTAATTTTCTGCTTTCCACTGTGAAAGTGAAACAATCTGATATACTGTGATAATGTATTTAAATGAGAATGCCAGAGAACCTTTCCCTTCCCAGGTAATATATATTCTGAAATGAACCTCTAAAAATTAGATAGATTCTAATTTAGCAAATGCCAAAAGGGGAGAAACCCTGGAACACTTATGAGAGACATTTCAGAAGAAGCAGGTTCTTCTGGTGTCCTTCAAATAATACCAAGCACATTTGTATACACTATATACTGAGCTTGAAGGACAGTCAACCTCATTTACAAGAGAAAATTTAAATGACATTAAACTATAATTTTTATTTGCCAGATTAACAGCAGCAACAGCAATAAAAATCTAAAAGTCTAAGACACTCTGAAAGAACTTTTGAGTTTATATAACTTTTTTTAAGATGATGATGGACCTTTTATTCATTTATTTATATGCAGTGCTGAGAATCGAACCCAGTGCCTCACACATGCTAGGCAAACGCTCTACCACTGAGCACAACCCCAGTCCCAAGTTCATAAAACTTTTGATGGGAAAGTAAAATGATACAATCCATGAGGTGAGGAACTTTGCAATTTCTAATACAATTATATAGTAATTCTCCTTGAACCTAGCAATCTTATTTTTCAGAATCTAACTAAAAACAGACCTCCATTATTATTTATGAACAAAGGTATTCACTGTGACATTATTTTAATAGCAAAAATTTGAAAACATGGCAATTTCCATTAATGGGAAATTAAGTGAATGATGATATGTGATATATGATATGTTCACATACTAGAGAAGAATGCAGAGAAAAAAAATAAGATCTCATCCTTTTGGTATGAATTTAATTCTAGGATACAGGCTTTAAAATAATCCAGATACAAAATAATAATATATAACATGCCACCTTTTGTAGAAAGGAAAAGAACTAAGAATATGTGTATCAGAAAACAGTGGTCTAGGCAAAAGAAAATAAAAGACTCAGACTGTAATGACAGCAGCAGAATGGGAAAAAAAGAGTATGGATTCAAAATACATTTTGCAGGTAGAACTGACAAAACTTGCTAATAAATGTAGGAAATAAAAGAATGAGAGAAATATAGGAAGATTCTTAAGTTAGAACGTAAGCAACTGAGTAGACAGTGCTATTAATTACCCGAGATGAGGAAGCCTGAAGAAGGTAGAGGTTCATGTTAGAAAATCAAGACTTGCATTTTAGACATGTTAAGTTGTTATTCTAACAGACATCCAGTAAGAAATTTCAAGTAAGTAGTTTGATAAAAGAAGAAGAGTTCAAAGACAGTCCACAGCTGGATTTATAAATTCACAGAGCATTCAAAACAGTAAAACTAGATAAAATCAAAAGAGGGAAAAGATGGGAAAATGAAATAAGTCAAGGACCAAATCTTGGTATATTCCATAGTTACAGGTCTAACAGAGGGAGAAGCCAGCAAAGGAGACAAAAAAGAAATAGCCAAATATGTTTTTAAAAAATGAGTGTAATATCAGAAATATCATTAAAACAATTAAAATAATTCTACTCTATATAACTTTCATATTCTGTAATTTATAAAAGTCCAGCTTAAAATACAAAAGTTTTAGCCCTCAGTCTTAATTCTAGAAATATTTAAATACTTATGCAACATCCAATACATTAAATTCCAAGGAAATACATATAAACAGAGATTCAGACACTTTTCCATGACATGGCTACAATATGAATAATTTTTTCTAAAATTTTTATCATAGAATTAAAATTCTACAGAAAAATGGAAGGACGTCAAGAGTAAACTGATATAGAAAGATGTGGACAACATACAGAGATGTGGGCAAAGCACATTCTGACAACTACCTGGCCAGGAATAGAGACAGCAATAAAGAATAGCAAAAGTGTATAATGAAATAATTACTTTTATATTCTATGTTCTCCTCTGTAGCTTTCTGCTTCCACTGTAGCCATGAGAAACCCTCTTCATATTTTAGTTTCCTTCCTTCTAGTGATCTCTATTCTTTCTCGATTCTCTCTTCACCTCACTATAGCTTTAACAGCTTTTGATAACAATCTGTATAGCAGCTTCTTTTGCTGTCCCATCAAATAAAAAGTCTTATTTAGTGGGATGAGGCAATAACTAAAAAAATATTTAAACATTTATAGTAACTCCAGAGTAAAACATTAGAATATAAGACTAAAAATGTTTACACGGGGGAAAAAAAACAACAACAATGTACCAATTTGTCCTCCTTCCTCCATTTTAGGTAAGAAGTACAAATCCACATAAGAACTGACTTCCATTTCCTCCTTGGAGATACCAGACGAAAGGTACAGATAAGCTACATGCTAATAAAGGAAGATTGTTTTTAAATAAAAAGGAACTGCAGACAGTGATACACAGATAAATTACATGACCATGTCAATAATAGCCACATCAATTCACCTAAGAAAGACTAAACATTTTTTTCAACTCTAAAAAAGCTAAGATTTTTCAGAGCTGTCAAAGACTTGCTGAGAACAGACTGACATTTCCCTGACATGCCAATCACATTCATGTATCACTGACACTAACACTGCTCCAAACCTCTTGCAGGTAAAATATTAGGGTGAGGTTAGATGCTAGCTGACCAGACTCAAGAAAATCAGGTGAATTTTCAAGAGATGCAAGAAAAAGAAAGCACTCCAAGTTTTAAAAGAGATAAGAGTAGTAAATTTATAAGAATTTATTTCCCTGGCCTCCCCAAGTCTATCTATTCCTTTCTTCATACCATTTCACAGATTTGTGATTACTTCTACAGAATTGTGGGGACCCCCAATGTTCTCCTGATTCTTTCAAATCTGGAGAACACCTGATTCCTCGCATTCCACCTAATAACTGAATTACCTTTCCTGGGGCCACCTTGTTGAACCACCCAGTTGTCTAAGGAAGCATAGACAGTTGTTCGTGTCATAGGATGTTGTGGTCTTTGATATATTCCCGATTTGAATTTCAACCAACTCCTCACATCTCTCTGATGGGGCACAGTAATAGAACAGAAGTCAATGGGAGATCAGCATGCACTCAGATTCCAGATTCTGAAAGGGAACAAAAATCAAACCCTCCATTCTTTGCCTCTTCACCATGTCTAAAATTCAATATGCTAGAAACCAGGCTTTATCAGTCCATCAAAACTAAATATAAAGCAGCAACTCTCAAGAGCCACATAGTAATCAACATGTACTTTATGTACAATTAAATCTATAATACAAATAACATTAATGTTTATTAAATGTTATGTCTTATAAATCCAAATTGTCTGCCATCTCATAAAAATTTATTGTACACTGTGTTTATTTAGTATTTAAATATCTTTACTGAGCATTGACTTACCTTTTCTAATACAAATAAGTTCATGTACTCCACAGGTTCTCTCTCCACCTATTTAAAAAAAAAAAATTATGAGGCATTAAAACACAGAAAATAGCCTGAGCTTGAATGTTACCAAAAACCACTTTAAATTAGCACCTAGAAATGATCTTGGAAAAAAAATCCCTAATTCTTCTCTTTAAACTTAACTAAATTAATGTGATAACCTGGTTCTCAGAATTTTTTCTAAACAACCCAAAAATTAAGGCTTTATGAAGTTTTGCAATGAAGACACTTCATTCAAGCATGATATTTTGAACAGCAAGCCTCTCAAGAGCAGAAATCACATCACCACTTCCCAAACCCTCTTCATATCAGTATGCACCCAAGTTACCATAAAACAAGGCAAGAAAGAATTTGGCCAGCATTCCAAGAGTCTCTTTATGTACCTCCATAGGTACAACCCTATTCCCCAGAAGTAACCACACTCCTGAGTACTAACAATACATCTTACTTAGTTTTATCTGTTTATAAAATTTATATAAATGGAATCATTTAGCAGTCATTTTTGAGTCTTGCTTCTATCAATATTTGTAACATTAATCCATTTTATTACTTGTGGCTGTGATTCATTCCCTTTCATCACTGTGTAAAATTCCACTGTATATATACATATATGTACACACATCTGAGTATATTCATACATACATGAACTTCAATGCATACATATTTAGATTAACTTGAGATTGGGTTGGTTATAAAAAAATTTGCTATCAACCTTGTTTTATTCTAATTGCTATAATCCTTTTTAACTTGTGTTAAAAACAAGTTATTATATTATTGAAAATTGCTAAGGGAGTAGGGGCTGGAGTTGTGGCTCAGTGGTAGAGCATTCATATAGCACGTGCGAGGTCCTGGGTTCGATCCACAGCATCAAATATAAATAAATAAAATAAAGGTACTGTGTCCAACTACAACTAAAAAATAAACATTTAAAAGAAAGAAAGAAAATTGCTAAGGAAGTAGATTCCAAATGTTCTCATCACAAAAAATAATGAGTAGGTGATGTGACACATAAGTTAATTGGCTCAATTAAATTATTCCACTAATACATGTATTAAATCATCACATTATACCCATAAATATGTACTGATTATTCTAATTTAAAAGTAATTTTATTAGTTACTATGTAAATACATATTTCCTTCACATAAAAACATAATGCCACCAATTTAATGTAGGCTCAATAAAATTTTGTATTGTTCTGTATATGTATGACTGAATCATTATACTGTGAATTACTTTTAAACTTTATATAATCAAAGCAAAATAATTGAATTATTTAATTCATTATAAAAGCTTATTATGAAAGTTCAGTTATAAGAAATAGGAATATCTTACAGAAATTATATGAGAAATTAAATACTACTTTATCCACTAACGAAAAATGTAGGTCATCTGAGAAGCAAGCTAATAAGCTAGAAAACAGTATTTCTATCACTAAAGTAGGTTAGACCTACAGTCTAACTTGGTTGCAACAATTAGCCATTGTTTCCTTCTTCTCAGCAATATAGACTAATCACTATCAGAAACACTGAGAGCAAGAAAAAGTACATAATGTTAAGCCATGTTATAAAATAATTATTATTCAGCAAATTCCCAGGGTAAAATACAGTATTAGCTGGAAAATTACCAATGAGCAAACACAGATAATTTGCTGAAGGGCTAGAATGAAATACAACTATAAAAACATATCTTTAAATTGAGGAGACACCAATCAATTAAGTCAATACTTATCAAATTATAACATATTTTCAAGACATTAGAAGAATCAAGTAATAACAATAATGCAATAAAAACTGAGGCCCATGATGTTTTCTTAGGTTACATAGAAATATTTCTTCTATGTGGTCATTAATGTATATTCTCTAGAAGCTAACATTCGTAACTTAGTTTGAGTTATGTATTTTATCCGTGTAACCAGGCTGCAATTTTTTTTTTTTTTTTTTTTAGGGGCACTCAACCACTGAGCCACATTCCCAGCCCTATTTTGTATTTTACTTAGAGACAGAGTCTTGCTAAGTTGCTTAGCACCTTGCTTTTGCTTTGAACTCATGATCCTCCTGCCTCAGACTCCCGAGCCACTGGGATTACAGGCATGCAACATCAGGCTCAGCCAGGCTGCAATTTTTAACATGTGTAATTAAAACTAGGCTCTCCCACATATTTAATATAAATTGGTTAGGTTTTACTATCAATCTTAAATATAACAGCATAGTTTTTACAAAGCTTAGTATTAACAAATGAAAGCTAACTTCCTTTTATAAGTATTCAACTTATCTATATTTAAAAACCTCACAAATTCAAAAAAGCTGGTCAAATAATTACTATATTTGCCAAAGTACTCATGAGAATCACACAACCAATATAACAAGAAACGGAACTCAAAAATAAAGTTGTCTAACTTGTTATTTTAAAGTATAAAATGACTAACCCAGACACTAAAGGTAACTAATTATCAATAAAATTTTTCACACATTATGTTTAATATAATCAAGAAATAAAAACTGATTTTTCTTCATTTTATGAAAAAATAAAATTATGAATTGTTTTCTAATCTTCTAAGGCAATTTAAATAGAAGTGAATTTTGCAAAAACTTTTTACAGGTAATATTAACATTGCTTTTGAAATAACAATCTAAGCAACATAAAAATGAGCAATAAAAAATGACAAGCTTTGTCAGTTACCATCTTTTCCCTCAGGCAAATCCATGTAGGAGCATAATGTAACCTGGCATAGTCCCCTTATAATTGGGGGGAAATAAAAAGAAACAGATGTGCACGGATGTGTACAAATACATATTTTTTCCACATTTACAAAGGAGAATGTGTAGAAATGTTACAATCCCATCAAAATAGATCCAGGAGACCCTGTGTCTAAATAAAATATTAAAAAGGGGTGGGGATGTGTGGCTCAGTGGTTAAGCACCTCAGGTTCAATCCCTGGTACCTTCCCTGCAAAAAAACAGATACGGGTATACAAAATTGGAATTAAACCCACAATTTAGTTACTTTAAGAGTCCTTTTCAAAATTCACTGTATTTTATCTAACTTGTTCTGACCATTATCCTAAAACACCAAAATTTACAGGTCTACTTATTTCTGCCTTATCAAACATGGGAAGCCTATTGTAGAAAATTTCATCTCATTTAAAGATTCTTCTTCAAAGCATATCCATTAAAATAGACACAATCTGTAAGTTAGCCTTCACTCATACATTGTTATAGTTAATTCGTATGCAAAAACCTATATATAATGAAGATGAAATTTTAAATATTTTCTATTAATGCTGCCAACTACCCTCAAACAATTTAACCACTGATCTCTAGACACATTTTAGTTTTGTCCCTAATTAGCCGTTCATTCAAATATACCAGTTCTGATCTCTAATTTAAAATACAGTGTTGTGGAAAGATCATAGATCCTGAATTTAGCCAGACTTAACTCTGAAGTCAGCAACACCCAGCACCATTTTTGTAACATTTTATGCTTGTTACTTAATCTGTAGGATAAGAAAAAAATAACTAAAAGCCAGGTATTGTGTCATACACCTATAATGCCAGCAACCTGGGAAGCTAATGCAGGAGGATCACAAGTTCAAGGACAGTCTCTGCAACTCAGCAAAACCCTGTCTCAAAATTGTCTCAAAATGAGAAGCCCTGGGTTCAATCCCTAGTACCACAAAATAAAACAGTCATTTGTGAAGTGGTAATAAAAATAACCGCAGGACAGAAAACAGTTTTCATCTTGCAAACTGATTTTCGTGGGTTAGTAGTAGCTGCTGGAGTGAGAGCAAAGGGCAGTGTTGCCCAGGATTCTGAAACCAAGTCCACAACAGATAGGAAATAAGAGTCCTTCATAAAGCAGATGACTACTACAGTTGAGAAAAGGTAAAGTGGTGCTAACCACAACTGAGAGAATAGCTAAGTGATGACTGGCCCATGATGGACACTGAAAAAGGTTAATTCCGTTAGCATTCCCCACAAGAAAAATATAAAATTCAAAGAAAACTGAAGAGTTCAAGCTCAGGAATCAGGGAAGACTTCAGTATAATGTTTTCTTCTCTTTTAAGGCATGAATTATCACTAAATATCAATACTCTTCTGTATAAATATTCAAAAATAAATGTTAACCTTCTCATACTTAACTTGTTCTCTTTCCTTAAAATTTTCTTTAAAAAAATAAACAAAATCTTCAGGCCTCTAATCCTCTGGGAGTTTATCTCCCAAAATGGAATCACTTTGTTTTTTGTTGATACTACGCAATTACTGTAGAATTAAAAGTCTGAATGAATCAAGTTCTTTCTATACTTTTACAAACTCATATTGTCTACAGTATTTATATTCAATTGTAGCCCGAATTTTAAGGAACATACTCACCTATAACCAAATAAAACTCTATTCATGACAATGTCTTATTTAGAGTACTTCACAATTTACAAAGCATGCTCAATACAGTATCTTATTTGATCCACATAAGCTCCTGTGCATTTATTCAATATTTTTTCCTAAGAAATATAAATTTCATAAAATTAAATTCACTATTCACAAATTAATCTATTTCCCAATCATTGTGTCACTTTTTATTTAGTTTGTTAATTAGATTTTTGACTATTAGATGCTCATTAACATAACACAATAAATCCTTGTCAGGTTTTTGACAATTAGAAGCTCATTAATGTAACACAATAAATCCCTGAATAAATATGTGTGCACATACACACACTCTACTAAATTAAATTTTTGAGTTAAATAAGAATAAAACAAAACCTTTTTGTTTTGACTACTACATCAGATGAATATTTTTAAACTACAAATATGCATTACTAAATTTATAAACTCAGAATACTTAAGATAATATTTCATTATGTCACCTCATGATGACTCAAAATTACTAGTCTGAATATCTATCTGAATATAGTCCTAAAAATGTGAAAATAATAAATTGCTCTGTGTGTGTGTATATTTATATGTGTGTGTGTGTGTGTGTGTATAGTTTATTTGTAAATAAATTCCTAGTAACAGTTTGCTGTTTGTCACTATTTCCTCCTCCTACAAAATGGTAAATTGATGCTTTCAATTAATTAGATTTCAATTAATTAAGACATTACTACATACATAAAATATCCATATAGTCATTTTACTCAAAAGCTTGAAATATTCTATCTATATTAGTTTGTTCAATCTTACATTATTGATATACATCTACTTTCAATGGCTGAAGGGGTGAGGTCAACTAAATAAAAATCAAATCTAAGAGGAAAATGACTATACTACCACATATATACTATATATAAACACAGTCTTCCAAAAAAGTAATAATGCAAACAAATATTACTCAAAAAATTGTATAAATTAAGCCAATATGTGGTTCCCTGCCCTTTCCCCATTGGTATGCACTGTTGCATTCTATTACCACCTTAAAACAACTGAAAATAAAAGACAATGATTTCTGTTGTGTATTCTACTTGTTTCAAATTTGGTTTAGTAAGTTAGAAAAGGAACCTCAAGTAAACTTTAAATTACTAAAAATTACTTCCAGAAATCTCTGAACAACCCCATCTAAATGTACAAACACGTCTCAAATCTCTCTCAAAGATTAGAAATTTGGGGGCTGAAGGTGTAGCTCACTGGTAGAATGCTTGCCTAGTATGTGTACGGCACTGGGTTCAATCCTCAGCACCACATAAAAATAAATAAATAAAATAAAGATATTGTGTTCATCTAAACTCAGAAAATATTTTTAAAAACAATTAGAAATTTTATCTTTGCCACAAGTCAAAGTATCACTTTTAAGAATATCATTGATTAAACTGAACTGTAATTCCTCCAGAAATAAACTATTAAATAAATTATCTCATTTTGCTACAGACTGTGAATAGGTACAACATCCTAATCACACTGACCCTACATAGGTATACACTAAGTCTACCTCTTTAGTAATATAACATGGAAAGCAGGAAATGGGTTTGATGTTCTCCCTCGTGATTAATATATAACATGTTTCTATTGGTTTTTTAAATTCAATATTTCAAATGGCTTCTGAAAGCCCAAATTCTGCCTTAAAAATCTTGGGGGGAAATGTATGAATTGCCAAGATCATTGTAATGTCATGTGTAGCTAATAAAAATAAATAAAATAAAATAAAAATCTTAGGGGGAAAAAAAGCTTTAATGAGCATCTCAGAATTCTAGTAATAGGTTTAAAATACAGCATATGTAGAAATGTGTGGCCAACTATATAAGCTGCATTATGAATAAAAGGTATATATCTATACATACATACACAGATCTTTCCAAACTTCTTTTACAATTTTTAAACTGCTTTCCAGAGAGATTAAGTTGTTAAACTAACTTAATTAAGTATACCAAGTTAACAATAAAGGTGTCCATTTTTCACTTTCACAAAACATGTTGCAGAGTCTTTTGTTACTCTTATGGAAAAGATGGAAAAAAGCAGATTGAATGAGGAGACGGGCCAGATATTAAGAAACAGCTTTATCCTAAGGTTTTAAAATTTTTTTGAGATTTGCATTTTACAAAGATAATTAGCACTAGTTTGGAAAATGAGTTGGAAGGAAACTGAAGACTAGAGATAAGACTATTTAGGAAACTAATGAGAGTCTCGTAATAGGAGCATAAACCAAACAACACAAGCACCAAGCAACATAAATTAGTTTGAAATGTGAATTATAACATAGGTGTGATATCCAGGTTTCTAACTTAAATGTCTGGTTATTTAAAATGCCACTCAGCTGGTAACTGTGCATGAAGTAGCAGAGTATGGAGGCGAGATTTGGTGGCTACAACTGATTTGGTGCCTGCAATTACAACTTTAGGACATTCCTAATGTTCTAAGCTACACATTTGGATCATTGTAGGCCATCCAAGTGAAGATATCTAGCTACCATTTGGAAACATAAGTCAAGAAAATTTAGTGTTAAAGATATGCATCTGAGCAGTGGAGGGAATCCACGGTGATATCTACAGAATTCCATGAAACAGTTCAAGAAACATGGTTTGAGAACATACTATGTTCAGGTACTATTCAAAATTTAAGGAGTACTAACATGAGTAAAATGTTATCCTCTAGGAATTTACACTTGCACTGCAAAAGCAGATTTGTAAACAAGTGATTAAAATATTGTTCAATGTGTACAGTACATATAAAGCAGATGATGGCAAGAGGATTGAGAAGAGAAACACAAAAAAACATGAGGTCAAGTAGATGAAGAGAAGATTCAGGAGTGCACATTTATAATCCTAGTGACTCAGGAGGCTAAAGCAAGAGGATAGCAAATCCAAGTCCAGCCTCAGCAATTTAGCAAGAGCCTGTCTCAAAATCAAAAATAATAAGGACTGTGAATACAGCTCAGTGGTAGAGCATTCCTGGGATCAATTCCCAGTACCACAAAAGAGAGACAAAGAGATGACTAAGAACTATGTTGTCAGGAGAGAAGATAAAAGAGCAGTCAACAATGTCAGACTGACAGAGGTCAATAATAGAAGAGTTAATATTCTGGATAGCCATTACATGCTTTGACAGGCCAGGTAGAACATAATTCCCAACATGGTATCAACAAACAGCTAGAATAACAAGAAGGATCTTGAAACTATTCAATATTTCAAAATACCTTTTAAAAATTGCACTTTTAAGATTGAACTAAATTCTTCACATCTGAGTGAAATTATGTTAGTTCATCTTATATGGTATCATTATATATTTATTTGAGGGCCAGACCAGCTGTTAAATGCCTGACTTATAAAGGAGGATATGAATAATATTTAGTAGAAATAAATTGGTGCTATAAAATAAGGGTTCCAGAGAGGAGGAAATAAAAGTGAATCCTCATACTTAAATGTCTAGACTAAAGGCCCAAAACACTGGGACAGAGTATACTCAACTGATATAAATGACCTGTTCTTTAATTAAAAACATTCGTTGGTTATACAAAGGACTGAAGACATATGACTTGAGAGTAATCCAGGTAAAAACTGCTTTTTGTTGACTGCAGCCTCATCTTGGGCCAACATAAAGCTCCAAAAAGGCTACTCTAATAATAAGCTACATTAATAAGATTATGTACAATTCAAAGGTGATATAAAAGTTTTAATGCATACTATTCAACAGTACAACTGAAATGGAAAAGCCCACCACTATATTCCAAATTTTAAAACAGTATAATTCCTTCAAAGGAGGGAACTGGATAGTATGTCTAAAAAAGAAAACACTGTATATTTGTTCTCAAGTTGTAGAGAGGATGCTGTGTAGACAGAGAACAGAGGACTTTTAATTATTGTTACAGAAAGCAGAACCAGATGAATAGACAGAAGTTACTGAATGGTAGACTTTAGGCAAATTACAGAACTTTGGGCCAAATGCAAAGACCTCCCAAATATAAAAATTACTGTCTCCAAACCAGTGTTGAACTCATCACCATTTTTTAAACAACAGAAGTTAAGATTCATCTTTTGGTATTTACACTATATCATATATATTGCCTGTTTAAAATTATCTGTCTTCCCTCACTAGAATGCTAACTCTTGAGGAGAAGACTGTGGTCTTATTCACCTTCATGGGCCCATGAAGTTTAGTACAGAATAATATGTGCAGCTAGCATACAATCAATGTCTGTTAAATTAACAGGTGAATGGAGCAACCATGTTTTAGAATTCAGAATCTCTTCACTGAGAACAATGTTGGATATTTAGATCTAAGAATCTAAAATTCTCAGATGTTTCTAGTACAGAATCTTCATCTAGAGCTCACTTTATAATACAGTCTAGGAATGATGTGTATTAAAAAAATCTGCTTTAGTAAGTGATAGGATCAACCTGACATCTTTGAGATATATCAATACAGTTACTTTGCCTAACTAGGAACGACATAATTGGTTGATCTTTAAACCACAAAACCTAAACAAATACTTAAGTATAAAAATATTTATGAGAGTATCTCAAACATATCAAAGGCTTGGAGGTATAGTTCTGTGATAAACTGCGTGCCTGCATGCATGAGACCCTGGGCTCAATCCTCAGCACTAAAATAAAATGATAATAAAACCACAGAATAATTTCATGAATATGATTTTTAAAATCTTGTTCTTTAAACATACAAGTAGTGGGCAGAGCAAAATACCAACAGTTGACATGAAAAAGGAATCAGTAACATTTAACTGCTACAGAAAAGAATGGACAAACTAAAAAAAAAACTGGAAAATATTTTAAGTTACAAGTTATAAGACCATATCTTAATGCTATCTGACTAACCCTTCTTCACATTCTGGACAAACTTTATTACCTTCACCATTTTACCACAAACTGGATAAGAAAATATACAATACAACTTTTAAGCCCTAGTAAAAAGTACAGTGAGGAAGAGAAGTTGAAAGTACTGTTCCAGATAACAGGAATATCAAAGATTATAGGTAAATCGTATTCCTCAGATCTTATTCCCCATAATCTTAGCTAAAGTAGATATTTGAAACTGAATGTGTGTCCTGCATAGAGCAGGTACTTAATGTCTTAAATGAAACACACAGCTTCATTAATTTTGGAGCTCACAGGATCTGACATAAACTCGCCAGATATGTGTGCTACTAGGGATTGTCATCTATATGGGAAGCACTCGGAAAAGTTTTACTTAGGAGGAACACACATTCAGTGTAAACAAATAAGGACACAGTTCTAGGTACCTTGCACATACAGGTGAGTATATACATAGGGAAATTTACAAGTCACTTGCATTGTCTGAGTTAATATAACAGTGAGGCAGGGATAGAAGATACTGTAGGCTTCACATAAATATCCTAGCTATGATATTAATTTTCACAATATCCTCCTTAAAAGCAAGACAAAATACAGATACTAATTCCAATTCCATGTTTTTTAGAACAAGAAAGAAGTACACGTTAGTGCCACCTACCTTATGTAGGAACTTATTAAGCTACTTTTTAAAAATACTTTCTCACTAAAACAGAAGAATGATATTTGCAGGATTCTAAAAGTGCCCTGGTTGTAAAGATATATTTACTCCTTCATTGAGAAAAGCGGTTTTGAGTGTTAAGGGGGAAAAAAAAAACACTTGATGAGGAAATTAACGTCACCCCAAATTTCCTGGTCCCCTACATCACCAAGGAGAAGGGTAATGGATGGAAAGAAAAATCAGTTCCAGAGCAGGGATGGGAAAGGGTAAGGAAGGGGACAGTTAAACTGGGCTCAGTTTGGCCAGAAGGGAGGTATCTCAGGAGGAAGGTTTGCTGGGGCGATGTAACGGGAGAGGTGCAGCCCGAGCCCCAGTGCCCACGCTCCTCCCAGCCCGTCCCGCGGGGTCTGCAGGGCCGCAGCAGGAGCCCACTCTGTTGGGCCTGGAGGAGGCGGCCCCGACCCGGTACCAGAGCTCCAGACCCGCGTCCCCGCCCGCGTTGGCCGAGACCGGAACCGCTAGGGCCGGGACGCGCGGGCGAACCAGGTCCAGTGTCTCCGCCGCGCCGCTCCGCCCACCCGCCTCCCCGGGGCGCCGACGGGACCCCTGGCGCCTCCGTCGGCCTCCAG
>NW_026000016.1:36807596-36855165 GCF_001458135.2 Marmota marmota marmota
CTCCTGGAGCCTCCCGGAGCCGGGACCACGCCGGGCGCCCGCTCCTCTGTTGCTAGCCCCATCCCGAGCCGAGGAAGGAAGGGAGTAGGAGAGGATGTGGTCAGGACCATGGACAGGTCTTCTCCGTTAAGTGGGGCTCTGGGATTCCACCCGGTGACTCTCGGATTTGGTTAGGTGAAGGTCTGTTTTGGTTTTGTTTTCTTTTGCCAAATGCTCGCCTCAGATCTCCGCTGTGGGATAGAGACAGCTAGTTGGCAAAAGGCAAACAGGAGAGAGGGATTCTGAGGACATGCTGCTCGCTCGCGCGATACTGCTCTCTCTCCCCTACACACACACACACACACACACACACACACACAGGTTTGTGCGCGCGCACTTTACCCCTCGGCCTCGCTGCTGGTCAGACTTACCACCACGGTCGGGTTGGAGCCCCTTGGGAGTATGAGTTGGAATTTGTTTTACATCATGTAAACACCCATTTGAGGCCACACAAAAGTAGGAGTTAGATAGATTCCTTTCTTTCTTTCTTTTTTTTTAAGGAGGCCTAGAAAGCGTGCAGATTTGTTTTTTCTTTCTTACTTTGCAAATCTAAGGGCTTTATGAACAGTCACAGCCCAACCATCAGCAGAATAACAATTGGCCACTTAATTTTTACTTGAGGTGCTTGAACCATTCAATTCTTCACCGAACTCTCATTTTCATTTGGTACTTTAAGGGCGTTGACAATCAAGGGCACAAACAACATTGAGGAATAGGGAGTTCGTGATTCTCCCGAGTAAGGAAAATGATAACTCCTAGGGCACCTTAGCTATATTAGGGACTGACACAAAGAAGAAAATCTTTTGCACTTATGTAAGTGAAGTTGGACTGTAATCTAGAGCAGAAACTGTCTTTCATTGCTTTTACATAACCTCTCTCTTAGTCACATGTTTATGTTCAATAGACATTCTTTTATTAGTTCATTGAATATCTTTTCCAGCCAGGCACTGCGCTGGAAAACTGGCTACAAACAAGAATTATTATTAAAGGATCTACTAGAAAACACAAAAATGTCTATAGTGCAGGCTAGGAAACTTCAAGTATGTATGTGTTTTCACTATATCTGTGGGATTTCCATAAAACATGTGTAATTAAGGACATTTCTCCCAGGCAGCCTATCTTAAAAACTGTCATAAATTCCAAGACATAGGTCTGATTTTGAAACCACAGTTCTGGGTTTGTGGTTTCTGACTGATTCTGAGTAATCCAATTGTTCAACTTTTTAAAAGAGTTTCATATTGAAAGAAAAAAAATTATATTTCATCACCAATTATACAAGTTACTGTATATAAGACCAAGTTACATGAGCTTTCATAACCCAAGTTAATATTACCATAGTATGCTCAGAAAATTTTAGGGGGGTGGCAGGGAGGACTTCAGTGTCAAACTTGTCAAACCTGGAAACTTAAGTCACTGCTGCATTTTCCCGCTTTGATTAAAATGCATAATTCTCCCTACCATGTTGTCTTTAATGAAAAACAAAAGCTATGCTCTCCAAATATTAGTTGGAAAATTTCTGAGACTAATATTGGAGAATATTATATGAATTACCTCAGCTCCCCAACATTTCAAATAGCTTCTGGGTTTGATTAGCAGCTGTTATTGCTAAGATGTGGTTTGTTCCTGCCAAATTTATGATGAAATTTACTTGTCAATGAATGTAACAGTATTGAAAAGAGCCTTAAAGAGGTATTCAGTAACAAGGACAGAACCCTCATGAAGGGATTTATGCAGTTACTACCAAACCTGGATTAATTATTGTTAGTTGTCATCAGAGTGAGTTGTTATAAAGTGAGTCAACTCCTTTGTCCTCTGCCTCTTCTGCATCTGCCCACTTGCCATTCTCACATATACTCCCACCATGTGATGCTACCCTCCTGTTAGGGTACAGCATGAGTCCTTCATCAGATAAAGCTACCCAGTAGTCAGTCCTTGGAACCGTGAGTAAAAATAATCCTATTTTGTTTATAAATTATACAGTCCCAGGTATTCAGCTATAGAACAGAAAAGGAGCTAAGACAATAGTTACTTAGAATTGGCTTTTTAAAGTAGCTTCTCTATATACTCCTATTTCTAAAGTATGTCATGGATTCAATACTTTCAGTTTGGGGACATTTCAATTATAACTTAAAATTTTTAATTTTTAAAAAATTACATACTCTGCTAAGTGACAAAAATTATTTCTAATCTTGAACTTATACCTCCAAATTATGTTTAGGCTATGCACTTTTAGACACTAGATGTTCAAGAGCTTCTTCATTTTTAATTCTTCATTCTTCTTCATAATGAATTATTTGCAAAATAGTTTACAACATAATTCAAGCAATTACCTAGTTTTCCCATCATGTGTGATAGATATAGGAATTGAAATAAGAAGTCAAAGTAATTTTCTTTCTTGCGACTATGAAATGGAAATGTCTTTGGTATTTTAAGTTTCAAATCAGTTTTCCATAGAAATATTATTTTAAATGATAGTTTGATTTCTAGGAGGGCCAAAATCTAATCACCAAATAATGTGACTGAAACATCAATGGAAAATTTGAGCGTTAGGATGAATTATTTGGAAAGATCAAGTCAAAAGTAAAAAGTGAAAAGTAATTTTACCTACATTAGTTAAGTAATTTTTGTGTACCAGGTAAATAAGCAACTACCACTAACAGCAATATCAACTGTCAAAATATGTTCCAATACTAGAAGTTCCCAATGGATTTTCAAGAACAAACCCATTCTTTTAAGCTAGAATCTTCCTTTATTTAATTTAAACTACTAATTGAAAAATACCAAAGTCTATAAAAGAATGAGGAAAATGCTATATGGCAACATATAGTTGAACATACAGAAATAAAGACAACACCTATCTATGCAAAAAAAATACATTTTAAAAATTTAGTCAATGTTAAATTGTTATTCCAGGATTTTAAACCATTGAGTGAAAATGACATTTTTACACTATAAACTTTTTTTTTTAGCAATTACAAATATCTGAAAAGATGTGGCTGCATATAAAAACAGTGAAAAAAACTAATTAAAACCAGTAATAATTCATTTAGCCAATGAATCATAATGCCATAAAAACATCTATAATATTAGTTATTTTTTTCTGATAACTTTGAATGATTCCATACTTCTTAAAGAGAAAAGACAGAAAATTAACTTTACAAAATAAATATTACAGCTTTTTGCATTTACAAATTAGTTTCTGTTTAAAATAAATGTAATTATCAGGAACATATCAAAGTGTGTAATTGACTTATTTTGTTTATATTTTTTGTGTTGTGAACTTTTGAATTATACTTGCCTTTCTAAATACATATGTTCTAATAAGATCCTCTGTCTCCAATTAATTCTGCATTGTTTAATAACTTTTTGGTTGCAAATGAGAGCCACTCAATTTGGACTTGCTTAAGGAAATTGGAAAATTAATTATGAATATATAAGTACATAAATAAAGCTGAGCCTCAGGATCAACTAGACTTGAGAACCCAAATGTTATCCTATACTTTGAGTATCTTATCTTTACTTCTTTCTGCATGTTGGCTTCATTTTGCTTATTCACTACAGATTAACTTTCTCCCTATGGCGCAAAAACATGACGCTTGAGAGATCCCAAGCTTTATAATATATAGATTTTGCCAACTTTCTAGGCCCTACATCTATAAATTAAAAGGTTGAGTGTCATTGACTCAATTTAAATGAACTAACCTGCTCCAGACCAATCAGTAGGCCAGATACTAAAATTAGTTCAGCTTAAATCAGGAGCATACCTCTGAACAAACCTTTTATTATTTTGTTATTTGTGGCAATATTAGTAGCAACAAGCCGCATGGGGCTATTAAGCACTCAAAATATAGCTAGTACAACTGAGAATTGAATTTTTACTTTTAATTAAAAAGTCACATATAGCTAATGTCTGCTTTATTGGACAGCATAGCCTTAGAGCTACAGAAATGATATGGTTATGTTCAGGAAGTGACTACTAAAGAGGATTATTTAGTGGGTACTTGGTGAGATAAACAATAATGTCCCTGATGTGAAAAGAACCATAATAATTTCCTATGTGTGGCAATACTACCTGATGACCTAATACAGTAAGAAATATATCTATCATACTGTGTGGAGATAAAAATAAGAGAAAGAAAGAAAAATAAAGATAAACAAATCAGAATAAATCTTTTTCTCTATTCCATTGCTTCCAGCAAGTATTTTCCTTAAGAATTATCAATTAGCCCTCTTTAAGCAGCACAGTAATAATCAAAAGAATAACATGGAATATTCTAGACTTGATTTTTTAAAATTGTTTTTAGTTGTAGTTGGATATAATACCTTTATTTTATTTATTTATTTTTATGTGGTGCTGAAGATTGAACCCAGTGCCTCTCACATGTGAGGCAAACGTTCTACCACTGAGCCTCAACTGCAGACCCCCCAGAACAGTTTTTAATAACTTAGATCAAATGGTAGTTTTTTTTTCCTGCCACCTAAAGTTTCATAAGTAGCACAGCTCTACTAAAGAAAGGGGAAAACAAATAGACATTAATTTATTACCTTAAAGTCCTTCCATTATATTATCTAAGCCTTATATGCAGACAGAAGGCCAGCTACACTTTTTCCTTTTTCTCTGTAAATATGTAAATGTAATCTCTGTGATACAATATATAATATTATATATGTAATATGTAAATATAATCTATATAAATATAATCTGTTAATTTTTATTATTGCTCAATGAGGTTATCACTGATGGCTAACTACACGAAATAATACACTACATTTTTTTTTTTTCCCCGAGAGCACTAACACAGCCTGATACTGGTCTGTCGGCATAAAGGAGTAAACAGAACTTCTAAACAAATACATCAATTTAACACAAAATGATCAACAAGTATATGCTTAATAGGATACAGTATATAGTAGCTAAGCATTCTTATTCATAACCAAGAAATATATTGTTTTGTTCTGGGTAGAAGTACTTGACTATATTTAAAGCATTTTTCCCCACAGCTGAATATTTTCATGATAATGACAAGTGATATTTATATAATGACTTTCACTCAAAGGTCAACAATATGCCGTAATCCTTTTTAAATAACATAAATATGTCACCCACAAGTAAATGCAGCCACCTATCATGCAGAAAGCAGAAGCAACTTTTATAAGTTCTTAAGAATATACACCTATAAAATTGAATTCTATAACTAAAATAAATTGATAATCTGAATAGTTGAAAAACTAATCTGCTTCTGCAAAAAACATACTGAAATCTCTTTAGTTTATGTAAATACAAATGTGTAGGCCTGACTCAGAATAGAAATTCTGTAAAGGTCACTAAGAGCTTTTATTGCTAACATTTATCAAATATCAGAACCTCAGCCATTATTCTTTCTATAAAAGTAGAGGCATGTGCTCAATTCATTTTTGTTAAATAAATAAATAAATTGAAATAGGCCTAGGTGTCATGGACCTCTCCCTCATATTAGTAATTCTTAAAATTTGATGTATATATTTGCACAACAGTGAGATAAAATAGCCATTGACAATTGTTACAAAGAACTGAAAGTAGATAAAGAATTTTTAATACAGAATAGTATTTCTCATTATCATCTTTCTAATAATTTTTTCCCTAATATAGAAACTTACTACTATGGATGAAATTTTTTCTGAAGTTTAGCATAATTTATTATAGGAATTATGGAACATCTTTGAAGATTTAGAAAATTGTGCCCCAACAATCAGTTACAGAACAAAGATTTGTAGGAATACAATATCAGGATTTTAAATGACATATTAAGGTTGGAAAGTGAATTGTAAGACTCTAAGTATAATTTATATTTCAATTTCTGTATAAATTTTCACTTCATGAAGATGCTCACTAAATTTTTAAAATACTACAAAATGTGGTTCTAAAAAATACATTTGCTAGTAACTACCTAAGTAATTGAATTTTTCTCCTAAAACTGTATGCATAAATATTTTGTTTATCTTTCAATAAATAGAAAAGATGATATATAAGATAATGGGTATAACTACTGGGGTACCTGCCATTACTACTACTTTCTGTCCACTGTATATTGTTGTTATCAATTTACAGGTAGAAATGTACTCCTTTTTAAGATACTAAGCCATATCTTTTTTTCTTCTGTAGACTTCTCACCCAGCCAAAACATACTTGATTTAATGTATTCCTATATTACTAAATTAAACTCAGTATTGTTTGAGTGCATACTAAGTTTCAAACTCACAGACTAGAACATAGTAAAGTCTCCACTGGGATCCAATTTTGAATCTTTTAAGCATCAGACAATTAACTTGTAATTGCCTAATAATAATCCCCACCTGTGTATTGGTTTTTAGTTACTATAACAAATACCTGAGAAATTCAACTGATAGAGAAAAGTTTATTTTGGTTCCAGTTCATGATCAATTGGCCCTGTTGCTTTTAGAGCTGTGGCAAGGCAACACATCATGGCAGGAGCACATGGAAGAGCTCATTAAACAAAGACTGCTACAGAAAGAAAGAGAAATCCAAGAATAGGAAAGATTTATTCAAGTTTTAAAATATGATTATTGAAACAGATCATTCATCAGAAGGAACAGTAATAGTATCAACAGACTCTGGATGCCTAGCCACTGCAACACTTAGCATGATGCATGAAAACCACAGCCACACCTCATATGCGGTAGGCTCCCCGAGCCCCTCAGATGAGAGCTGCACCTAGGCCAACACCAGCAGCTCAGCCACCAGCTGCAGCCCCACCATCTGTAGTCAGCTCACCTGCTGTGCAGCGGCACACCAGCAGCTAGGTCTGAAAGGCCCAGATGGCAACCACTGTGGCTGGTGTGGCCGTGAGCTCTGTTGTAAGGCACATGCTGAGCCATGCCATCACTGGGGGCTTCAGCAGAGGAAGTACTGCTGAGCCTTCAAGCCTGATATCACATCAGGAGCCTCAGGGAACCCAAGCAACACATCAGCAGCAGATTGGTGGCCCTTGTTTTTATGAGGTAGAATAACATTTGGAGTATGCCCAGAACTGGCATGATTGTAAGGGTTTCAATAAGGTATTGAAACAGTGCAGAATTGCTGATGGATTAGTGTAATCAAGAAGCTCAAAATGAAGAAGTAAAAAATTGGCTCTGATGACCAAGTTACTTTAGCATACAAATGTACTTGATAGTGAAAGTATGCAATGTAAAACCTCTCTTAATAGCCTCAATGTTTCTGAATGGCAGTGAAAGAGTATGCTAACTATATGGAAGTTCACTGAGTTGGGTCAACATTAGGGGCTGGGCCAATGTTTGTGTGGCCTCCTTAAGCCAGCTGTTCTTATGTTCTTCTTTGAGTAAATTAGGATAAAGTGATTTTCTCCTGGGGGGAAAAAAAAGAATAATACCAACATTTTGGAAAGCAATTTGGCAGTTTGGTAAGAAGTTAAACATATACCTACCATAAGATCTCATCATTTTCACCGATATTTGTTCAAGAGAAAGAAAGCATATGCCCACGCAAAGACTTGTACATGAGTGTCTATAGCAGTTTTTATTTGAAGTTGTCCAAACTGGAAAAAATAAAACAAATGTTCACCAATAAGCAAATGGATAACAAACTGTGGTATATCCATATAAATGAATAACACCCAATAATTAAAAGGAATAAACTATTGGTGCCTACAATATCATGGGTATATCAGAATAATTTTGCTAAATAAAAGAAGCCATGGAGAAAAACAAATATACTGTGATTCCACTTAATTATAAGTCTGAAATATGTGAATTACATATAACTACTGTAACAGACAGTAGATCAATGGTTGTCTGGGAGGAAAGAGGTAAGCAAGCCTAGGAAGGGGCAGGACAGAGAGATTACTAAGGGACAGAAGGAAGCTTTACATGGGACAGACCCATGATGGATTTGTTATCCTGATTATGATGGTGATTTCATGGATGTATACCTACGTCGAAACTTGTCAAAACATTTACTGCAAACATGTTTTCTACATAAGGCTTTTCCATTGGTGCTAGTAATTGCTAAGTCGTTTAATGTTCTGATATATATATCTGCAGTTGGGAGAATACGAACCCTGGTGATAGTTCTAAAGATGAACTTAGACAATGACATCAAGGATCCACAGACTAAAGAAGACCCCTGTGTATAAATACCTGTGTAGTAAAGGCAAAAATTCTCTCTCCTTCCAGTGCTCTTGGAAAACTTTTCTTTTTTTTTTTTTTTGGTACCGGGGATTGAACCCAGGGGTGCTTCACCACTGATCCAGATCCCCATCCCTTTTTCTATTTTAAGACAGGGTCTCGTCATGTTGCTTAGGGCCTTGCTAAGTTGCTGAGGCTGGCTTTGAACTCACAATCCTCCTGCCTCAGCCTCCCTAGCCACTGGGATTACAGGCATGCGCCATCACATCTGGTGAAAACCTGATTTTATATTCCAAATTCAGTTTCATGTAACAACTATCATATTTCTCAATTAATGTATATTAAATAAGGGCATGTGTTTGCAAAGCCCTTTGTGCAGAATATAAAATATGTATAAATATCTTTGATTCTGCAAAATGGCAAATGCCTGTACTAACCTACCTGATCTATGTTCTCAGCTAATCCAAAGCAATAAACCAGAGAGGAAACTGTATGAAGAACTCTGTTCAGAATAGTACACTGTGTGTGCTACACTTGAACAAACCTGAGAGTGAGTGTCCCTTAAATTTTGTACCCTAGGTGCCTCCTTTACCTTACTTTTTGTCCTTATCCTGGATCTCTGCCATCTCTGGCTTCCCTGGGTCACAGGAATGTGAGAGGATCTCTAGAGGCAAATCTCTTTTGACTCCCAGCACCAAATCCACAGTGGTCTTTCATTAGTAAAAATGTATTTAATTAATGAAATGTCCTCAACAAAGCCCTCCAATAAGTGAATGAAAACAGAATAGAAAAAACTTAAACCAGAAACAGCACAGATAGAATAGACCTGGAGTTTTAATTAAGTTCAGAGTATATATATAGGGTGCCTACTAAAATTATTAATGCAATTCTAGGCTATAATTTTAGAGATCTATTATCTAGCACAAAGAAAGCAGTGATTCTACTCTTCTCTGCCCTGGTAAGAAAATACCTGGAGTGAATTCAGCAGCAAGACATTTCTAATTATATTCTGAGAAAAAGGTTAAAAAGCTGATAATGTTTAGTCTGTAAAAGAAGTGACTCAGGGACTTCATGATAATTGTTTTCAAATATTTGAATGACTGCCAGATGAAAAGAGATCAGGCTTATTCTGTATGGTCACAAGAGTTAGAGCCAAAATGAGTGGGTAGCAGCTGCAGAGAAACTGATCTGGGCTTGTTATAAGCCCTGGTGCCGAGATTATTGTTGTTATGAATAGTCTTTCTTGGTTTAAGGTGTATAACAATTGGATTTTTACCACAATAAACCAGATTGTAATCATACCCTACACACGAGCTCTACTGGAACAGAATTATGCTAACAGACCTAGTCAACAAATACATTAGGCAAATGGCAGGTTTGGGAAGCATCCATCCCTTTCCCTTCCTCCTTACTTGGTGTTTTTCTTTTTTTTTTTTTAATGTGTGTTTGTTTTTAGACTGTGTTGGTGGGGTATTTGAAGATGATATTTTCTCAGTGGGCTTTCTTCTATCTGAAGGACCTTTCCTGGAATCTTGTCCTATAACCTTTCCATCCCTCCCTCTCCCACACAGTCCAAATTCTTAGTAGCCTTCGTTTTAGAACAGCTTCCTGCTCTCAAAATCCTAAGGGCTATATGCTATTTTTGTCTCAGGAAAAATAGACTCAGGTAGTCCCTTTCTCTCTCTTCATTCCTCCTAATTTATACTTTTGTTTTAATCTCCAAAGATGATTCACTTTTAGCCTCCTTCTGGTCAAGAAGCTAAAATGAAGAACAATTCGTGCTTACATACAGACCTTCCCCCATCTAAGTTCCTATGATTCTAAGACAAGCTTAAGTTGGAATTGATCCTGGTGGTCTTGAAGAATAGTGAGATTTATAACTATGAAGGAGTAGCACTGGGGAATAATAGTAAGAATCAAAAGGTTCTGGGATTTGAGATGACTCTCAAAGTCTCGTAAGATTTTTGGCAAGGAAGTGATATATCCAAAGTGATACTATAGAAAGAAAATTATAAGGTGGAATATAAAACTGGTTAAATAAAGGCATAAATTATTCAGAAGATGCTATGATAGTCCAAGAATAAGACAGTGAAAGCAGAAACAACAAGAACAACTGTGGGAATGGAAAAAAAAGAGAGACATGTTAGAAGGATTTTGACAATACTTAGTGTGCTGGATGTTATTGTTTTATCTGTCCAGAAAAAAAAAATATATGCCTTCTTTTTGAGGAGTTGTACCTGTCCCACTTTAGCCACATGATTCTGAAGGGGACTGGTGTGCTTCCATGACAACACCCCTTTTAGACTAAGGGCCATGGCTACTGTACTTGGAAATCCAGCTCCATATTTGCACTGAGGCCATTCCTCCTTCTGGCTGCTCCTGCCAATGACTTCCACGATGATAACAAGGTAGATCCATTCCAAGGAGACTTGAGACTCCTTTTCCAGCCAACTTTGCCTCCAGAACTACCCAATAACCTTGTGGAACCTCCCATAGACTGCACAGCAATATAGATCCAAGCTGTGTGCTCTCTCTCTTCTCTCTTTCTATGTCTCTCTCTTGCTCTTCTTCACTCAGGGTCAGATTACATCATTGTCTGATGATTCCCAGACATTTCTAACTCCCTCCTTATAGATTTCCTTTCATATAGGTATTTCCTCTAATAAAATACTTACACATTTAATCCTTTTTTTGGCATCTGTTTTCTTAGAGTACATGAACTAATACAGCTGCTGCTATGGTTTGAATATAATTTGTCCCTGCAATTCATGCAGGAGTTTAATCCTCAAAGTAATTTTGAATGGTATTAAGAGGGTGGGAACTTAATCTGCCTATGCTTTAGAAGTGAGGTCTTTGAGAAGTGATTAGGTTTAGGAGAAATTATTAGGGTATAGCTTCCATCATTGAATCCTTGTGCTTTTACAAAAAGAGGAAGAGACATAGACACAAACACACAGGTACATTCCCTGTAGCTTGCTACATGATGCTCTGTGCCACTTCAGGACTCTGCCAACAATAAAGCTATCATCAAATGGGTATTTCATCATAGTATCCCTGCCCCCCCCCCCACCAAACACCTTAAACTAACATAACTGCCAGTTCCAATCCCAATCCCCCCCACACTCACACACACACACTCCACACATACCCCAAGGGTAACACAAGGTATAGGCTGGACCAATCCAATAAGCTGGGCCAATTCAATACTATAACATCCCACTATTCATAATAATTGGTCCAAAGAATAGGCACATAACATAAGCTGGACCAGTCAGAATTCCTTCTTGAGTCTGGTTGAATTTACACTGGAGGACAAACAGATTTTTGAATGTACATAGGTAGGGCCATAGGGTGTGACCTTAGTCTGCTCCTGAAATTCCAGCTTTGTAGAAAATAATAATAATAACTAGCTGTCATCCAGATAGAAATAGAAAGAGCACATTCTGGTGGCACCAGCTTGCACAGTTCTTAAGATTCCTAGACATGCTCTAGTTCCTGCAGCTCTTCCTTGATTCTGTGAGCTACCTCAGGATCCTCCCAGCAAATTCTTCTTTTCTCTTAAGATAATTGGAGTTTCAAACTCTGATACTTGCAACCAAAAGAGTCCTGATTAATATGTAGAGTGGGAAAACAGATAAAGGGTTGAGTACAGGATTAAAAAAGCAGTTAGTTCTAATATTATAAGCATTGGAGACAAAAATAATGGTGCTATTCACACAAAAAATATGAGGATTAAAAACATCTTATGGGAAATTATTCAGTCACAACAGGATACCCCCAAAAAATGTAATGTAGATTATTGAGGTTAATAAAAGATCAAAGCCTTAGTGAGAGGTTTCAGATATGAGATATAGATACAGAACAGACTTGCTACTTGAAACAAAAATGTAAAATCCATCAAGGCACTACAATAGGCTTTTGCAGTGTAATGAAATGATTATTTCCTGATTTTTATTTTGCACTCTTAAACTTAACCTATGTGAATTTGTTCTTAACATAAAATATCCCTCATCAAAGTAATTTGCTAATTAGTTAAAATTAGCTAGATTCTCATTTGTTATAATAAAGCATGAGCAAGATTAAATTCAAAAAATAGTTAAACTACACAAACGATAGAATATACCATAAATATTTTCTAAAAGAAACCCAAGTTATAATAAAAAAGCTATAATTACTTTAAATAATATTTTATGTACCTGAAAGACTTATAATGGAAAATAAGAAGAAAATCTTACTTATATGTCATTATAATTACTAAAAAAAAACAAAACAAGGGAAAGAAGGAAATTGAATGCTAGCATTCATAAAACTAAGGCAAAAATGCATTAAGTTCTTAAATTTTTCCTCCATTAATCCATCTCTGGATTACATAATAACATATCCTGCACTTGTCTTAAAAAAAAATTAGGTCCAATATCATTGTTAGGACAGTGATCCATTTGAGGATAAAGGAATCTTTTTTTTTTTTTAATGACTTCTTTTTGAAAGATAAGAAATTTCTTTTCCAGAAACTGATTAGGCCAGCAGGTGATGAGGTGGCTGTGATAATTATAATATTATTCCATGCCCTCATTGACCTACATTCTCAATTTGCATTTTCACTAAGAACTTTTGGCAGCAAGTGTATAACCTTTGCCAAGAAGGTTTGCTCTGGTGGCCATCCAAACTGGAGAGTTAAGCAAAATGTCCCCCAACAGGATACTAAATACCTAAGTCTTTCTTTAAAATATCTGTCTTAATATAGTCATGTGTTTCATGGCTCCTTAAATAAAATTGGATTGTTTAAAAAGGCTAGGCAAGGCTAAATTCAAAATAATAATTAAAGGACATAAACAATAGCACATAATATAAAAGCTGTCTAAAAGAAAAAAAGGCCAAAACCAATTTATAGTTGCTCTAAATAATATTTTTAATCTGAAAATATATTTTTATACACAGGTGTTTCTCAAAGTGTGGTACTCAGTACTGCCTCAATATCATCTGGGGTTTGTTAAAAACACAAATTTCCAGATTCCATATCATACAAAATGAATCACAGTCTCTGGAGGTAAGGTCTGAAGTTCCATGGTGCCTAGTGAGAGGAAGTCAAGTCATTGGGTCATGCCCTTGAAGGGTATATTAGGAGGCTCAGCCTGCCCTCCTCTTTTGCTTCCTGGGTGCCATATGGTGAATAAGCCTCCTTGCTCATGTGCTCCCCCAACAATGCACTGTGACACCACAATCCCATAGCAACAAGGCCAAGCAAGCATGGATTAAAACCTCTGAATCTGAACCAAAGTAAACATTTTCTCCTAATAAAAGGGTTTAAAGATCCAGTTGAAGACATCTGCTAGAAAGTTAAGCAAAATGACAAAGATATAGAAAATGGGAGGTGGGAGTAAGGACACAGAAGTTTTAATCTACAAATAAAAGGAGTTTCAGAAAGAAGAAAGAAGAAATCATCAAAGAAAAAAACCTAGAGTTCCCATATTTGAAGAACATGACTTTACAGATTAAAAGGGCACTATGAAGACCTAGTACAACTGACAAAAGGAGACCTACATGAAGCCACATCTCATGATCCCTTTAGAATATTGAGGATAGCAAAAAGATCAGAAATCAGATGTATCATAAGAATAAATATGGAACAGTCTGATACATAATAGTCACCCAATGAATTATCTAGTTTGATTTTAGACTTCCAAGAAGCAATACTATATACTAGAAGGTGATAAAGAAATGCCTTCAAAATTCTAGAGGAAGATTATTTCAAACTTAAATGTCTGTGTCCATCCATATTATAAATAGAATAGAAAGGTAGAATAAAGACATTTTCAGGCATGTATGATCTCAAAAAAATTTTCTCTTGCTATGCACCGTTTCTTAAATAACTATTTGAGAAAGTTCCCCAACATAGCAAGAGAATAAATCAAAAAAGAGAAAGAAACAGGTTATGGGAAACAGGAATTCTAATGCAAAAGAGAAACTCTTGGAATCCTAAAATGATGGTAAGGGAAGAATTGGAAATTTCTGAGCATCAAGCACAGAAGGCAGTGAGTTCTACTGGACCAAGTCAGGAGGCTCCATGAGAGAGACTTACTCGTTCAGGAAGATGAAATTGATAGACTTTTTGATGTACCTAAACATCTTGAAAGGGTATTTAGACAAGAAGAGATGGGAACATAAATAACAAAGATCCTAGAGTAAAACAACAAAAACATAAGACAATGATGGACTTCTGTCTGCAAGAAAGAAAATGTAATCACATGTTTTCTGCGTGGCTTAGCTCTGAATAACAATCAGTTAGTTAAGAAAATGTAAACTTTGAATATCAAATGTAAATACTGAATATAACCAAAGTATAATTTAATGCTTTGAGGAGGTAGCTCAGTGGTAGAGCTTACCTGGGTTCAATCCCCACCCAGTACCACATACACATGCACACGCAGACACGCAAATGGAAACAATACCATCTATAAATAAAAACAAAAGCTAACAACAATATTTTAAACAATTGCAAGTGAATGCTTTGGAAAATATAAGAACTTTGACATATACAAAGGGCATAGATGTAGGAAAAGCAAAGAGAATTAAATCCTCATCTTCCATAGTAGAATAGATAAGTTTATAAGTGAAACATCAAGTAGGAGCAATGCAACCTATTATTTAGATATATAGAGATAAATTTCATATTAATCATATAAACAAGAGGAAATTGTTGCCTAATTAGGAGAAAGAAAATTTTTTTCATAGTAAATCTTTAAGACATAGCTTACTTTAAAAATTCTGTGCACATATGATCTTGATTCTTTTTAAAAGAGAAAGGTCAAGGAAATAAGAAAAGGGATTTATTTGCTCAAGTTGTAGAAATACACAAACTATGAAGGCCTCAAAACTGGTATGTCAATTTGAGCTCTCTTAGAAGCTAAAGCAAAAATGGAGTTAGAAACGCAAGAAATTTATTAATGTGAATGTCTATGAAAGAGAGCGGGGAAGCATTCAGATAATAATACTGATTTGACCCCTGTGAACAGAAAGAAAAAGGAATGAGGATTGAGTAGAAAGAGCTTCAAATCATTATGTAATTCTGAGAATGTTTCATTAACTCTATTATCAAGCTCCAGAATAAAGACTGCCTTTTAGAGGAATTTCTCCTTGAGTAGAAAAGGCCAAACCCTAGGTCTCCCTGCTGCACTCACCACTACTGGCCACCATGGTCAGTCAATCTTTGTTTCTGGCTCTGGCTCTGTGTAGGGAGAATACTTCTTGCCTTGAACACTGTATGAATTCTTCAACATCTCCATGGTTCCTACTAGCTTCTATAGTGCTTTGGATGTGGAATGTCTCCTAAAGGGACACGTGTCGAAGGCTTGGTCCCTATGTACCAATGTTCAGAAATGGGATTTTGGAGAGAAATTGAATTATGAGGGCTCTAACCTCATCAATGTATCTTAATCCACTGAGGGATTCAGAGCTGAATTGACTACTGGAAAGTGATAGAAACTGTACATGGAAACTAGTTGAAGGAATTAGATTCTCAGAGCTATGCTTTGGAAACTATATTCTGTCCCCAATCCCTTTCTTTATCTCTGCTTCCTGGCTGCCATGATGTGAGCAGCTTTCCTCCATCACACCCTTCTGCCATGATATTTTGCCTTGCCACAGGCCTAAAAGGAATGAAGTAAGCCAAAATAAATCTTCCCTCCTTTAAGGTGATTTGCTTAGGTATTGTGACACAGCAACGAAAAGCTAACTAGCATAGCTTCCCTTTTTGAGGAGACACTTAGAAGAAAATTAATGGGGGGGCTGGGGATGTGCTGGGGGCTGGGGATGTGGCTCAAGCGGTAGTGTGCTCGCCTGGCATGCGTGCAGCCCGGGTTCGATCCTCAGCACCACATACCAACAAAGATGTTGTGTCCACCGAAAACTAAAAAATATATATTAAAAAAATTCTCTCTTTCTCTTAAAAGAAGGAAAGAAAGAAAGAAAGAAAGAAAGAAAGAAAGAAAGAAAGAAAGAAAGAAAGAAAGAAAGAAAGAAAAAATTAATGGGATAAACTGCAGCACTGTTTTCTACCATGGATTATAGTCTTGCATCTGGTAATCATTTTCTTCCTTCTCTACTACCCATTCTAAATTTTACTCACACTGAGCTATCGTTTCTGGAGGTCTTAGTGGGTTATCTGGTGGCTTAGATAAACCCTCATTTCTGAAGTTTCTGAGCTCTGACCCCTCAATCAAATCAGAGTTGCTGCATTTTTTCATGCATAGTCATGGGTTAATGGTCAAGTGGTTACGAGAGTATTAAGAAGCAATCAATTTCTAAGAACTATGGGATAATATGAAAAGACCAAATTTAAGATTTATCAGGATATATGAAGGTACAGAGATACTTTTTTGTACAAAGGAATGCACAATCTTTTCAATGAAATAATATCAGAAAATTTCCCAAGCCTAAAGAATAAAATGGAAAATCAAATACAAGAGGTCTATAGGACCCCAAATGTACAAAATTACAACAGAACCACATCAAGGCACATTAAAATGAAAATGCCTAACATAGAGAGGAAGTATAGAATTTTAAAGGCTGCAAGAGGAAAATATCAGACTATGTATAAGGGAAAACCAATTTGGATCTCAACTGATTTCTCAACTCAGCCTCTCACAGCTAGGGAGGTCCTGGAATAACATGCTAAGCTCTGAAAGAAAATGGATGCCAACCAAAAATCCTATATCCAGAAAAATTAAGCTTCAGATTTGAAGATGAAATAAAAACCTTCCATGATAAACAAAAGTTAAAAGAATTTGTGGCTAGAAAGCCTACACTACAGAACATTCTCAACAAGATAGTCCATGAAGATGAAATGAAAAAAAAAAAAATGAAAATCAGCCAGGGGAGGAACTACACAAAAGGCAAAGTTAATCAAAGGAGAAACTAACTCAAATTAAAAACTAGAAATAAACCCAAATGACTGGGAATACAAATCATATCTCAATAATAACCTTGACATTAGTAGCCTAAACTCATTAATCAAAAGACAGACTGGCAGATTGGATTAAAAAACAAGACCCAACAATATGCTATCCCCAAGAAACTCACCCCGTAGGCAAAACCATCCATAGACTGAAGGTGAAAGAATGGGGAAAAACATGGCTTGTGTAAACAAGCAGGGGTTTCTATCCTCACATCAGATAAAGTGAATTTTAAGCCAAAGTAAGTCAGAAGGGACAAAGAAGTCCATTTTATACTGCTTAAGGGAATTATACATCAACAAGACATGGCAATTGTAAACATTTATGCCACAAACAATGGAGCATCTATGTACACTAAACAAACCCTTCTCAATTTCAAGAATCAAATATACCACAACACAATAATGCTGCATAACTTTAACATGCCTCTGTCACCACTGGATAGATTCACACACAAAAGAAAACTAAATAAAAAAGCTATGGAAGTGAAAAATACAAATGATAATTTAGACTTAACAGACATATATAGAATATTTCATCCTTTGATGACTGAATACACTCTCTTCTCACAGGACACAGATCCTTCTCTAATATAGACCATGTTATGTAAGCTATCACATATGTTGGCATACAATTATCTTAATATATTTTTAGCATCTGTAGGTTTATTTTGATAGCTCCCTTTTCACTGATATTAACTTTTGAGTTCTTGCTTTTTTGTTGGTTAGACTTGTTTTATTTTTATCAAATTTTAGCTGATCATTTCTTCTCTATTTCATATATTTCTGCTCCTACTCTTATTTTTTTCCTTCCTACTACATAATTTGAAAATAATTTGATTGTTATTCTAGCTTCTTTCTGATACAAGTACTTTAAGTTATAAATGTTCATCTGAGTACTGTTTCATCCCAAAGATCCTGATATTTTAAGTTTTTATTATTACTTAGTTCTAAGCACTTTTTATTTACTTTTTTTGTGCGTTTCTTCTTTGATCTGTGAGATATTTATAAGTGTTCCATTTAATTTTGAAATAGTTGACATGCGGGGGTGGGGTTCTATATATCTTAAGGTGATTGATTTCTTTTTAAAATTTGTTTTAATTAGTTATACATGACAACAGAATACATTTTGATACATCATACATAAATGAAGTATAACTTCTCATTTGTCTGGTTGTACATGATATAGGGTTACACTGATCACATAATTATATATGCATATATAGGGTAAAAATGTCCAATTAATTCTACTATCATTCCTTCCCCCATTCCCCCTCCTCTCCCTAAGGTGATTCATTTCTAATATAATAAATCCTGCAGGAAACACAGTCTGTATGATTTCAAATTTTTAAAAAAGTAATGAAATTGCTTTTTATATTGATTATATAAGTTACATATATGCAAAACTTATCAAATTGCATACTTCAAGTTTGTGCATTTTATTGTACTTAAATTTACCTCAATAAAGCTCTGAAAAAAAGAAGCAATCAGAGGATACCCTATATTTCATATAAACATCTTCTGCCCTTATTATGTAACAGCAGCCTTACCTCCTCCTGAGAATAAGATAATTACCTCTAACAAGATTTTGATTCCTTTTCTATTTTGCTGATTCTAGGTAAAGGAATCCAAAGTGCCCAGTGGAAGTTTTTAATTTGTAATTCAATGGGACCCTGAAAAGATCATTCCCACTTTGAGAGTGATCTTGCACACCTCAGAATTGTAGGGACCAGGAGCACAATGTGCCCCAATGGGTTATTGGAAATGGTGGTAAATGGAGCCACTCATGTTTCCATGCCTTGCTTTTTAAACCTTATGTCAATATCTGATTCATTGTAATTGTATATACTGCATCACACAGGATGTCACTCAACCCTTGCAAAGTATGTTTCCAAGAGGACACTTCAATACTGTCTTGAACAGGTCATTCAAATGCTGTGTCAGACCAGCTGCTTCTGTATGGTATGATGTGGCCAGTTATTAATCCCTTTGTGTAGCTCCTTCACTGGTCACAGAGTGGAACACTGAGATATTCCATGCCTAGGAATAAGGTACTGCATAAGATGCTTCCTAGTGGTGGAAAGACAAAGTCATACCTAAAATAAGTAAAATTTTCTGTGCCAATAAATCACTCGCCCTTCCAAGATGGGAGAAACCTTAAAACCAGTCACTTGGTTTCTCAAGGAAAGATGCCATATGTAAACTCGATATTGTTCTCTGATGCTGACTGGGTGAATATTCAGAAATGACAGTATTTCAATAGGCCTTGGTAGGTGGGACTCTATGCAGCCGAATTCATGCATCAACTCCACTGTTGCTATGATCATTCTGTTCCCACATCTTTTGTGTCAGTTCAGGGATACCTTGATCAAGGCTAGCTAATGTCAACTGGCCAAACCATTCTGTCTACTTGTTCTAGTACTCAGTGGATGTTTCATGTTAGATGCATCTGATGGCCCTTCGTATGGCACCATTATATCAGGAGGGTCACTATGACACTGTAGGTCTCTACGTTAACTTATTTCCTATATCCAATAGTCTTCAAAATGTCACACGTTCTCCTTGCTTTAGTTTATAGTCATCTAAGTAAATGGCTATAAGTCCCGTTGGAGAAGATCTAGAGAAATCTTTTTTTTTTAATATCTTTATTTTATTTTTATGTGGTGTGGAGGTTTGAATCCAGTGCCTTAAGTATGCTAGGCAAGCACTCTACCACTGAGCCATAATCCCAGCCCCATAGAGAAATCTTTACCATATATTTTTCCTAGCCTTTTCAGATAATAAGTTTAGGGCATGAAAATTGGCTTAATTTCTGATTTTTTTAATTAAACAAGGCATTACAACTTTATATTATTTATTTATTATTTTATTTTATTATTTATTATTTATATTAAATATTTATTTATTTTTTATTTTATTTTATTTATTTTTATGTGATGCTGAGGATCAAACCCAATGCCTCACACATGTGAGGCAAGTGCTGTACCACTGAGCCACAACCCCAGCCCAGCATTACAACTGTTTAATGGGAAAATTGCACTTAGCCTTCTGCCCATCCATTCTTGCTTTCTTTCAATTGGATGAAGCAGCACCCTTGTTGACTTTCCATTTATTTTGCCCTTAGGGACACCATGTTCACTTGATCTCCACAGCTCCCTTATAGATTAAGCTCCCTTGGCTATTTCTACAAATTTGCCAATCAATATCGTAATTATTTTCCTCTGGCTTCTAGCAACTGAGCGTCAGTAACCGGCTTGTTTGTTTCAGGACTCCATTATCCCCATTTCTCTTAAAGTGCCCAGCTCTGTGATCACATCTCCTACCATCAGCCCTAGTCTACAGAGAAGAGCCAACACTGACCATCCTAGCAGAGCTGTTGCCTAGAGCATTAGCACATTCCTGATAGTTTGATAAATGTGGTGACTTCTAGGCCCTCTGTATAAGATAATCGTCTAATGGGCCTTTTGGCTTCATGTTGGAAGAATAGCTGGCAAAGATCTTCTCCCACTATGTAAGCTGTCTTTTCACTCTGCTGTTTACTGCACAGAAACTTTTAAATTTTATGCCATCTCATTTATTAATTGCTTGTTTTATTTCCTGATCTATAAGAGTCCTATTCAGAAAGTCATTACCTATGCCATACATTGGTGTGTTTCTCCTATATTTTCTTTTAATAAGCAGTTGCAAAATTTCTGGTCTTTTACTTAGGTCTTTGATCCATTTTGAGTTGACTTTTGTACATGTTGAGATAAGGATCTAGTTTCATTCTTCTACATATCCAGTTTTCCCACTACCACTTATTAAAGAGACTATTTCTTCTCCAACATTTTTGGCAACTTTGTGCAAAATCAGATGACTGTAGCTGAGTGGATTTGTCTCTGTGTCTTCTATCCATTGATCTACGAGTCTCTTTTTATGCCAGTACAGGCAGTTTTTGTTACTAGGAAGAACCGCCCCTTCTCCCACTGAGATGTGTCCCTGACTCAATGAACCCTTGCTTATTCAGTCTTATTTTCTTGCTTCTTTGATCTACCAGCCTAGCTTCTGCCAGTACATGTTAGCTAATTCTTCCTGTTTCTTTGGGGTATAATCTCTTTTCTCCCTTTTCAGGCATAGTATGTCTCCAGCTGGGCATGCCAGGATTTAAGCCTAGTAATTAACCTAGCAGCCAAGAGAGGAACAAGCCGTACCTTTTAAAAGGGTACCTCTTGCTTTGTTGGGGAAAGGACTCTGCATGATTGTACCCCCATGGGGGACATGATAGGTCCTATGAGCTAAGATCAGTTACTTTAGCAGACCATGCCACCTCCCAGTTTTCTTTATGGGTTTTTTCCTGATAATTTTTTTTTCTAAAATATTAATATTGCTAAAAGTTTTGCCTATGAACTTACTTTATTACAATCTATACATTTTATAAAAGGAATTATTTAAAACACTGGGAAGATGAGGAAGAGAATATACGGGGGCTAAGTAATGGTCATTGCAAAACACATCATAAATGTACATTCTAGGGGCTGGGGATATAGCTCGGTTGGTAGAGTGCTTGCCTTGTATGCACAAGGCCCTGAGTTCAGTCCTCAAAGTACATTCTAGTTGATAAAGATTTTCATGATTGGGCTGGGGTTGTGGCTCAGTGGTAGAGTGCTTGCCTCACATGTGTGAGTCACTGGGTTCAATTCTCAGCACCAAATATAAATAAATGAATTAAAAAAAGGTCCATCAACCACTAAAAAAAATTTTTAAAAAGATTTTCATGATTATCTGAATGCTCTGTTATCTGCTATTAGCATACACCACAATCAGCTCATTAAGATTCTTCTTTCAAAGAACATCTTTATCTTTTTTCCTAAGCAACTTATACTATGACTTCAAGAAAAACAAAGGAGTATGTTATTGCCAAGTATTATCTCTTCTCCTCATTCTGCTAACTTTCACAGCTCTCCAGCAAATATGCATATAAATAGAAGACCTACAAATAAAATATTTTTCCATAGAAATAACGAACAAAAACTATCCCACTGTGGAGTCGCAGGGGATTTTGACCATCTGTCTTCCAAATATGTGCAGCAGTATTCTAAGACAAAGATAAAAATATCTAAAAAAGTTTCACATCATATAATTGGCCCTACATCCCTGTTCCCTGAAGAGTAAAGTAGCCCTACTAACAACAGTCAGAATAACCATGGGTCATTACCCTTCATGATGGCCATAGTGCTTCCACCAGCGTAATCTCTAGGATCTGTGGAGTTGTGCTTTCAATCTTTATTTCTGGATTGACTATAATCATCATTTGCTGAACACATGGTATATATCACACCCTTTAATTTTCAATGCCACATAAATACTGGTATACTCATTATACTGATGAGAAAATGGCAGCTCAGAAAAACAAAGTAACTTACTTGCTCAGAGTCACTAAGCTAGGAAGTAGCAGTATAATTTACTGAAAAAACCATATGCTCTTAATTTCTGTACAATATTGCTGAAATAACTTGACCTGCTCATTTCTTCCCTAGTCTGTTCTTGCTGGGAATGAATCTTCCCCAGGCCTGCTATGAATCAGTTATGGTCTCTTCCTTTTCCTCTACTACTTTTTAAGCACACATAAATAAACAATAAAGAGATGAGAAAAGAAAAATGATAAACTGTTCCAGCTCAAAGACATGCCCAATGAATACATGCCCCTATTATACAAACCAGTATAGTACAAAATAAATAACTGGACATGTAAAATATAAAGAATGCAATATATTTTCTATTAATAGCCCAAAGGAGGTGGGCCAGAACAAGGTGTAGTAGGCAAAGGAAATTATTCCAAATGGTAACTCAGATCTACAGAAATAAATCAAGAGAACCAGGAATGATACACAAGAAAGCTGATATAACAAAACCTATAAAGATATACTTGCTTTCCTTTTTTCTCAGTTTCTTTAAAAGGTACAAAAGTAATAAAATAGTAACTGTATTATTGTATTTTTGGGATTATAACATTTATAAGTATAATATATATAACTAATAGCACAAAAAGAGGGGAAAGGAGATAGAAGTTTAAAGAAATAACATTTCTATGTCTCATTAGAATTGTTATTATAAAACTGAAGATGATTCTGATTAAGGTAAATATGATAAACCCTGGAACAACCATTAAAATACAGACAGGTGGATAGATAGAAAAATTATCATTAAAAAATTTAAATGCTTCATTAGAAAATATTCAATGCAAAAAAGAAGGAAATAATTATTAAAGCGGAAACTGATGAAAAGAGAGTTGTAAAATAGAGAAAAACAATGAAATGAAAAGCTAGACCTTTGAAAAGTTTAACAAATGGACAAAACTTTAGCTATATTGACCAAGGGGAAAAAAACAAAGAAAGAAAGAAGAAGACTCGAATCACTAAAACCAAAAGTGAAGGAAAGAGTATTACTACCAACTTTACAGAAAGTTTAACATTTCATATTAATTGAAATAAGCCATACTCAGAAAGGCTAGTATCTCGTGTATTTTCTCATGTGGATCTAGAAAGAAATAAAAAGGCCACAGGAAAGTAGTAAAGGAACCATTAGGAAAGGGGAAGGGAATCAGGGGAGGGGGAAAGGAGGGCAAGAGAGAGTAGTAGGGAGGGTGAATATAACCAAAGTAAAAATGTCACAAAGAAACCCATTATTTTGTACAATTTATATGCACTAATAATTATAATAAAAAGCACTGAAAACTCAAATACCTCCAAAATAAGTATTTCTTTTCTCTGTTCTCAATGAACAGAGAAAAGAAACTTCAAAGCAATACAAATGACATAGAAAGCAGAAATGTTTTTAGGAACTCTTTAAGATTAATATTCTCAGAAAGAAAAGAGAAATATTTTACCATGGAAAAAAATAATAGGATCCTACTTAAAAGATAAAATCAACGAATAAGACAGTTCTTGGAAGTTAAATATCTGCTAGCTGAGATCAAAAATTCAGCATCAGGGTTGGACAATAATTAGAAAAGAAAAAAAAATGAACAGAAGGAAAGAGAATTAGAAAATCAATGTAAAAGATCCATTTGTCTCATGTGGAGTTCCAGAAAGAAAGAACAGAGAAAATGAAAGGGAGGAAATCATTAAAGAAAGATTACCAAGGTTATTGCCCCAAATTGAAGATTATTCATTTTTATTGAAAAGGAAAACTGAATGCTAAGAAGAGAGAAACGGGGAGGGAAAGCAGGAGGGAATGAAGAGAAAATAAAGACAAGTAAAAAGAAATTATGACATTATATTTCTTCATGGATAAAAGGTCCCAATTTCTTAAGGGAGAGAAAAATGTTCACATACAAGGGTTTGAGGACCAGTGTTCTGGTTACCAATTGTTACATTATGAACCTATGGTACAACTTACTGATTTAAAAGAACAACAATCACTTATTTAACTCACTAATCAACTGGAAGCTTTACTTCCAAGATGGTCCTCTATAGCTGCCAGCTCAGCTACTACTACATTCATATTTCTTTTTTAAAACATTTTTTTATTTTTATGTTTTTTAGTTGGACACAATATCTTTATTTTATTTATTTATTTTTATGTGGTGCTGAGGATCGAACCCAGAGTCTCGCACATACTAGGCAAGTGCTCTACCACTGAGCCACAACCCCAGCCACTATATTTATATTTCTACTAACAAATGTTAACCCTGCCACATTTCATTGGTTAAGAATGAAAAAGACCAGATTCAACGGGAGGAAACATAGACTCTACCTCTCACTAGGAGGGGTACTGGAGAATTAGAGGGCTAAGTTTTTAAAGTGCTACAGTGTCCTATGTCCACACCTGAACAGGGGACTCCTGCTCACTGTCACAAGACTGACAGCATGACCCTGATTGAATTACAGTATCAGGACCCACTCCTATATCTGGAAGTGGGGTCAGTTTTCTCCTTGTTACTCAAGAGGAATGCATACCAAAACAAAAGACTGGTAAAGTTAGCAGGAGGGAAGAGGAGACTAAATGATATACCAGCAAATGCCAGCACATTGGTTGTTTTCGTTTGTTTGTTTGTTTGTTTGTTTGTTTTAAATTCAACTTTCCTACTTCATTATATGTAGAATTCTGTGAAGTCTCCTCAAATCCACTGTAGACTGAAGAGCAGTATGAATGCACATACACAAAAAAATATTCTCAGAGGGCCTTAAACATGGATTCATGGAATTAATGACAATTAGTAATATGTACTGATTAGTAGCCAGGCCTAGTTGCTACGTAGACTATTAACAGGTGTGTATTTAATCTTGTGCTTGTATTTACATTTAGTTTTCACTTGGTTAAAATATTCAGTTCTCTTAATATGTGTTCATTTTTTCTTAGCTTATTATTATAGATTAGCTGCTTTCCATACCTTTCTAAATTTTAGAGAAGACATTGGATGGCAGGAAAAATCCCCCACTGACCACAGTGCCTCCGCCTCAGCCCCTTGTCTTGCTTCTCTTCATCCCCTCTTCAATGTGTCTTCTTTTCTATGCTATCCAGGAAGGTAAAAAAATGAGAGGTTACCGAGAAGAAAAATGTGAAGGAATGAAAAAGTAGAAAATCAAGGGTTGGGGTTGTGGCTCAGTGATAGAGTGCTCACCTAGCATGTACAAGGCACCGGGTTCAATCCTCAGCACCACATAAATGTAAAATAAAGATATTGAATCCACCTAAAGCTTAAGAATAAATATTTTAAAAAAAAGGAAAAGTGGAAAATCAAGAAACAGTGATGAGGAGGATATTTAGAATCCAATGTATAATGAAAACCTGTCAGGGACTATAATCCATGGTATAAATAAGCAATATCATAAAATATAGCCAAACAAAACACAGATTTTATAAAAACATAGAAAGTAGACTGTATCACAGCACTGTTTTAAGGCCTTTTTTAAAAAAAATAGTAATATCATATCAGGTTAAATAAAGCATGAAAATTCACTACTTTGCCTAGGATTTAGTTGAGACTTCTTTCCAATAAGTCATTAACTTTAAGTATAAATTAAATATTTCTCATCTTGAATTTGTTCAGATAAATTTTTAGTATCCAGATATTTGTTATGAACTTTTATTTCCCTAAAACTAAATGTAATTATAGCTTATAATGATACTAAAAATAAGCCAAGAATAGTCCATTTTCTCTTGATATGTCTTAGGAGGCTTTATTCAGTGCTTGAGGTATAAACAAATCTATTAATTGAAGAATATTTTATTTTCTTCGTCTAAATTTCCTTTCATAAAAAACTAATTGGTTATTATTTCAAAACTACAGTATATAATTTTGGTAGCATTTATGAATACTTTAATTTGTTTTCAGACTAAGAAAATTAGTCCATGAGTAAGCTTTTGAAAACTCAAGTAGCAACTTCTTAGGATAATAATGTTATGGGAGATGACTGTTTTGTTCGTTAGATATTTTAGGGTTTTAATGATTTAAATCAATTCCTTCTTTACAAAAGCTAAATTTTATATAATGTGAATGAACATAAGTTGAAATTTCATGTTATTTTCCTTTTTATTTATAGAATTACAGGCAATGAAAAAGAAAATAAGATATGCAGATTTTCAGTGCCAGGGTGGCATATGTATTCTGAACCGGCCTCAGGGTATTAAAGCAATTTACTTGTTAAAGATAAAAAGTAAGTGAAAATATATAATAACAAAAATATCCTGAGAATGCTCCCGGGGTCTTGTTAGCTACATTGTTTCTGTATTAGGCTATTTTTCAGGAATTATAGTCCTGCATACTGTTTTTATTTTGCTTTGGTTTTATGAAAATTGGAATTATGACTGTTCTTATAATTCTGTTTTTCTTTCTCAGAACTATCCCTCTACCACCCCAGGCTCAATCATGGTGCCCACCTGAATCTCTGTAGACCCTAGAGCCAGGCATCTCTAATTTCAGTTGTCATATTGGAGACGCCCAGGAAAGGACAGTGATGGACAGCCTACAGAAGGTTTATTGGGAGCACTCTAGGGAACATGCCTCAAGGGAGCCAAGGGAGAATGTGACCCACCATAAGATAGCCCCTGAGGCCTCTGCTGATCCTATAGGAAGCCTGGAGCCCAGATTAAGGAAGGTGTGTTTGACTTGTGTACCCCTTCATTCAGCCAACTATTGTCCATGAGCCACTCCTGAAGAGTGGAATAATTCCATGAAACTGAGGGTGTGTCCCCATGGGGACACAGCTGTGAGTCACCAGCAGTTAATGTTCCCAGCAGCTGGAAGATGGGCGCTCTGGCCCCTAAGAGGGCGTCTGAGAGCAGAAGCTCAATATCTACTATATTTTTTGTCTTGCATCACTTAGGTTTACTTGCTTCCTGCAGTGAGTACCTCCTGGAAACAGCCTTTCCAGAATTTTTAGCAAGGTTTAAAGTTGTCAAACTAGGTAGCTGAAAGGGTAAAAAAGAACTCTAAGATACTATGAAGTTATCAATAGGAGAAAACAGTATACTCTTAGGGCTGAGAGGACAAAAGGAGGATGTTGGAATTATTAAATCCTAGAAAGGAAAAGGAGTGACTCTGAGGAGTGAAACTCAGATGAGGAAGAGACTTGTGGAAAAGGCCTTGGTGGGACTGAGATCCAGCCTCTGAAAAGTGGCACCAGCTGGCTGAGTCTGGAGTCTCTGGTTGTGATGAAACTTATTCTGCAAATATTAGAAATTTAGCTGCTGTTTTGGTGAAGGGTGTGCGGGTGGAGTGAAGAAGTACTACAGAGGTGAACGTCCACAGACAGGAAACCTACAGAAAGCAGATAGGAAACTCTTCTCCCCCCTCCAGGTTTGAGTGTTCTCCTTTTAATGTCTCAGTTAACAGAGCCCAACAAAGAATCAGGTGGCAAAGCAGAAAGTGGTTTGCAAAGTTCCAGCTCTAGCAACCCAGAGCAGGGATGGGTTTGGAGCTAGAAGACAGTGACTTAATAACAAGTACAGAAATGCACAGGACAGGTTCGAAGATCGATTACAGAGTATTTAAATGAGGGCACAGTTTTTTTAAATCAGTCAAATTCAGGATAAAATTCTGCTCTTCCACTTACTGGTTTATGTAAGCTCAACAATTATCTTAATTTTCTGTGTCTCTCCTCATCTGTAAAATGGAGTTAATTTCTGTCTCATGGAGTTGTTTTGAGAACTAATATCTGTGTAACTCATAGCAGTCTGCTTTGCTCATAGTAGTTCTTCAGTAAATGAATTGTGATTATTTCCATGGGGAAACCTGAAGATAGGGAGACAACTGTAGTAGCATAGGATATAAGCTTTATGGTCTATGAACTATGTTAATGGTTGTGGGAATAAAAATAATTTTATAGATAGATGTAAGAGGCCTTTGAGAGATTTAAAAGAATGCAATGACTATATACCATGTTGATTTCTATGGGAGATGAAAGAAAAGGAGAAATCTTCAAATTGGTGAAAACACCCTATTCAAACGGAAATGCCCTTATCTGTATAATATTGTAACTCCATAAAAACTTTCTAATAGCTCCGTGCCAGCCTGAACAGATAACTCCAGTAATCAAAAACATGTATTGAAATCAATTTGAGGTGCCATTTCAAAAATACTATAGCATCAATTATTCACTCAATAACTTACTTTTACTAAAAGTAGTTGAGGTTGTGGTGAATCTGATGATGGCAAGGTAAATTAATACAGTTTTTTAAAAAAATACAGAATAGTTATTGAAAGTAGTTTAAATGCATGCTGCTTTTGACTCAGCAATTTAAAAATTGAAACTCATAGAAGGAAGTTAGCAATGTGTATTTGAGATGATAACCTTAGAGGCTGCTACTACTGATCCCATGAAGGGTCCTTTAATACTTCACACACTCTGGTTTGACCCAGAATGACATGTTTGATATATTCTTATGTTTTGTTCTGAATCCTGCAAATGAACCAATAGGCACTGTGCTAAATAGGGAGTTATATAGCTAGTCTCTAACAGGAGGTTCCCATCCTCTAACTCTTTGGCTGCATAATTAATCACAGCCTTGTAATTTATAAACCCTATGGGTTTTAAATTATATGCTCTTCCAGAAACATCATGATGGACCTGCTTTAAGAAACAATTTCTGGGCGACAGCCAGCAGCCTCAAAATTCTCTAGCCTTAGGCTTGCTCTGGGCTCCCTCCTCTGCCCCACTGTGTTCTCTTCTGCTTCTCTCTCCCAGTCTGAGTAACTTGGATTTATTTTTGCGGCTCAGAAGTCCACCAGCTTCAGCACAACATGGGAGTCTCTAATCCATCCTAATACATTTTGACCATCCTTTCAGCCGCTGCTTGCAAACGTCAGTTGACCCTTAACCAAAAAGTAGGGCAAAGGAGCAAAAATGCACACAATTATCATTTGGTATAGGTTAGATAATGCCATTAGGATATGTATTCTAGGTTGGGGATATAGCTCAGTAAGTACAGTGCTAGCCTCGCATGCACAAGGCCCTGGGTTCAATCTCTAGCACCACAAAAAAAATAAAAAGTTAAAAAGAGAAATATGTTCTATCATGATATTTTAAAACACTGCTCAAATTTTATGATAAGAGAGTTGAAACCTGGAAATTTTACCTAGCTTTCTGGCCTTGCCTCTTATTCACATCCTCCATGTCCCCTTGCCCACAAAGCCTTCTCTATCCTCTTCAGACTGTCAGAGAAGAACTCTAGGTTCCCTCAGTTTGTATTACATTGCAAATACCTGTGTTATAGTAAATAGTCTTTTAAAATAATGTTTACATAATTTTGTTCCCCTACATATTATGATCATCCCCACGTAGCATACATTGGGTTGGTTTGGTTGGTTTATTGATTGATTGATTGATTTATAGTATTAGGGATTAAGCCCATGGGTGCCTAACCACTGAGCCACATCCCCATTCCTTTTTTATATTTTATTTAGAGACAGGGTCTCGCTGAGTTGCTTAGGGCCTTCCTAAGTTGCTGAGGCTAGATTTGAACACATAATCTTCCTGCCTCAGCCTTCCCAGCCACTGGGATTACAGGCAAGTGCCACCATGCCCAGCATATTGGATTCTTAATAAATGTTTGCTGAATGTTTATTGAATGAATTTATCTCATCATGCAAACTCTATCACTCAGCCAGCTTCCAGCTATCTGGCAGGGTTAAGGTTGCATAAAATAATTGAAAATATGAAATCCAAGATGACTGATTCACAAAAGGCTCTGTGTGCCCTGCAGTGCAGCCGCACACCCACGCATAAACAGGTAGGCGGCCAGAAAGGTCTTAGAAGAAGAAGCCTGCTGATTCAGACGCTCTGCAGGGTGGATTAGCCAGTCGTGGAAAGCAGTAAAACTGATGTGAAATTTGCTCTGCCAGAGTGCCTTTTTACCAGATTCCCTGTGGCCCAGTGTCTTTTATTGTCACCGCTGCAAGCCAACAGCTTCACTGCATTAAAACTGCAAGCAAATAACTATATACTCTGACATCACTTTAACTCTAGGATGCATAGAAATAAGGTTGAAGAGCTAAGCTGGCCTTCTCCTTGTGAGGGCCTTGAAGACCAGGCTCAAGAATTTGAGTTTGAGGAGCCAGTGAAGGGGTGAGATGGAGAGAGTTATATGTATAGATATGGCTTATTGATGATAGTTGGCTGGCAATGTCAAGTGTAGATCAGAGGCAATAAGAGGATCAATTGAGGAAAGAAACTCTTTAGATAGAAGTAGGTACATCTTCTTTTAAGGCAGAAAGGGAAAAGTGAAAAATTGGAGGATAAAGGATAGGGAACTGAAGTGTGGAAGAGGGAAACTGAGAGAATTCACATCATCTGGCCTTCAACTTCTCAGTGAGAGGGGATGTTGGGGAGAGGTGTATAAGATTTGCATTGAAACTGTCATCAGGGGGAATTGAGTGGTCAGCTGAAGTTGGTACTATGCATGATTTTTAAAATGAAGACACATTGTGTGTTTCTTTTTTAAGAAACAGGATCTCATCTACATTGCTCAGGCTATTCTTGTACTCCTGGGCTCCAGTGGTCCTCCTATCTCAGCCTCCCAAGTAGCTGTAGACTCTCCAAGCTCTAGTCTCCACACCCAAATACTACTTGTGATATTTATCCAGTAAGAACTATTGCCTCAAAAATGCAGTCTGGAGGCATCTGCTTTGAGAAAAAGTAAAAGAAGACAAAAGTCAGGGCCATGGGACCAGAGACTGTTGCTGGAGGTATCTCTGTCTACCTCATGAAAGTGCCTCTTTATATCTTTCTGTCTCCTCTCAATCGCTTGACCAAGATGAGTTGACGTCTGTATTCCACATTCATCTATTCCATTGGTATTGGTAGAGAACCTAATGTCCTTATGTACTGTTCAAGCTGGGTTGAAAGTGGTGAGTACATCACATCAGTGAACAAATTCTGCATACATGGGACTTACATTCTAGTTGGGGAGACAAACAATAGAGAAGTAAAATAATAATAAAACCAGATATTGATGAATGACTGTAAAGAAAATAAACTGGGGCAATGGGACAGGTTTGGAGGAGACACTGTTGGAGCCTGAGCCTAGAGAAAGCCATTCTGAGAAGACAGCTACTGAGCCAGGATCTGAGACGAGAAGCTTTGGTGTGCAAAAATCCAAGACAGGGCCCTTTGGGGCAGAAAGAACAAGTGTCATGACTCTGAGTAGAAGTGAACTTGGCTTGGTTGAGGAACAACAAGAAAGAAAGTGTGGTTGGGATTCAGCAGGCATGTGGGAGGAAGCAGGAGATGAACTTGGAGAAGCAGGAAGCAGGAAGATGTGCCTAGGGCCTGACGGAGGCCTCCTGAGATTACACACTGCTCCAGTGATTTCCTGTGTGACCTGAGGATGGCTACCCTATGTCTCAGGTTCCTTGCTGCTAGATAGAGTCCTGGACAAAATGATATGAATTCTAGCCTGTCACAGGGAGGCATTTAATGATGTTTGTTTAAAAAAGGTGAATTTTTAAGGTCCTCTGCATCTGTGTTCTGTACATAGTGATGCTCAGGGCCTATCTGGCCTCTCCACAGACCGGCTTCAGGTGGCCTTTTAAACATCATTTCCCTCTTCCCCTTAGAACTCCATCTGGCCTGTTCTTCTCCTTGCTCCCAGAACACAGCACTCTCTGCCCGGCACCTCGGATTGCTATGTGAAACCCCCACTTCTTTTCTATCTATTCATATTTCACAAAGCCTTCTTTGATCACATCATCCTTTCTAAATCCATGAGAGTTCATTCCTCTCCATATGAGAGTAATCTATACTTTTCATTGTTTCTCTTTGTACACATTTCAACCTTATCAATGTCTTTCTAACCTCTTAAGCATTGTGTATTACTTAGGGTTCTCCAAAGAAACAGAGCCAACTGGATGGATATAAGGTATAAGGAATGTCAATGGACTTAGGCAACTAGGAGCAGTTACCCATCAACAGCCAGCAGGGAAGTGAGATCTCAGTCCTACAACCACAGGAGCAGAATTCTGCCAACAGACTGAATGGGACTAGAAGCAGATTCTTCCCAAATCCTCCAGAAAAGAACCATCTGGAAACATTTTGATTTTGGCCTTGTCAGATCCTGTTTAGAGAATCCAGCAAAGCTCAAGTAGACTTTTGACCTACAGAACAGGGAGATACTAAATGGATGTTGCTTTAAGCCTCCGAGTTTATGATAATTTATTATGCAGCAACAGAATACACAGCTAAACAGTGATGCAGCTTGTTTTAAAGTCATATTTTTTTACATGGCTCAGAAAGTAAAACTTTCTAATTTCAGTGATCTTTGACACATATTTGCATTAAAGGAGAGTGCTTTTGCTATTTATTTATGAAAATATTGCAAATCTGGGACATACATGTCCTGTTTAGGGAGGGGGAAAAGCCTATGGCAAAGTACTAAGCTATTATACTAAAAGCAAAATAAATGAATGAGGATCCATAAGCCTTACCAAAATCACTGATGTAAAATATTTAGTATCATCTTTATCACAGTTTATAAGAAAAGTCATAACATGGTCAAACTCCTGATGCTCACTATCCCAAGGACTAAAGAACTTATGAAGGAAATGAATAATTTGTTATTGCTTCGGAAATGAGGGTTTTAGGCAAGCAGAGCTGTGTTTCCTGTTCTTAATAACTGTAGATGGATGTGTTTCATGATAATTTAATATGCCTGGAATAAACTCCCACTTTGCATCTGGCAAGTTTCTTCTTTTTCATTCATTGGATTTTTCCTCTAGATTCACTCGTCTCCCCAAACCCCTCAGAACCACCAAAATATGTCCTGAAGCCAACCAAGGCCCAAATACCTAAACTTCTGAGTGTAAACAGAATATGGGAGCAGATGGGGTGTCATTGATGATCTGGATCAAAGAATGCATTGTTCAGATGAGGACACTGTGGCCCAGAAAGAGAGGCCTTGCTCGTCCAAACCACAGAGCATTTGTTCTGGGGGTGGGGCTAGAACTTTATTTTTAAGATGGTATGTAGGAATGTAAGTAAATCTGCCTAGACTGGCTTCTGTCAGAATTAACTTGTTAACTTGCATGAGCTATGTCTGACAAAATTAGAATAAGCAGTTTTTCGCTTTGAACTCTGGTACCCTAAACAAAAATTACCCTAAGTTTCTCCACCCTACCTTGTCAACTAGAAAATGAGATTCCTAATGGCAGGCCGTCTCTGAGGGTTGTTGATAACAATTATGCACATGGCTTAAAATCACTGCTTGCAGCTTAGCTGATCTATGCAAATGAGGTGAGCTTTGCTATAGAACAGACCAAGACACAGAAAGTTCCTGTCCTAGTGATGGAGCCAAAGGCTCTGGCCCTAAAACAACCTTCTTTTTCTCTCTAGATTCTTACTGTTAGATAAAACATAAGAGCCATCATCCAAAAAGAGAACAAAAATAACCTTTTCATTAATGGTTTGGCAAGTGCCCAATAATCTCCAAGATGTGGGGACCTATGATGCCACTTGGACTAAAGAAAAACTGCTTGAATCTGATGCCAAAGTAGGGACTCTCACCTCCTCACTGCAACTGGGACTGAAACAGGCCTGAGCATCCCAGGAAGAAGAGAGAGAAGTGGAAAGAGGGTGGGAAACTCTGCATTGAGTTCACTAAGGAAAACTGCCACAAGGTTTGTTACCCACCCCATCACAAGCAGGGTTGCCCCAATTTTCTTTGTTGCATGGGCAAGAGAAAGGAAATGGGCTCTGCTTCACGTAGAAAGAAGATAGATGGGAAAGCCTGGACTGAGTGACCTACAGGGCCTCGTCCTCTTTTTGAGGTCAATAGCACTGCTCACTTAAATAAATAAATACAAAAGGAATCTATCAGGTTTCCTATCTTGGGGGGAAGCAATACAGAATGAAGACTTAAGCAGCTGGTGGAAGCCACCACCTCTGTAGGAATAGGTGGGAGTCTCAGGAGAGTATTATAAAGTTTCCCTCCACTTGGAAATGTTGTTTACTCTTCAACAATTGAAATCAACTTTGTTTCAATATTTCAGAGTGTTCTAAGCCCAGAATTTCTGAGAAATTGATAGAGCAAATACATCATTGTTTCTCAACTTGGCCTGGCATTTAGATTGCTTGGCCAGCACAATCTAAGGCAAGTAGCAAGTGTGGTAATTGGAGGAGGCTATGTGGAAAATACTAGAAAAATACTACCCTCCTTGAGTCTGTTTCTTCATGCATAAAATGGAGACCAGCTAATCTGCTTTAAAGAGTTGTTAGTAGATTGATAGCATATAGTAGAAACTTGATAAATGGTGTTATTAATAGCTCTGGAATTTTCCCATGCATATGGACACTAATAGAATGAAAGAGATAGAATAGATGCAGGCTAATTCAGGAAACAAAAGTACTGACTAAAGAGTAAGACTTGAAAATATGACTATCTAGATTTGAAAATGAGGATTCTTAGTTGGTAACTGTAGATCTATCTACATGTACACATGTGTGTAAGAGAGCCGCTGTTCTAATAATACTCTTATTGCCAAATGCTAAATCTGAACAAACTAAACCTATTAAAATAATTACTATGTACCTGCATTTTGGTAAATTAATTCTGTGTATTATTTATTTTGTTCCTACCATAGCTAATAAGTGTTAGAGCCAGGACTGGAAACCAGTCCTGCATGACTTCAGAACACTACATCCCTATATTATACTATCACACATGCATTTGCACACACACAAATGTACACACATGCATGCACACATGCTAGGCTGTTCCTTAGACACAAACTTCTGACTTTTCACATCTCTTTATGAATCTCTGCTAACAGCAGAGGCTTTCTTCATGTTTCTATAGTTTGGATTTTTCGTTTTGTTTTTAGTAATCTTGTTAGGTAAACGAGTGAATGGATATGAGTTTCATGGGGGATAAATAAGTATGAGAGTTAATATCATTTATATGGCCTACATGGACCGGGTAAATATTTATTATAGTAAGCCCCATGGAAGATACAAGGATAAATCAATCTGTACATATTGAGTCTTGAAGGGCCTCCAGTTCATTGGGAGATAATAAATAAGTACATGGGTATTTATGACACAAGGTGGAAAGGCATGAATTCCATATAGCAGATGGAGATGGAGAGAACAGAGAAGAGGGAGATTTGAACACATTAACCAGGAATATAAAAATAAGCTTCATGAACAATAAAACAGGCCTTGAGGGATGGGTAGAAGTAGGACATGTGGATTTTAGCAAAGGAAGATGCCCATGAGAAAAGGGAATTTGTGGGAAAGCATGGGGTATACAAAAGAAAATGCATTTTTAGTTTGATAATAGATAAGAAGGACAGGATTGTGATTAGGAAGACAAGTTTGATGGACCAAGAGAGGGGAGGAAAGGGAGAGAATGATAATGGTAGACAGGAAGTTTAGATTATGTACTGGGAAACTAGTGAAACTTTTTTCAAATGAGCAACTTGATTTCAATGCCATTTTAGAACATTAATCTTTCAGTGATGTGTGAAATGGATTGGCCTACAAAGAGCTTAGAGCTTAGAAGACCATATAGGGTGCTCTCACAGGTATTAGATAGTTAGTGTTGAGGACTAGCCAAGAATTGAGAAAGTAGTAAGAGGGATGGAACGATGAGGTCAAATGGGCAGAAGCACTGGGTACAGGTGAGGGACAGACAAGAGGAACATTATCTAGCAGACAGGGTGGTAAATGAAGAAGAACAGCCCCTTAACTGACATAAGATAAACGGGAAGGAACAGAATCACCAAAAGCATACTGTGATAGATCAGCTCTGTGCCAGCTCACGACTCCATAAGTCACATGGTATCATCCCCATTTTACAATCAGAGAAACTAGACTAAGTAATCTGCCCCGGGTCCACTCCTGACCTCTGTGGGCTTAAGTTTCCTCATCTATAGAATGGAAATGATGCATCCATCAGTCAGAATGACAGCCATCAAGAATACAAACAATAATAAATGCTGGAGAGGATGTGGAGGAAAATAAACACTTTTACACTTTTGGTAGAATCATAAATTATTATAACCACTATGGCAATCCGTATGGAGGTTCCTCAAAAGCCTAGGTATGGAACCAGTTATCTCACATGACCCAGTTATATCGCTCCTCAGTATTTATCCTGAAGAATTAAAGTCATCATACTACAGTGATATATGCATATCCATGTTTACAACAGCAATTCACAATAGCCAAACTATGAAATCAGTCTAGGTATCCATCAATGGATGAACGGATAAAGAAAATGTGGTATATGTTTATATATGTGACATAAATATATATATTTATATCACACACACACAAAAAAAATGGAGCTTTATTTGGCCATAATAAAAATGAAATTATGTCATTTGCAGGAGAATGGATGAAACTAGAAATCATCATATTAAGAAAAATAAGCCAAACTCAGAAGGTCAAGGGTCATATGTTTTCCTCTCAGATTGTGCATATATATGAATATATAACAACAAATCCCACCATTATGTACAACTATAATACACTAATAAAAATGTGGGAAAAAAATCAAAGGTGGGGATGAGAAACTTGATTGGATATCAAGGGAGATCATATACTAATGGTGGGGGGATTCTCACTAAATTGGCTGAGCAGAATTCTTTGCTAATGCTAGGTTGGGCTGGCCAAAGACAGAATGAGGGCCAATAAAAAGTGTGGAAAAAAGGAAATCATTAACAAATTCTTTTTGTGAGGAAAGCTTAAAATTATACCTAAAAATAAAACACATCATATAAAAAATAAAAATAAAATGGGAACGATGTGCTGAGGACCCTTTCAGTGTACCCATCCACTGGATGTGTGGCCCTGACTGAGAAAGATAGGAGGAGTGGAACTGGCAGATCTAATAACTGATTATGTGTTGGGAATTGAGGAAGATTGGAAAGGGGTGTCTTTTTTAAGAGTTATTATATTTGCAGATCTGGGTTACTGGGTGAATGGTGAGGTCAGTGACAAACTGGAGCCACAAAGACAAAACATGTCTTTTGGGGAAAACCTGCTGAGTTCAGTTTCCAGTAGAAGGTGCTGGCGGGACGTGCAGATGGAAATGCACTTACGGGAGATCACACAGATTCACACACCTGTTTGGTCATTCCTTTGTTTACTGAGTGTCTGCCTTGCTTCATCTCTTTGTACTTATTTATTTATTTTTGGTACCAGGATTGAACCCAGTGGTGCTTAACCACTGAGCCACATCCCCAGCCCTCTTAATGTTTTATTTTGAGATAGGTTCTCTCCAAGTTACTTAGGGCCTTGCTAAATTGCTATGACTGGCCTTGAACTCTCAATCCTCCTGCTTCAGCCTCCTGAGTCACTGGGATTACAGGCATGTGCCTGTACAGGCCATCTCTCTAGTTTTTGTATTGTCTCCGCCCCTCCTTCCTCCCTCCCCCTGTCCTTTTTTCTTTTCTTTTTTCCTCTTCTGAAATTTTCTTGTTCTTTCCTTCTTTTTCTTTTTCCCACTAAAATATGCAAAAGTCTTTTGAAACTGAAAAGCTGTACAAATATAAGCAACTATTATTAGTATTCTCTTTTTGCTCTATCAGTGGTTCTCAAATTTGCCTCTCAGGGAACACTTGACAATAACTGAAGACATTTTTAATTGTCATAACTGGAAAGGGGTGATGTGGGCATCTAGTAGGTGGAGGTCAAGAATGCTTTTATCATATGGTACATGCAACAGCCCCCCAAGACAAAGAATTATCCAACCCAAGATGTCAATAGTGCCTCCATTCAAAAACCCTGCTGAGTATCCCAGGTCTGGCATTGGCCCCCTGCAGCAGTGCTGATTTCCAACAATGACTATAGTCGAAGGCAGGAAGGGTTGGCTTGTTCAGCTGAGGTTAGGCCATGACAGATGAAAGTGTATAGGGACTATGATGTATCACAATGGATTACTTTTCATATGCAAACAGCACATCTTTGGAGCACCTACTATGTTATAGGCATTTTTAAAATACATATATTAACACAGTTAATCCTTCCAATGATTCTTTTAGGTTGAAGCTTACAAGCTTACAAAGCAAGTAGGTGCCCAAGCCAAGAAATAAACTCAGGCAGCTCCCAAGCCACAGTCTAAAACACTTGGCCATGTTGTTTAATAAAGCAGAAGGAATAAAACTAAAGTGTCATCTATTTTTTCATGATTTTTCTACAAAATCCTGAGTTATAATGCTCCATTTATGCTTTCTCATTAAAGATTGCTTTTCTTAAGCTACTCTTAATTTTACAATGACTGGGTAGGACAACGTTCTATGATCATGAAATAGAAAATTTCTCTTTGCAAAGCTAATTGACTGCTAAAAGTTCTAATTTGGCCTCAGTAGCAAGATAACTACTTTGTGCCTCAGTGTCCTTATTTGTAGAGTGAATATATTAACCACGTCATAGGAAAATTTTAAGAAAATTAGATAAGATAATATAGTACTCTTGAACATATGGCCCATATACTTCTGCTAGTCTGTAAAGGTTTGTTACTGATCTATGGAGAGATAAGTAACAGCAATTAAGAGTATGCATTTAGAAACTTGCATGAGAACTTACAGCAATTTGCCGAAGTAATTTTATATCTTAAATCTAGTGATAAATAGTAATAAAAATTGAGCTTGAATTTTGCATTTTTTTAAATTTCACTTTTCTAACAATTAATCTATTGCATTCTACAAAAGTATTTGTTCATGAGATTGAACATTTTTTTAAAATATGGGTTCATAATCACTGAGAACATGAGAAGCACTAAGTTAACATATGTAAGTCACTTAAAAGAGCACCTGGCACTTAATGCTTAATAAATGTTAGCTAACAATAAAAATAGCACTATATTCTAACAAAATGAACTCTCTATGCCAAAGATGTATGTTCCTAAGATTTATCTTCTATGTCATCTTAAATTCATCTTCAATTCTATTAAATGCTTTCCTGCAGTGTGAGCCATTAAGAGAAGTGCTGCTCTACTCCTTACCCATTTATCATATATTATCAGACACTAAATATTTTAACAGCCCGTGTCTGCCATTGATCTCAAGGGGAGTATAACCATCACAGTAGGTAGCTATTCTGGCTGTTATTCTGCCACAAAAGGTGACCTAGTCTTATACTGTGCCCCAGCTGCTGAGTGTCAGTGTCCCTGACTCATCAGCAGATAGGGACCTAATGCTCCTCCCAGAAGGAGATCCAGTGTCCCTCTTCTAAGGTATTTTGCTATTTAACAGTCCAGGCCTTTTGGATCACCCTACTTATTTCTCAAAGTCCCTTAATGAGGCTTTGAAGGTTCATATTTCAAATAAAACAAATTACTGTATGACAGAAACATTAGTATTGAAATGTTTAAATCTTCCCCTGATATTATTGACTCCCTATGCATTTTTATTTAGTGGCTAGATGGAAGGGGTGGGAGAATAAAAAAGGGAGATTCAATCTGTGCAGGAGGCCTAGTTCATCTAACTTTCTTGGATTGCTTATTTTCCTCCCTCACTCTGACCTACTCCTCCTGCAACCTATTTTCTTTTTCCCCTCTTGAACCAAGAACATTACACTCTTACCGTCTTCTCTTCTGAAACCCCAGTGGTTTGGCAAGATCACAGGCAGACAGTTCTCGACTCTAGCTAGACTCATTGTTCCTCCAAATTAGTGCTATCACTGTGCCCTCTGACTTAGAATCTCTTGAGAATTTCATGCTACCCTTTAGGATAACCATAAGCACAGTGGATTATTGGATTCACCACACAAAGATCCAATGAAATTTTCCTAAAGATTTGCGTGGCTCATCAGACCATGTACTGAACTAAACCTTCTGGGACAGTACTACATGGGTCCTTTTCTCTCAGAGTCAGAGCTGGGCGAGGCGGGCGGCAGGGCTCACACATTTCCTCTTTATTGGCGTTCCCAGGGAGGGCCTCTTTCCGCTTAATCATTCACATCATAATAAAAATCTCTGTGCCCCAGAGGAATGCGGCTAGATTTCTTTTGTTAAAATCTCATTAAAGCCTGCTTCAGCCTGTAATAATTTGTTAATAGATGGCAGTGTTATTTGGCTACAATTGGGTTTGCTTTCATTTCTTCTCAGGTCTCATAATTGTTGCCTTATCTCCAAGGCATTTTGGTTGTCACTGAAGTGTGACAGATGCTACAGCCCCTGTAAACCACTGGGTGAGCGACTCGCCCTCTTTGTGAAGAAAGAGATGTCTCATTTGTTTTCTATCTTCCCTTTTTTTCCCCTTTGAAGTTGCTTTCTGTTCAGCTGAAAAATATGGTATGGTTCTCCTTATAAAACCAGACCAAATTCCCTAGAATTTTCCTGCTCAGTGGTTTGAATTAAGTCAACCTACCATGCATCTCTCTCGGTCTCTCTGACTACATCTGTACAAAACCACCAAAGCAAATGATTTAGATTAAAACAAAGCAAAAAAGTGTTTTTTAAGTGTTTTCTCAGTATCCATCCAAAAGATAGCAGCTACAGTATTTTCAGAGGCATGTGATAGTGTCTGTCCAAAGCCTTAGGGGGTCACCGTAGGAATCCTATGAAATCATGGGAACAGAAAAGCATTTCTAGACTATTGCCTACAGTGGTAGGATCATGAAGTGATTTGGAATACCCTGGAATTCTGGCTAAATCCTGGCCTTAAGACTAAATAGAAGCAAAGTACTTGACACAACACCATATCTATCAGGTCATGGATTCACTTTACAAAATACAGAGCAGGGTGGGTGGGGAGAAATGGGTTGTATGTTTTCCTTTGGTGAATGCTCCTGTCAGTCAGTTTCTATCACCAATCAGAATGTGGGCATGGCTGCTGAATCACATGATCATCTCTGCAACAGTTATGGGGTCAAAAATCCTTCTGATGACTTAATAGGGAAAATGAAATTCTATAAATATTATTACTAATGATGACACCAAAAGCCAACATTCACTAAGCACTTACTGTCCAATAGCATTGTTTGAAGACATAAGACCTCTCTGATAATGCCTTTATTTCTCACAACAACCCTATGAGGTAGGTATTATTATTATGCCCATTTTTAAAATAAAGAAACTAAGGGTTAAGTAATAAGTAAGCAGTTGAAGTTGAGAATGCTGACTCCAGAGAGTTGCTTCCTTATCTAGTTAAACCATATTAGATGTGATAAAATATATTTCTATTATATTAGAAATAAAGGGTGAGTCTATCTTCATCATGCCAGACCACCAAAATAGTAATAGAATTGTCCTGAGTTACTGGCCATCTTTCTTAAATCTAGCTTAGAACCTACCTGCATGAGAGGGAGGCCCTTTTTGATAAAGGTGACAATAACATTAGAGTCAGTGAGTTGCAGAGAGCACACCACAAATAAGGCACAGAGGTATGAAGAAATGTTCTGGCCTAAGAAATGGCAAAGGGGACAGTGGGACAAGGTAGGTGGGCAGCTTCACCAGAGAAAAGGTTGGGGAGTTAGGCAGAGACACTTTGTGGGTCTACCTCACAGGCCATTGTAAGAAGCTTGAGTTGTATACTGGGGAAAAGGGGTATCCACAGTAGAGTTTTAATCAGGACAGCAATCATCTGCCATTTGAGAAGTGCCTTAGTCTAATTTCTATTGCTACAACAGAATCCCTGAGACTGGGTAATTGGAAAGAAAGGAAAGAGGTTGTGTCAGTCAACTTTCCCTCACTGTAACAAAATACCGAAATAATCAGTTTTAAAAGAGGAGATATTGCCAGGCCTGGTGGCACATGCCTGTAATCCCAGTGGCTCGAGAGGCTGAGACAGGAGGATTGAAAGTTCAAAGCCAGCCTCAGTGAGGCCCTAAGAAATTTAGCAAGACCCTGTCTCAAACTAAATAAAAGGCAGGGGGTGGCTGGGGATGTGCCTTACTGATTGAGCACCCCCTGGGTTCAATCCTTAGTACAAAAAAAAGGCAATGTTTACTTCTGTTAATGGCCAGTCCATGGTAGGGCGGACCCATTCCATTTGGGATTATGATAAGGCAGAACATCAGGGTGGGGAGTATGTGGTAGAGTAAGCTACTTACCTCAGAGAGACTAAGAAGCAAAGAAAGAAGAAGAGTGTCTGGGTTACAATATCCCCTTCAAGGTCACCCTCTTCCCTGACATAAAACCTCCCATTAGGCCCCGCCTCTTAAAGTTTCCACACCTCCCAAATGCACCAAGCTAGGGACTAAGCCTTTAGCACATGGGCCTTCAGGGGACCTTCCAGACTCAAACTGTAGCACACTCATGGCTCTGGGAAGTCCAAGAGCGGGTCACTGGCACCTGCTTTGCTTCTGGTGAGGTGTTTTAGTCAGCTCTTTTGCTGCTGTGACTGAAGGATCTGAACAGAACAACTGTAAGGAGGAAAAGTTTACTCAAGGGCTCATGGTCTTAGAGGTCTTAGTCCATAAAATGCCAGGTCCATTCCTCAGGGCTTAAGGTGAGGCTGAACCTCATGGCGGGAGACTGTGGCAGAGGAAAGCAGCTCACACCCGGAGGCAGAGAAACTCCACTCTCCAGATAAAAATATATACCCAAAGCCATGCCCCAATTCCCCAGTCCCTCCAGCACACCCTACCACTTCAGTTAATCCCATCAGGGATTAACTCGCTGATTAGGCTAAGGCTATAACCCAATCATTTGTCCTGCAAACTGTCTTGCATGGTCTCACATGTGAGCTTTCAGGGGGACACCTCACATACAAACCCTAACAGAGGGCCAGTGACCAGAAGGACGGGGCAAAATTCTGGAAACGTTGTATTCACCCCATTATTATAACATCCTGGCTGATTTCCCCTGGTGGCAAGTGATTAAAAACTGAGGGTAGGGGTCGGGGGAGGTATGTGCTTGTGTTTTAGAAAAGCAAGGAAGAATGAGCGCAGCTGATGAGCTGGTAACCCACTCAGAAATTAGAGGAAAAGGAGACCCCAGAAGTTGAGTAGGTGGGAGCAACATCTGAGAAGGCAAGAAATGCAAGCTGATGCCCGGAGGGGAATCTGCAATGGAAGGGGAACTAAGAGCCTCGGAGATGGGTTGAAAGAGGTGCTCACCTAGCAAGAGACCCTGGCGTCTTCTGACCTGGTGGTCTGAGCTAAAAGCATTACCTGTCTGCCAGGGAATATGGACAGTTAGTTTCACCAGGTCACAAAATAGTGACTGTTACTAATGCCAAGTTAGTGCCAAGGGGGCCTCTTTCTGTGGGAGACATGCTTGACAGACTCGTGGAGGAACAGGGAGTTGTTCAGCAGCCTCTCATTCAGGACTACCCTGGGACCTCTATGCTACAAAAGGAAGAGACAGGTTTGCCCTGCTTATTCTTACCTTTCTGAAACTCTGCCTCACTCCCTACCTGTCTGTAGTCTCTTTCCCCTCCACTAAATCCCAGAGCCTTCCAATTTTCACTCTCCCTTCCATCAAACCTCATTCACAGGGAAGAATTTCAAATCATCCATTGCTGAGAATGCTGGGCAGGTCCACAATATAAAATTGTGGGTACAAAGTCAAAAGTCTTGATGTGAGTGGCACTTCCTAGTGGTATCTTTCATTGGAAAGAAGCACATCTTGAGCCAAGAAATGAATCTAAAATGGTGATATTTTAGTCATAGTTGAGCTGCTGAGAAGTTTCTGAGGAGGACTATAGGAACCTGCCCCCAGTCCCTGGAATCAAGTAGGTCGCTGTTCCTCCTGATGACTTAGAAGCCTATTCTTGTCCCCAGTGTAACCTCACAGGCAATTAAAGTCAACCTCATGTTACCATTTTAAAAAGCCAATTGACATTATGTTGAAAGACAGCATGTGTCAGCCATTTCCCCTGGGTTGCCCTCTCTGTAGACCTATAGCTTTTCTCCTCCACTAAGGTTAACTTCCCCATAGGGATTTTATATAAGGCAGAGTCATTTGAGCTCATTGAGCTTGTGGGATTTTTTTTCTACTTCTCAAGTATATACTTTTGTGAAATAGGTCCAGCTCTTTGGAATACAAATCCTTAGCTCGAGGTTGCTTGAGTGGAAATTTTTAACAAGCAGTTCTCTCGGCTCCAGAGCCACATGAAATGTGATTTCCTTAATGAGTGTGTTCCCACTGAAGCTAATAAATGGACATTACTTGGGTATGGACACATCCTATTACTCAGCTTGATCCTAATATCACTGGAAAAAAAAAAAAAAACATTTGCTGCACTAGCAAACAGCTGAATTCATTATGTCCGGCTACATGAATAATACCCAGACGGATTCTTGTTGACAGAGACAGAACGCCAGTCTCTGAGGGATGACAGGGCTGCCAAGCAGAGCAGCCAGCGTTGTCGTGGTCCTCTTGCTACTCCTGTGGATCCCACTAATCAGAAACCGCCACTTTCTGCTGCTAGGGTGATGTATGGCAGGCTCATGACTCCTCGTTATTTCTGAGACAAAGAAAATAGAAAGGACACCAGGAAGGAATCAACCTTAGGTTCAGGTTGGGGAAGTGAGTGATGTGCAGCAGAGGATGCAGATCTGTTGAGTTAACCACACCTGCCAGCAGTAGGGGAGCTGAAAACTAGGTCAGCTTATGCAGCCAGTCATGTGTGGTAACCATGGAACCTCAGGCCAAATGGGCTCACCAAGGGACTTTTGCTTTTTCTCCCTGCTTGGGGGCAGATCCATCCTCACACCCATGCCCGCCTGGGGTGTTGGGCAGACTTCCCTGAAAAGAGACTGCATGATCACCCTGTTGCTCACTTTGGAAAGACATGACCCTATAAAACCCATTTGGAGAAGAGTCCTGGATTGGAGGAGTGATAACCCTGGAGAAAGACAGCACTCAGTCCCTTTGGAGAATTCCAATGGTCCACAGAGGCCTCGAGGGAGGCTCTACTTTGTGACTCCAGGACCACAGGTGGTTCATTCGTTTGGGAACCCCTTCTAACCTAAAGTTACCTCTGCTTTCCTGAGTTCCCACACTGCTCAGAAGGGAAGTGGAATCAACCCACCAGTTCATCAGGCGTGCAGCCCGCTACACTTTCCATTGTGTTCAAGGAAGAGTTCATCGTCAGACTGTTCCCTCTTTTGAAGTGTTATCGCTTCAACTGGGTAGGTTTCCTGTTGGTTCTCAGCAAAGGTATTGTCTTCCTCTGTTGTCTTTGAGCTCCAGGCAAATAGTCCACTAGCTCTTCCTGAAAAACTCTTCTTAGTGAAGCTTTTTCCAAGCCAAACCTTCCACCTGATTAATTTCCGCCTTCCTTTGTGCTCCTGTAGCAGTTTGTATCTGACTCTTCATGGATTCATTCATTCATCAAATATCTATTCAGCACTATTATGTATGGATCAGGCATTGTTCCAGGCAACAAAGACAAAATTATCAACAAGACAGATAGCCCACTGATCTCATAGACTCACTATCTAGTGGGGAAGACATTCAGTAAAATCCATTCCACATATTGCAGCTGAGAGTAAGATCAGAGATTTTTGTGGTTGGAGAAATAAAAATGATAAAGCCTCCAAATTCTCTGATACAATCTTGGTTTAAATGAAAACATAGGTCACAGAGGCATCTGATGAGCTTTGGGTGAAAAGAATCTCTCATGATGAGCACTGTTCTTATGCTTTTGTGAGGGCTTCTCTGAGGCTGTCAAATCTCCAAATGATGTTTTGTAACCTATAATCCCCTATTTCTCCTTCCCCAATCAGAATTCATATTTTTACAAAGCAGTTTCTTTTTAAAAAAAGAATATTTTAGTTGTAGTTGGACACAATACCTTTACTTATTTATTTTTCTGTGGCGCTGAGGATCGAACCCAGGGCCTCGTACATGCTAGGCGAGCACTCTACCACTGAGCCACAACCCCAGCCCTCAAAGCAGTTTCCTAACTAAATATATAGAAAGAAATCTTATTGAATTAGTTCGTACTAATGTGTGAATGACTAATGAAGCCAGAATTCTCAAAGAATTTTTGAGTTTTCATAAGAAAATATTTAATGACCCTAAGTAATATCTAATTTTTTAGGCTTTCATATAAATTGGAATAAAGGAGACAATATAGGAAAGTTTTTAATTTGGTTATAAACTCGGAGTCCCTTGAGAACCATTTCATTCTTGGATACTCAGTTACCTAGCACGATTGATTGAATGCCTAATTGATAGTCTTTGAATTAAGAAGAATGGTGAGCTGGGTGTGGTGGCACATGCCATGGCTTGGGAGGCTGAGACAGGAGGATCATGAGTTCAAAGCCAGTTTCTGCATCTTAGTGAGGCCCTAAGCAAATCAGCAAGACCCTGTCTCCAAATAAAATATAAAAAAGGGCTGTGGACAAGAAAAACAGAAAGAATACGTCACAAATATAGGTAATTAAAGTGAAAATATCAGTACTAAGCCTGTGACATTACAGAATAGTAAAGAAATGCTATGAGCCACTTTATGCTAACAAAATTCACAAGACAGATGGAAGGAGCTCCTTAAAAGCTGGGGGTACCAACTCTGATTGCACAAGAAATAGAAGATCTGAATGTCTTCAATTTATTGCATGAATCAAATTAATTTTAACAAAATTGCCCACAAAGAAACATGAATACATCCAAATTTTTCAAAGAAAGAAAGAAGAAATGCTGCAGACCTAAATGGTTTTCAGGAAGACGTGTACACTTTTAAACATTTTATTAGACTTGCACTACCCTTCCAGACAAAGTCTGACGATGATAACATACAAGAGAAGAAACAATCAGAGGCCAGTATCCATCCCTCAGGAATCTAGATGGGAAATCTTGGATAAAATATGAGCAATTCTAACCCATAAATAAATAAATAAATATGTATAGCTCTGTATCTAGGTATCTATATACATCTAGGTCAGTATGCCCCCCAAAGGGCCTGTGATTCTTACTCGTGAATAGTTACTAATCACAATAAATAAACTCTGTTATGTATTGCTTTTTGTTTATCAAAGAAAGAAGAAAAAAAGGTGGGGGTGGGGGGAGGCTGGGGATGTGGTTCAGTGGTTAAGTGCCCCTGGGTTCAATCCCTGGTTAAAAAAA
>NW_026000016.1:36855185-36878777 GCF_001458135.2 Marmota marmota marmota
ATATATATATATATATATAAATTGTGAAGTAGCGGAAAAGAGAGAGAGAGAGAGTAGGAAAGCAAGAGAAGTGATGAAGAGAATGAACAGGATGGAAAAAGGGAGGAAAGAAAAGAGACAGGAAGCAGAGAGAAAGGAAATCTAAGTGAGGGAGAAAGAACTGAACACAACCCAAATTATAACAGTTTCTGGTTTCTTTCAATGAAGGCCGTCAGAGAAACTGTACCAAAGAGGAATCTATTTCTAATAGAAAAACAAAACAAAACAACCCTGTTGCTGCTTCAGAGTGCCAAAAAGAAAGGGAGCCAGAGGATGCTGAGCCCTAAGGGGAATTATTGATCAAAGTCATAAATTCCTTTTTTCCAGCACAATAGAAATGATTCATGACAGATGACTGGCCACTGTCAATTAGCTTCCCTGAGGGACCCCTATACCCAGCAGAATGGATCATCCAGCAGTCACAGGAACCAGGGGCTGACCCTATTAGGACTATAAAATGGATCTCTGTAGATTCAATATAATTAAAAGAGTCTGCATTTGTCCATAGAAGACCACAGTGGAATTTTCCACTGAGGTCAAACTAAAATGGAAACTGGGGAGAGAAGTAGAAATCAGAGGGCAGGGAGCCAGGACCACCAATATTCTTTAGGGTCTCAGGAAATTAAGGGAGAAATCTTTTTTCCCCCTCTCTTTCCTTAGTTGCTAAAGAAAACAACAACAACAACAAAAAACAAACAAACAAACAAAAAAAAAAAAACAAAACTGAAGGAACAGAGACTGTGGCTACAAAAAACCCCCAAAGATCAAATGTTCCAGAATTCAAGAAAAATAGGCTCAGCAATAGAATCCTTCAGTAAATTGGCCCAAGATCCAAATGGGATTGGTATCGTTTGGGCCAGGATATATTGCAAAGAGTAGAATCTTGTGTGCTGTGTGATTGGCCTGCCCTGCACAGGTATGTCAGAAATAGTTCTCAGCTCACAGCCAATAAAACTGTATGTACTTAAGTGCTGTCTCTGTACCACCAACGTGCAGCCGCAGTGCCTGGATTTTGAGCCATGCAGAAACCAGACCCACTGGTTTTATGATCTTGGCCAAGTTCCTTTATCACTAATCCTCCAATTTTTCACTGGTAAAGTGGGGAAACCCCTCTCCCTCTGCCATTTAATGAGTATTTTCTATTGCCAGACTCTGCACAAATATGATAGTCTTTACTCTTTGCCATCACTTCCCAAGAAGTAGGTATTATTCTTTCTTGATAGACTAGGAAAAAGAGACTGAGAGGGGTTACCATGCTCTTCAGGCTCACACAGTCAGGATCCCTTAAGAGCTGAACTGAATGAACTTGGTCAAACTTCATAGCCCACAGCCTCAAACCATCAGCCTTGCATCTCCAGTTGCCCTAAAATCCGAGCTGGATGAAGATGAGAGATGAACCTGCTTCTGTTCAAATGCAGCTGATGGGGCACCCTCTCGCCCCATCCCAGAGGGATCTACAAAAGGAAAGTCTTGTCCTATCTATTTTTCAGTTAAGAAAAGGCTTTTTCTGGATTTCTGTTCTGTTTTGATCATGTTGGCCCAGAATCATCCTAAACCTACAGATTAAGAAGGAACAATCTCAGCCCCCAGGTCTCCAGCAAACAGGATTATCACAAGGAACTGTCATTTGTCAGCTTTCCTCAGAACTCTCCACAGAGCAAGGGCATTGCCAAAATCTGGTCCCTGCTTTTGTGGACTGTCAGCGGCTACAACCTTGGAATTCAACCTCTCCAGCTTATTAAAAACAATAAATTACCCACCGTGAGAACTGCAGAGTGCATTCAGATGGAAAATGGTGTCTTTTTTATGAAGTGATTTAATTAGGAGCAATTTTCCCATCAGCTCGGCTGTCAGAGTATGGCTGAGGCAGCCATTGAGATGAGAGGGTGGCCTCTGCCTTCCCTCTCCCTCCTTTCTGCTGCCGCCTCTTGGAGAAGGAGGAAAGTGAAACCACTTTAGGAAACAGCAGCTCAAGCTGGGAAAGGAAACAGATCAGGCCTGAGGTGATTTTGTGAGGTTTTTCAAAGAATCTCCTGCTTCAGGCTCATTCTCTCATGCATAGCATTTTTTCTGCAGTGCCAGGAGTCTTCAAGTCTTTTGCTCCCGTGTGTCTGTCTCCCTTCTGCTCCTCCCAACCATGGTCTCCTGCAGCCTTGGTGGCTGAGAAAAACAAAATGAATTTCAAAGGGATCCTTGCTGGAGGTGTGTGACTCTGAAGGATATTTGAAAAGGAGGAAAAGTGAGAGGTTGAATCCAGATGGGTCTGTATTCCCCATGGGCTAAAAAGTTTCAAAAACTGCATTAGAAATCTGATTTTAAAAAATAAAATAAAACTACATCGAGTACAACCAGAGACATGAAAGTTATGCTTTTTTTTTTTCCAATTGTGTAAAGTGAATCAAAATGCATTTTGCTGTCACATATATCTAATTAAAATAAATTATCAAAACATAAAATAAAAATAAGTAAAATAAATAAATAAAATCTTTATTTTAAAAAATAAAGCCCAATTTCCATTTTGGACCATTTGATTTTGACAATTTTTGTTGTTGTATTCCCATGATATTTTCAATATGGAAATATACAATATTTTGACATGTATACATAGAAGCTCTGTAATTTAGCATTATATACATGAGTCTCCATCCTCACCCCTTCTAGATTTGGGAATAAGGAAAGAGGAGAGTTTTCCAGATGCCAATGGGAATTTTTTTTTTGGGGGGGAGGAAATTTTCCTAGAAGAAAGGGGATAAAAATGAGGTTTAGGATGAATGAATGTATTGCAACAGTGTACATCAGTGTTGAGAGGATCAGAGCTTCATGAGGTTGGTCTGCCATGGAGAAGTGAATTTTAAATATAGTTTGAAAATACCCGACAGATTTGCAGTTTGCTTTTTATGCATATTTAATTCCCTCCCCCCAAGAAAACCAAAGAGTCACAAATTCTTTCTATTCACTTGTGAAAAGTGCCAGTAGAAATGTAACCTTCCAAAGGAAAATATTTTTTCACACTGTCATAAGAAAGCACCCCTTTCATCTGGTGTCTGGCTAGGATGGCATGTGAGTAACTCTGATCTAGAGCAGCGTTCCCAAAACGCCAGCTCAGACTTTGTAGTGGGTTGTAAAGTCGATCTCATCGTCCACAACCTGCACGTTTTAAAAGGAAATCATTAATTAGAAGAGAACAGAACAGAAAATACCAGTTTTTTTTTTTCTTAAGAAATGTCACGGTAAAATGCAGTCCTTACAATGGTTCACAAAGCTTGCAATTTGACACCTGAAGGCTGAGGTTTTGATTTTGATTTTTTCATTAACTAATTATGTGACCTTAAGGCAAGTACTTCATTTTTTGGTCTTTAAACTTCCCTTTCATCATCTGTGCAATGAAGCCTCAGGTAAAATTTTAAGTTTCTGTGCATCTATAAAATGTAGAAAATAAATATATATGTTCCTACCAAAATGCTCAACATACCAAAGAGAACTAGAAATGAGTTGAGGGTGTTTCGAATCACCACCGTTTGTTCCTCCAATTACATCTGAGTGGCTATTCAAGATTTGACGGAGAGAAGCCTTTTGATCCAACTAGTCACATTGTCAGAGGAACTTCAAATTTATTGCAGACTTTGTGGAAAGGATATATCAAGTTATGATGACACCTCAGAAATAAATACATCAAAGATGAACTCTTGGCACAATAACTTGCTTGTGGTCCAAGCATCTCCTCTACCAGTCCCTCATCTCCCTTGAAAAAAGACACAGCAAGAAATAAAACACTGTGTGCAGCCAGGGAGGTGCCCTGTGAGAGTGAAAGCACAATACTCTTTAATGTTTCTGTTCCTAAGTACTGTCACAAGCTGCTCTCCAGGTCAGGAAGTTCTCATGGCATGTTCTGTGCCGTGAGCTATGCTTGACTTCTTTGCAGTGGAACAAAGGTCTGACTTCTGCTACAGATGGTCAGTCACTCAACACCCAGCGCAATCTATTGTGGTCTGGTGTGTGGACCAGTCCTAGTCAGGACTTCCCTAAAAAGTTGTGACCATAAATTCTCACAGGAATACACTTCCGATGGCCCACTCAGTTTTCTATATATTCTATACATGTTTCATTGCAATGTCCTTGAACCTGGTCCCCTCTAGCGTTTGAAATTTGGATGTAATAAAACTTGAGGTAATAAAACTTGATTTAAGTCTTGATACTGGATTTTAGCATGATTATAGCAATTACTGTGATGCTTCCCAATTATGTATTTTACGTGTATGTCTCTTTCATTACACTGTGAACGATTTGAGGTCTAGGGTTTAGTCATGTTTATTGTTAGATTTCCCATCAGCAAGAGCATCACCTGGCACGTTCTAGGCTCTTGATAGATCTAGTGAAATTCAAATTATCATTGGAGAAGAGAAAAAAAATTATCTAAAATAATAGCTATGAGGCTGGGGTTGTAGCTCAGCGGTAGAGCACTTGCTTTGCATGTGTGAGGCACTGGGTTCGATCCTCAGCACCACATAAAAATAAATAAACAAAATAAAGCTATTGTGTCCATCTACAACTAAAAACAAGAATTAAAAAAAAGAAAGGGGAAAATACACTTTAAAAAAATAAATAAAATAATAACTAAATTGTTGGTGCTATGGTATTTGGGACCTTATATTTAAACGAACTGTGTGTATGATGTCAGAGAAATTTACTTCTAACCTGAAGAAATATTGAAATCTAAAGAAGTTTTGAAGGTCATCTAGACCCTGGATTGGCAAACTATGGTAAATGGGTCAAATCCAGTCCACTGCCCATTTCTATAAATGGTTTTATTGGAATATAGCCACACATTGTCTAGAACTGCTATTGTGCTATAACTAATAGCAGGGCTGAGTAGCTGTGACAGAGGAGAATGACCCATAAAACCTAAATATTTACTGTCTCTGTTTTCACTGAAAAAGCTTGTCAACCCATGATCTGGAGGATCACTCTCAGGTGATGTATAAGGAAATGAAGCCATGAAAACCATGTAACTTGCCCAAACTCATTAACTATACAGCTGAGACTCCACATTTGGTTTTACTACTGTGTCTCTCTTTTGGAATATCCTTCTATTTCTTCCCTTCAATAACAAAATCTCACTTTATAGATTCAATTCAGAAGACACCAGAAAACTTTCCCCTTTCCTTTCTTTACTAAAAGGAAAAGGAAATATTTGTGAGTCTCCTTCTTAGGATTGATGGGTGATGTCCTGTTTTCCCACAACATCAGTTTTAAGGAATAACAGAGCATTGACCTGACCCCCAGCTTTGTTCTCCTTGCATACAGACCTCCATGGGCATGTGTGGAGAATCATGGAATGGGCCCTCTAAAGGGCATTTCCCATAAACCTCCCAGGAAGGAGTTCATCTTAAGGATAAAGGGTAGAGTTTACAAATCTGGGTCCATGCGTGAGGAGCAGAGGAATTCAGGTGGCATTAAGGACACCTGCCTGAGTCCTAGGGAGAAAGGGCCACACCAAGGAAAGAATTAAGGGAATTGTTCCATAGAACCTAGTAGAAAGGGGTCTCTTTCATGCAATAAGGGTCCACTTCATGCTTTGAATATAAACCTTACTGCTGGATCCCTGGAGGCTTATTCTTAAATTGACATGTTTCTTTTCTTTTCTCATCTCCCATTTCCCCTCTTCTACCACCAGGGAAACAAGATTAACATTCTTCCTGTCCTAAGCCAAGTTGTCTGGACTTCTGCTCACTGTCCACAAGAATAAAGAAACTCTGGACCTGGAAACTGGAACAATAGCTCTTTAAAGGACATAATTTAAGCATTAGTTAGATATACTGATAATGATACTTTCCCTCCTTTTTAAATCTCTCTGTTCCGTTTGGCAGTCAGAATTGAGCTTCTATGGCATGAGTCTGTTGCCTTTCTCCTTTGCCAGAAAAGCCATAAAACGTTTTCTTTTTCTCAAAACCCTGTCCTCATTATGAAATTGGCATCAGGGACAAGGATTGAGCTTTCAGTATCACTAGCAAGGACAAGGTGGGCATCAAACAACACAGGGGATTTGTGACCCCAGTGCCAATGGCTTTGGCACCAATGAATGGGGGTCTCTGTGATTGTTTCCAGGTGGCTTCCCAGACACATGTGATCCTTATATTAGAACTCAGCACAGCAAGCCAGGATAGGTCGAGAAATAAGCAATGGATGATAGTGATAACTCAGGGGGCCATTCTATATACCCATGTGAAATGCTTCTCAGGGTATTCTAGAACCCAGGGAAGAAAATGAGCAGGCTGGAGGGCTCATAGTATCGAATGGGGCTGAACCACAGAAATGTTCTTTTTTTGATCCCAGGCTGGTATAGCAGGTGGCAGTAGCAGTTACAAGTGCTAATCCTCTCACCTGCCTTTGCCAGTTTTAAAGTGCCATAGAGACAAATGGGCTATTCCCAGGTCCTAGCCTGTGAGCTGGACAGCAAAGCCTCCAAAACTCTATTACTGAGTTTATTAATCCTGGTTCAATAGGACAGGGATATACTCCAAGCCACTCAACAAGAAATTCACCCACTGTCGGATGCTGCTTGTCTATAAATACAGTCAGTGGAGTTGATGGTATTGGCATAGCCAGCCTGAGCTTGAGTGGGATCCAGAGAAATGGCTTCGGACCTGTGAGGAAAAAAGCAAAAAACAAACACTTGTTGAGCAATTAGGATTGCCTACCATAATAGGAAATATCAACTTATAAATCTAGGACTTAAAACAAGTCAGCATGAGAGGAATAAGTTTTCACTGAACTAAAGAGCATGTTGGGAAGTGTAAAAACGGGAAGAGTAAAGGGAGGGTTTGCATTTTGGATTTGATCACTTCTAAAAATCATTTCCTTGGCTTACATGCAATCATATATGGTGATTTTATTTATGGCAAGGGGTATCTTGCCAAGAATGAAGCTGTGTGTTCAGAAAAATTATTCAAAATTTGAAAATAAGACAAACATGTTACAAGTGCCATTTAACGTCATGGTGTCACATTGTCTAATGAGCCCAATTGACAGTCATTTGATGGTAGGGGAGTAACTTAGACTTACTAATTACTAATGATTAGGGACCAGACTCTGCAAAGTTAGATATTTTCTTGAGAAGATTGCTGACTTGCAAATTACTTTTGATAAGTAGAAATGCAAATGAACTCTGTCAAATAGAAACAACCCAGAGGTTCTCATTTTATTGCTGTGTAGAACGTTAACCAGTTCTGTCTAGCTTTTCGAACCTGCTTCCACAAGGATCATAGAAAATGATCTTTTGTTTTCTCCTTTGAGTTGACTCTCTTCTCCTGCTGATTCTCTCACTAATGAGAAAAAAAATTCTTTGACTATATATTTGTATGAGAATCATATTTTGAACACTGTATAGAAACTTTCTCCTCCAAAATTCACCATGGGCTTCCCTATTTACAAGTACCCATATTGTTCTCTATGCATCATGATAAATTGGACTCATCTGGCTTTCATTTCTCAGCTGGCAGATTAGACAAAGTCTCTTTGTTCAGAAAAAAGGAAAGAAAGAAAAGCAAAGAAAGTTCCTTTCATGTCTACTTTAAGACAGTTCATTTCAGCAAGTTTCTAGGTGACATTTTAGGCCCAGTGCTGTGCTGGTTACTCCATAAATTACAGAAGAAAGGTCATCACCCCTGTCCTTAAGTAACTTACAGACCAAATGGGGAGATGCATTATGTGCATTTTTATAACAGTCATCTGCTTTGAGACATTGCTATGGCATGTGTGGCCCACTTAGCTACCTTGAGCTTTGAGGTTAATCTGATTTTATCCTAGGATCTGGGAGGGGAGCGAAAGTAGCAAGAAAGATGACTGTAGCTGTAACAAGTTTCAGCCTCTCTTGGCTCCCACCCAAAGTAATCGGCCTGGGAGATTGATTTCCCCTCCAGCCAGCATCTTGTTCAGCATTTCTGCTCATCATGCTTCTGGCATTGCTTCCTCAGAGGACTGTCCATCATTCCTAAACCATCTCTGGCTCTGGTGATAAATCAGCAACCACACGCTGGGGAGACAGAATGGACACTCGGACAATATACCTGCTTTACAAACTCATTCCCTCCTCGTTACCTTGGCTTCTCACATCAGAGAGAATCATCAGGCAGCCTGACAGCAAAGCAGGAAGTGTGTGCGTGTGTGTGTGTGTGTTTTGAAGGTGGGGATGGGGGCACTTGGGGTAAAAAGGAAAGACTCTGGGATTAGATTGAGGGCAGAAAGCTTCTAAGAAGAAGTCCTCCAACTTCCCTGAATCCCCCCCCCCACCCTTTTGTTTTGTAGATGGACACAATACCTTCATTTCATCCATTTATGTTTTATGTGGTGCTGAGAACCGAACCCAGTGCCTCACATATGCGCGGCAAGTGCTCTGCCACAGAGCCACAACCCCAGCCCTCCTTCCCTGAATTCTTATAAGCCCATTTGGAGAAATGTTTTTGGAGAATGATGTTGATTTGCCTATCTCTTTGAGGTGGGAAATAAAGGCCAGGGTGTTCAGTGTTTGTAATACAAAGAGGGGAGGAGGAAAGAGCAGGCTTTTGGACCCACATGTTCATTTGGATAAGAGACCAAGAATTGGAGGTAGGACAGGGAGGAGTGGAGACAAATCTGCCATACTTCTGCTACAACTTTAGAAATGAAATCCAGCTGGGGGTGGTCCAGGCCCTCAGATCCAGATAGGGCTGGTTTGAACTGTGTGGACTCTTCTGGCAAGCTGGTGCCCTCTCCCATTCTGTGAATTATTAAGAGATCTCTATGGTGTTATAAGGGCTGGCTCCAGCTTTCTCCCCAGCTGAGTTCTTGTTCTCTGCCCTATATCTTGTGGCTGTTCCTCTATTTTCACCCTGGCTTTAGACCAGACATGAAAGAACTTGGCCCCCTTTCCTTGCTCTCCACAAAATAACCATTCACACATGGAGATGAAGGAGATTTATATGCAGCAGCATAGATATTTAAAATTGAGCAGAAGATATTTCTCTTCTTAAAAGTCCTTTGGCCACCCTGTCTTCTTGCTGGTTCATCCCTCAATCCCTCTTGTTCTTCTAGGTAAAGGCAGTGTGTCTAGTGGTTAGGAGCAGGCAGGCCCCTTACTGGCTATATACCCTTGTAGCCATTTCACCTCTCTATGTCTCATTCTTCTCATCTGTAAAACGGAGATAATAACCCATGCATGTTACAAAGTAGTCGTAAGCATAAAGAGGAGATCTGTATGCCCTTAAGTACATTAAAAAATGCTTCACATCATTAGTCATCCAGGAAATGTGAATCAAAACCATGATGAAATACCACAGCACCCCCCTGGGATGGGCTAGAATAAAAAATTCAAAGAATTACAAGTGCTATGGAGCATGTAAAGAAATAAGAACCCTCATATAGCTGCTGGTGCATCTGCCTTGGAAAGCAGTCTGGCAAGTCCCCACATGATTTAGCAATTCCACTCCTAGGTTTTGACACAGAAGAAATGAAAACCTATGTCCATGCAAAAACTTGTACCTGAATGTTTATAGCAACATTGTTCATGATGACCAAAAGGTGGAAACAACCCAATGCCCATCAACTGACAAATGGAGAAATAAAATATGGTCTATCCATACAGTGGAATATTAATCAGCCACAAAACAATGAATGTTGATGTAAGCTACAACATGTTTTGTTTTGTTTTGGTACCGGAGATTGAACCCAGGGGTGCTTAACCACTGAGCCATATCCGTAGCCCTTTTCTATATTTTATTTAGAGACAGGATCTCAATGAGTTGCTAAGTGCCTCACTAATCTGCTGAGGCTGACTTTGAACTAGAGATCCTTCTGCCTCAGCCTCCCGAGTTGCTGGGATTATAGGCATGCACAAGCTGTAACATGGAAGAAACTCAAACACACAGGTCAAAAGAAGCCAGTCTTAAAAGACCACAATGTCATTCTATTCATATAAAAGAGACAGAACAGGGAAATCTTCAAAAAGGTGATTAGTGATTGCTTAAGACTAAGCGGTAGGGAGAAGGGAAAGAGGAGGTAATGGCTGAAGGACGTGAGGTTCTAAAGTTGACTGTGAAGATGTTTACACAATCTGTAAACATTCTAAAAACCATTGGTATGATATGTCAAGAAATTTGTAATGTTTTGAACAACCCACAATAAAAAAAAATTAAAAAAAAAAAAAAAAAAAAAATAAATAAAAACCATTGGTGAATTGTATGGTATGTGAGTTATATCCCAACAAAGCTGGTTTTTTTTTTTCCTCAATAAAAAGGAGATGTATATCTATATTTATAACTTCTCAGCATATAGGAACATTCAGGGTCTTGAGAAGAAACAGATGGCACATTGAAATGAGTTAGTAATGGAGAGATTAGTGAAGCGTCTAAAGGTACAGGCATGGCGAGGGAAACCTAACAGTGGATGGTGGAGTGTCCCATGGGCAAAGAAAGGGAATCCTGGGAGCCGCTGTAGCAGAGAGGATGGCCTAACAGAAGGTGTGACATTTCTGGAGAAAGCAGCCACTGCCCCTGCTGCCTAGCAGGGAGGAGCAGGAGGCAGATGCCTCAGTGGGATCACTCTGTCGCCTGGCTCCTCTTGATAGACCCTGCCTAAGAGCCCGAGGAGTCCCTACATACGGTTCAGACAAGTCAGCCTCCTGGGGGAAAAGAATCATTCTTATTATGTGCACTGACTTAGTCTTTCCCTGGTTTTGTATCCCCTCCCCAACAACAGTACCATCATAGGACCAATCTTCTAGGGCCAGGCTTTTGCCACTAAATGGTCTAATATAGAGTTTCATTAAAACTGCTAATCAAGAGGTTTGAGTACTTTTCTACAGCAAAATATTTGCAGCCTTCTGCAAAGATGCCCCATAGACTTTCTTCTAGAGTAGCTGGGGAAAGAAAACCCAACCATCAGAATGTTTTCCCCAGGCTGCTCACAGAGAGCAGGAGTGGGTGAAAGGGCACCCATGGGACTACACTGCACACCCTTGCCTTGCAGCCCAGGTGAAACAAATATCAAAACCTGTGTTGGCAAGAGGCAGATTTTCAACTTCCCCTTTAGTAACCATGCCTCCACAGGCCTGTATTTGTTCCTACCTAATATCACTTTCCCTTTGAAGTGGGGTCTCCTTTCTTTGTGGCTTTTTTTTTTTTTCCTGATAGATTGGTGAGCCCATATTGCTCTAAGGTCTGGGCAGAAAGTGGAATGAATATCTGTTATGGGCTGAGTTGTGTCCACCCCCAATTCACACTCAAATCCTAACCCCTAGAAGAGTAGTTCAAAATGTGACGATATTGGGAGATAGAGAATAAAATGAGGTAGCTATAGTGGGCCCCTGATCCAATATGATTTGCATCCTCATGAGAAGAAATTAGGAGACTTATCTATACTGAGGGAAGACTATGTGAAGATGAGAGAGAACAGAACCGTCTATAAACAAAGAGGATCAGCCTCAGAAGAAACCAAAGGGGCTGCCACCTTAATCTCAGACTTTTAGCCTCCAGAATTGAGAATAAATTTTGGTTGTTAAAACCACCCAACCTATAGTTCTTTGTTTCTGTAGCCCTAGCAAAAGAATGCACAGCTCATCCCAGAATGTCAGGTGGCCACCTTTGTGAATGAGGCCAATTGCCTCCCACTTGGGCTTTGCTTCCGAGCTCCGCCCTACTATTTACCCTTGGGAAGTAGGCCTGAGGTGCTGTACTATTTTTTTTTTTTTTCTACCAGGGATTGAACCCAGGGGTGCTTAACCTCTGAGCCACATCTCCAGCCCTTTTTATTTTGAGACAGGGTCTTGCTAAGTTGCTTAGGACCTTGCTAAATTAATGAGGCTGGCTTTGAACTTGAGATCCTCCTGCTTCAGTCCCCTGAGCCCTGTGATTATAGGTGTGCACCACCACACCTGGTTGGAGCGAACAATTTCATTGCTTTCATGCCTTGTTTGGGCATGAGGGTCATGGCAATACCCTTCCAGTCTAGAAGAAACCTTCAAAGCTCTTCCTTGGCTGCTGTCTCCTCTCCTCCAACCCTAGAGTCAATGTCCTCTAGCTCTAGGACGAATCACCAAGTTCTCTGAGCTAAAAAAAAAAAAAAAAAAGCTACTTTACTTCTTTGAATGCTACCCAAGGCAGAGAGCACAAAGAAATTTAACTCAGTGGAAATTTGCAGGGACATCTAAAGCAATAAAAAGCAGCATAAATTAGCATCTGGGTAAGTCACCCTACTTTGTTTTGATGGAGTGTAAGGAAGCTGCCACACTCTCTAAGCCAGATTTTTGGTGGTACAGCTGGAATGCTGTCACCAAAGGAGGCAGGACTCAGTTGGCATTTCCTCTGAGTTCAGGTTCCTGTGGGGCACAAATGATGACTGCTGAGCTAGAATCCTTACTGTGCCTAAGAGCCTCAAGCTGCTTTCCCCAACCATGGGAGTTAAATAATGCAGCCAGATTTAGTCTTCGCCTCAGGTTTCATAACAGACAGAAACAAACTGGGAAATCTCCCCGAACACCCGCAGGAGCTGGGGAGAACTCTGTGACAGGTGTTACATAGCCATTCCCCCTCTTGCTGACATCTCCTCACCCTGTTGTGGCTGGAGGTAGAAAGGAAAACCAAAACCAAACCAAAACAAAACAAAACAAAAAAACCTTCCAATTCTCCAATTCCAGGGTGCAGGGTAGCCACTATCTGGGATATAATTAGGGCCCCAGGGAGAAGCTGTGCACAGACTCTGAGTATCTCATTAAAAAGCCTGAAGCTGCTACTGTGGTGCTGGAGCTGGGGCAGTGCAGGTGGCACTGAGAGCCAGGTGACCTCACTCAGCCTCTGCATGTCCTTGATGTGCAAAGTGCCTTTATTCAAGCGGCTTCCAGAAATTTAGCTTCCTGCACAAGCCCTTCTGCAGCTTTGAATTTTTTTTTTATTTTTATTTTTTTAGGAAAAAGAACCAGATCCCTCCTGCTAAAAAACAGGTCTTTTCTTCCCATCAACCTATCCTTGCCTCTGAAACAGACACATGGACACACACACACACACCCTGTGGGGATATTTCATTTTATTTGTTTGGAAGTTTGTTGGTTTGTCCTCATCTTGAGGTGCCAGGATGCTTGTCTGTTTTCTCCCCCATTACTTACCCACATTGAGTTATCAATGCAAACCAGCATGTCAGATGGTTGGGGGTGAAAATGCCAGTTTTCCTCTTCAATATATTTGGGAAGCTTGTTTTATTTTATTTTGGTACTGAGGTTTGACCCCAGGGATGCTTAAACACAGAGTCATATCCTCAGCACTTTTTGCTTTTTATTTTGAGACAAGGTCTCACTAAGTTGCATAGGCTGGCTTTGAACTTGTGAGCCTCCTGCCTCCGTCTCCAGAGTCACTGGGATTACAGGCATGTGCCACAGTACCTGGCTGGGGACTTCTCTTGAGGGTGGACAATACAACAATGAGTAAGACCAGACTGGGTGTCCTTAACCTCACAGTAGATTTACACAATCAGTGGAAAAGTCTAGAGGAAGACATGATTACAGTTGATAGTAGACTGTGAGGACTGAAAAGATTCAGAGATTGTCATCTGCAGGGGGCCTTGAAAGATGAATAGATTTCAGCTGAGGTAGAAATGGTGACTGGGGATTTGGGGCACAGGAAGCAGGATGATCAAAGATCTCTATTCTTTCACCCTGCTTTATTTTCTCCCAGCGTTTAGCACCATCTGAGATTATATTTTTATCCAGTTTCCAATTGTTTCTTTTCTGTCTCTCCCACGCACTCTATGAGTACAGGAAACATGTCTGTCTCATCCACTGCTGTGTCCTAAGTACCTAAAATAATTCCTGGCACATGGTGGGTGCTCAGTACATACTCATAGAGTGAATGAATCAATGGGCAGCCCAAGGGAAAAGAAAGAAAGGAACTCTTATGAGCTCTAAAATTACATATGCGGTTTCAGTTCATCCTTATAATATCACCTGCCCCCAAGAAACACATCATTATCTTCATCTTAAAAAGTAAGGAAACTGAGGTAAGACAAAGTAAGCGACTTTCCAAAGGTTGCATACCTAGTGAAAGGGAAAGGTAGGACTAAGTCCAGGCCATCAGGTTAAGGGTCTAGATTATGGCAGGAAGAGACTATTGAGAGACGAACTCATGCTTGAGAGGCAATGAATGGATAAAATGGTTAAGACATGGGCACCAACAGGAAGGGAGGGATCCCTTTGCAGATTCATCTCCATCTGAGCAGCTGGTCCTGACCTCTTGATCCACTATAGTCAATCACACGGGATAATAGAAACAAAGCAAAACAAAACCACAACTATAAAAAACAGTGTCATTAGTTACTAACTGTTTAATTTCAGAAGACTTGGGCTGGGGATATGGCTCAAACGGTAGCACTCTGCCTGGCATGCATGCGGCCCGGGTTCGATCCTCAGCACCACATACAAAGATGTTGTGTTCGCTGAAAACTAAAAAATAAATATTAAAATTCTCTAAAAAAAATTTCAGAAGACTTACTTAACTACTCTGGAGATCTGTTTTTAGCTATGGTAATAGCTAAGTGGTTGGCTTCAAGGGTTATTGTGAGATATTACACATAAAGCACTCAGAAGAGTTCTTAGCCACTGCAAGTGTTAAATATATATATATATATATTTTTAACACTTGCAGTGGCTAATATATATTTAACACTTGCAGTGGCTAAGAACTCTTCTTCATATATATATATATATATATATATATATTTTTTTTTTTTAAGTTTTTTAGTTGTACATGGATGCAAAACCTTTATTGTTATGTGGTGCTAAGGACTGAACCTAGAGGCTCACACAGGAAAGAGCTCTACCACTGAGCCACAACCCCAGCCCATTCAGTGTGCATTGATTCACTTATTTCCCCATGGTTTCATGATGTCTTTTGACCTAGAAAGTAATGTTTCCAAGGGGAGGATACAAAAGAAAGGAAATGTCAGGAGGAACCTATCTGGGGCAGGCACAGTAGGGATGGTATCAAGAAGGTAGAGAGTGCCAACCTAGGCCTGGAAGAAGTAGATGGATAAGACGCTAAGAAAAGAACCCCTTAGAGAAAATTTTCCTCTCTGTGAGGAAAACTCTGACCCCTCTGGTGTGAAAGCTTAGACAAGAAACCAGAATTCAAAAGAATTGTGGCCAATCTCTTCACCAGAGTCTGGTGAAGGGGCTCCAGGGAGCCATTTGGTTTGGGCCTCATATATATGAATTTGGCTGTATCTCCAAATGAGGCTATTCATAAAGTTATAGTTTTGGGATAAAAAAAAAAGTGAGTTTAAATATGCCACAGCACCTATTGGAGATTTTCCATTCTCAAAACACAATGTTCACGATTCTATAAAAATTGTTTCCTGAAATAGACATACTATTTATATAACCATTTAAATAAGGTGTGGACATATATATAAACAATACCATATATATATTTTTTTGTTACGTCTTTGAATCTCTTTAAAACCCTGGATCTCTGGGTTTTCTCCACTCTGGGAACCCGCACATCTCAGGCTGTAGTGGAGGCAGCTGGCGCCCGAGGGAGGGGAAGACTGCTTTACTGCTCTTGTTCACAGCGCCACCTGGTGTTTATAATGCATAAAATTTTCAAGCTTTTTTAATCCTTAAAGAGTTGGAATTTGCTGAGTAAACACCCACAGCTATTTTCTGAAGCTCTTTATCTCAAAAACCTCTTTTTCACAGAGAATGTATAAGCATATAAGAAAGAGTGATACAAAATAACACTTAAAATGGTCTAAGACTCATTTTTAAAGGGAAGGTCTATGTAATACTAGTTAAGATTTATTGAGCAGTTGGGCACAGTGGCACAGTGGCATGTGGCTGTAATCCCAGTGAATTGGGAGGCTGAGGAGGATTGCAAGGCCAGCCTGAACAATTTTGCTCTTTAACAAGAGCCCACCTCAAAATAAAAAAGGCCTGGGGGATGTAGCTTGGAGGTAAAGTGCCCCTGAGTTCAATCCCTGGCACAAAAAAAAAAAAAAAAAAAAAAAAAAAAAATTAAATCTAGGTAGTCTGGCTTCAGTCACTGATTTTAACTACTGTTATGCTATATGTGTTCCAAGAGGAGCCATCTTCTCCATATTTACTTGGACTGATATTAGGAATTAAGTTTCTCCAGGTAAAGCTTGAAGGACCAAGGATAAACAGGGTAACCAAGGAGTTAAAAAGCCAGGCTGTGGGTGCACACCAGTAATCTCCCCCCGACCCCAGCTTGGGAGGATGAGGCAGGAGTTATCAGGAGTTCAAAGCCAACCTTGGCCAGAGCCAGATGCAAAGCAACTCAGTGAGACCCCATCTGTAAATAAAATACAAAATAGGGCTGGGGATGTGGCTTGGTGGTCAAGTGCCCCAGTACCCCCCCCCAAAAAAAAGCTTAAAATATGCCTTAAATAATTCCATGACATATGAGACATGATGCTTTTCAGAAGCACAGATTTCCCTTTAGAATGTCATCCAATCCAAAAAGATGGCACACAAAGCAGCCTTTGTAACAATCCTCTCCAAGAAAATATAATCTCCTTAGCCCTTCTAACAGTTCAACAATTCAGAAACTTTCTCCTTTAAAAAGAGCAATAACATTAGCTATTCTTTTCTGTTTTTGTTTTAAGAGAAGTAATTGTCCAGTGAACAATATAGGCTCTCGGGATCATACTGCCTGTGTTCCAACCCTGGGGGTGCTCCTGACTGAGCAAGTTACTTCACATCTCTGTGTCCAATTCTTTCTCTGTGGGATGAAAAGAAAGGATGATGGCTACCTAAAATGGGTGTGAGGACTGACTGAACCCATGTAAAGAGCTTAGAAGAGTTTCCTGCACTTCCTAAGTGCTTCAACCAATGTTACCTTGTCTTATAATGTGTCAGGCACTGTGCTAAACAGATTACTGAACAAAATTACCTTTTAATGCAAATATATTTGTACATACACATTGTTGTGTACACTATATATACATATACACTGTTGGCAGCTATTATTATTCTTGCAGAAAAGAATCTGGGAGAAAATATAATAAGACATGAATAATAGTTATTACCGTGGGAAAGGCAGGAGAACAAAGGAAGCCTAGGACATATAAAAAGGGCAGAACACCTTGCTTCTTGGGATACCAGGATACCAGCTATGGTCCCCTTTTTCCTCATGAGAGAAGTCTGTTACCCATTTTTAAATAAACCCTGCTTTATATGCTTAAACAAAAGAATAGTTATTACCAAATAGGTATAGTTGTGAATTTTCTTTTTCACTGTTTTACTTGTCTTTGCTAAAGGAACATGGGTTGCTATTATATAAGACTAAAAATAACAAATAACTTTTCAGGAAAAAAGAGAGTTGAAGGAAGTAAAGATGATGGTCTGGAGAAAAGGAAACTCCTAGGACATGGCAGATGTCTTTAAACAGGTTTGGCCAGTAGAAGGGGAAGAAGACTTATATTTTAGAAACAGAAGTAGAATTGATGGATAAAGTTTCATAGCATCTTTGACCATCAGAGCTGATCAGAACAGCCACAGCAAACACACCACCTTGAAGGCATTCAAGCAGAGGCTAGAGGCCACCTCTCAGAGATGACCTCAGGTAGTTCATAAATCAAGTAGCAGATTGGGTCATAAGACCTCCTAGCTCCTACTGATTTGGGTTCTGATTTGTTGACTCCTTTTTGCTTTGAAAGGCACTAGATGAAGAGCAAGTGGTCACTTGTTCCAGAGAGTTCAAGTCTGTTTCTTGCCAGTTATTTTTCTGCTACTATCATTGTTTCCAAAAATGCTATGAGAAGACTCTTATCCTCACTCCCTTTTATGGATTCAGTGTGGAGGTGTCAGAAGGGATAGCACAGACACTCCTTAGCATTCACTCCTCACTGCCACCAAATGGTCAAGCATCACCCCTGGATACCTACAGGGAACAGAATAAATAGGCAGGGTCTTTGGATGTCAGAAGTCTGTGGAGGCATTTTTGGTCTTCTGTCTCAGAAATTGTTAGTAATAGAGGTCTGGCCTCAGTGGTTTAAAAACATTATGGGCTTATTTACATTAAAGGAATTTAAAGGAGACCATGCAGGACTGGTACAGCTGCTACAGAATGTGCTTGGAGAACCAGGCTCCTGTTATCTGCTCCATCATCCTTTAAGCAGAGCTTCCGTCCTTAGGAGCTTCAGCCATGACTTATGTTTTCTCAGTGGGAAAAGAAGAACAACGAGAGAGAAAACAGGTGTTCCTCTCAGTTTTAAAGAACTCTCCCAAGTTTTAAAGAACTCTCACCCAGTGGTGAGTGCTTATGTCCCAATGGCCACAGCATGATACTAGGGCAAACAGGGCTGGGAAATGTATTTTCACTGGGTATTTTGTCACCCCATTAGAACCCAGAGTTCAGTACTAGGGAAGTAGGTGAATATAGTGCAGACAATAACAATCTCTTCCACTTTCTCTCATGGCTCCCCTGCAAGGATAGCCGGGATTATTCCCCACTTTATAAAGATGAGAAAACTGACAAGTAGCTGTGAAAACTTGCTCAGAGCCAGTGTTAGTGGCAATGTTGGCCTAAATACCCAGCTCAGAGCTGGCTTTGAATAATGAGAGAACACAAAGACAGAAACCCATGAGCATCTGTGACCAAACACCAGCTGTGAGCCCAGGGCCATCTCTCCCTGGGGAGTCAAACTGGCAGGTGAGAAGGGCTACAGTGGTTGGTGAGGACAAGGGCCACAGGACACTGGGCAGACACCTCAGTAATAGCGCACTCCGTGTCATTTCCTGGGTTGACAAAAGGTAAAATAACTTTGGCCTTGGCTCAGCTGGAACAACAGATGGCAGGAATTCAGCGCAGCTTCCAAATCAGCCAAGCGGCAGACTGCTTTCTGTGTGTCAGCTGAGGCTACTGTTCCCAACTGGTCACAGCCAGCTGCAGAGGCCCAAGACTTAAGACCTGGACAGCTCAGCCATGAACACCTAAGAATGTGCCATCTCTTGCCTGACTGTGAACACCATTGAAAGGACAAACTAGTAAAGTGAGTTCAGCTTTCTACCATGGGCAGGCTCTGATCTCTATGCAGGGCAAGATCACCTGGTGGCATTGAGATCTAGTTCTGACTCCCTCTGAGCACAGGCCTCTGGCTATTGAAATCACCACCATCTGTTTGAGAGGGACTTGGAGACTCCTTTATCATGCGGCTACCTCCCATGGATGACAGCAATGTGGCCAGGGGCATAAGGGGCACCCAGGACTCATGCTGAAATACATGCTACACCAGTGGAGGCAACTCTTCCCACATCTGGCAAAAGGAAGCTCTTTGTGGAAGGGAAGCAGAAACAAACTTGGGCGGCAGATAGGAATGTGTTCAGTTTTAGAAACAGAACATGAAATGCAGTTTTATTGCAACTCTGGTTAGAACATATGGTATAGAAGGAAGAACACAAGTTTTTAGAAACATGCTTCTCTGTCAGCTGAACATGGTGGGCTCACTTGGGAGAGAATAAATAGGCCCAGAGGAAAAGGAAGTGAGTTCTCTTTTTCACCTTCCAAAAATTACATCAGGTTTGGATTATCTACTCCCCATTCACTGTCTAATTTTAAATGGAACTTTGTTCAGAATTCTACATAGCCAGGCTTCCAAAAAAGCTTTTTAAAGTGGAAAGTCTGGATGAAGATCACCACCATACTCCTTCAAGAGAGAAAGTGGGAAAGGGAAAGGAGAGGAGGGGAGAAGAGAGGGAAGGCAAACTGTGGTAGCCTACTCTGCTGAAGAACGCACCCTGAAAGGAGCAGTCTCTGTTTCCCTGACATTTGTCTTCCAAGAAGCTTCTGGTACTTCCTGACTACCTGCAGCTTGCACCATGAAGCTTTTCAGACGATTATAAAGAACTTCCAACTCCTGCTCCCTCACCCCAGGCCTTCTGTATTCTTGAGACCTTAGACTCATCAAATCTACACGTGGGCTGCCTGAAGACAAGCTCATGCGGCCTTGAGAAGGCTGGGCAGAAGGCAGCCAGCAGGCTGAGGAACCACCTGGCTTCCCTCTCCTTCCTCTGCAGCCTGGCTCCCTGCCTCCACGAGTGCACAATCAGGACTGAGGGCCTTCAGGAGCCCCCCCTTGGTCCTCCAGGGTGTGAGGAATCAGCAGGGACACACTCCCCATCCCCGCCGGGGCCATCTGCACTCAATTATAAGCCCTTTGGGAGCCAGCAGAGGGCTGTTTTGCTGCTGTTGGTTCTCTATGATTAGCTTGTTCTTGTTTTTTGAATATTGCCACATGGTGCAGCCAGCTGTGAGAAGTATTCACTATTCAAAGCTTTTATTTATTTTTTTCCTCAAACAGAAAGTGCTAAGCTAGTTGTTATTACTACAAGGAAAGAAAAAGTTTACAAGTCATGCTTTTGGGTAAGTTCTCTACCTTATGACTCCTATCTCTTCCCAGGACTGGGGTGGTTCCTTTCTCTATTCTCAAGTTTTTGTATAGGCACTTGTTTGTTGCAAAAGAGCCTAAGAAACAGAGATACTCATTCCAGTTTGCACACTATTATCCACAGTTCTATGAACTCTTCTTCCTTGTGTATGTGTGTGAGATACTGGATGTTAAGGTATTCTAAAAAAACCTTTCCATCAACTCAACTCATTGGAATCCACTCAAGAGCCAGGGCCAATACTGAGGCTTACCTTCTAAGTGCTCAGCCAGGAACAAAGCAATACTACTTTGTTTGCACTTGAAATTCTCAGTGTTCTCTGCAGGCAAGAAGAAATTGGTTGGGTTTGGCTCTAGGCCAGCATGAAAATCACAGGGGCTGCTTAATAAAATGTGTATTTCTGGTGCTACCTATAGGGATTCTGACCGGAAATGTACAGGGAAGCATTCCCCTGGTGAGCAAACTCCCAGGGAGTAACAGGTACCCTGTTTCCCACCTTGAGAATGTTCTGTAATCTTTCTTAGGATCTAGTAATATAGCTAATATATATGCAATGTCTAACTGGTATGGCAATGTCCTGAGAAGCCTGTGTTAGAGCCTCATCAAGCCTCAACCTTGATTGCAGGCACATAGGTCCTGGGAATAAAGGAACTTGCTTGTTTGATAACTACAATGGTTCACCAAACTCTGGTGCTCCTGGATCTGCCCGCCTAACAGTAACTTTCTTGAGAACTGCACAAAGCTCTTAACATTGCATATAGTAAATGTGAAATGTAACTGCAGAATAAGCAACCTTACTGATACTCTAAACAATAATGTAGTTATGGTACTAATGACCTAATATAACCTATTGGTATAAATAAACGTGGCCTCCTGGACAAAGAGCCACTCTGCCACTTTCCTGCCTCTGCACCTTGTCTCTTTGTCTACTTATTATTATTATTCCTTAGAACTATCATGGACTTGAAATCCAGGCTCACACACAAATAGAGAGCCAGAGAAGTTGCACATTTGAGATTCTTGTGAATAGTGATAATGAAAGCGTGAGATGAGCTACAATTCACAGGGAAAAAAAATATGGAAGGAAAAGACAGAAGTAGTCATGTTGAACTAAGCAAGTAAGATTCATTTCTTTTCTTATAAAATATAGACTCTATGGTAAACAGCAGCTCAAATATGCCAATAACCACAGGGCCCATCTAAGGACACAAAATTCTTGTTGACATGAGTTTTGTTGGCTTCCATCTATCACCTAAAATTTTTGAAACTTAGGAACCCATCAATATGTGGGATAAATTATTTTACCTACCATTCTGAGAGAATAAAAAAAAAGTAAAAATACATATTTAAATACTTAGCAGGAAAACTACCCCACAAATTTTATATATATATATATATATATATATATATATATATATAAAATCCATTTTAAGTGTGTCCAAGTATGAAAAAATAATCTGTGCCAATTATGGGTTTTTATACTGAAGATAATGGGAATGACTGTGAGAAGGGAGTTTAATATGGAAAGGGAGAAAATTAGAAGGAACCCTGGGGTGTCAGATTAGAACTGAAGGCATTAGTTTGAATTCATGATTTCCAATATATAGACAGAGAAGTAAATTCAGATGTTAGTATATGCACATTGTGTGTGTATACCTGTTTACATACTGCAAATATCCCCAAGGTGAGGCTTCTAGGATGACCAGGGACCAGGCCAGGTGAGTAATACCACCATAATAAGCACACTTAGCACTCAAAAGCTTAGCTTTCAAATAATTTTGCTCTGAATTAGAATAGAATAGAAAAACCTGGAAAGACTTCTTGCTCATAATCTGTACTATTCAGGAGGCTGATGGAGGAGAATCTCAAGTTCCAGGTTATCCTGGGAAACTCAGAGATACCCTGTCTCAAGATAAAAAATAAATAAATAAAAACAAAAAGGGCTGGGGTATAACTCATTGGTAGAGGTCTTGCCTAGCACATATAGATCCTGGGTTTGAGAATTTTTCAAAACAGAAATGTTGAGTTGGGTGTGGTGGTGTGCACCTGTAATACAAGCTACTCAGGAGGCTAAGGCAGGAGGATCACAAATTCAAGGCCAGCATGGGCAATTTTGTGAGACTGTCTCAAAAAGGGCTGGGGTTAGAGCTCAGTTGTAGAGCACCCCTGTGTTCAATCTCCAGTTCCACAAAACAAACAAACAAACAACAACAAACCCAAAACAAACCAAAAAAAAAAAATTTTTTTTTAAAAGTACAATTTCCTTTTTCTTTTTACGTGATACAACTCAAAAAATGTCAAAAAAGAGGCGGTGTGTTCCTGGTACCTCGGAGGATTCTGGAGCCGGAGCATCCTAGACATCCTCCCTCAAGGCGGACGAGTGGTTTTCGAGACCCGTCCAGACCTACAGTATACCTGAGGTGCTGGGCGGGCGATGCCAGCGTACCAGGTCCCCTAGGAATGTCCTATAACTTAAATCCAGAGGAAGACAGATGGATGACCCAAAGTGTCTTTTGCTGCTATAGAAAGAGCAGAGCACTTACCAAGCATTATGGTGCACACCTGTAATCCCACCTACTTGGGAGGCTTAAACAGGAAGATCACAGGTTCAAGGCCAGCCTGGGCAATTTATCAAGACCATATCTTAAAATGAAAAGGGTTGGGGATACAGCTTAGTGATAGAGTGCTACCTCAATTGTGGTAGGAAAAGTTATACAAGGAAAAAGAAGAACAGCACTTTTGTCCACATAGAAGATGGAAATGCAAAGAAAAGTTAATTGGGGAGAGGAAGATGGCGGCGAGGGGAGTGCATTGCCCCCGTGTGCTGCTTCACTGTGTGGGAGTATGACAAGTCAGGACAGCTAAAGGCTATCTTGTTAGGAATTTCCAGCAATAGTGGGGTGCTCCGGAACCTGGAGGAAGGATTTCCATCGCACGAGGATCGGCTACGGGGACTCAAACGCGAGAGGTTTGTCCCACGGAGGGTAACACTGCTTATTCAGCAAATTGCCCCGCGGCTAGAGTCTGCAGCGCACACTGGGAAACGAGGAGATAGCGACGCAGGGATACAGCGCTGCAGTTTCTGCCAGCCGTGCAAGCACCGTACTCAGGGCTGAATTCTGGGTTCGAGA
>NW_026000016.1:36880212-36926459 GCF_001458135.2 Marmota marmota marmota
AGTATGGCAATATGTAAATCAATGGATGTGTAACTGATGTGATTCTGCAATCTGTGTATGGGGTGAAGGTGGGAGTTCATAACCCACTTGAATCAAAGTGTGGAATATGATATGTCAAGAAATTTGTAATGTTTTGAACAACCAACAATAAAAAATTAAAAAAAAAATGTCAAAAGACACTGGTGTCAAAGATGGATATTTCAACCTTGAGTTCCAACAAAATAATTTCTTAAGACAGAGTAGGAATTGTTATCTTTATATAATGAGATTTTTAATGTATATTTTAAACTAAATTAAAACATTTACCATTATGAGTTACAAAAAGATCAGTGAGTGAATGTACTTTTCTAGGTTGGATTAAAGTAGAATATTTATAACATTTTTAAAAAGTTTGGCTGGGGAAAATATGTTTTACAAAATCTGTGCCATCTAAAATTAAGATGACATGCAACAGCAAGAAGTATTCCACTTTCTCAACAAATCTTCACAAGCAATGCTTTCTTTACATGTATGCTTTCCTTTAAGAAAGTGTCAAACAGGCAAATCTGAATCTACCAAGTATAATAAATTAGAGATAAAAATCATAATAAAAGAATTTATGGCTTATAACAAAAAGATTCACAAATGAAAGTTTCAATTTGTGAATTTTTTAGTCTTTCTAGATCCATCTTGACCTCCAAAGGCTACTAAAAGTCACCAAAATTCGGTTCGCATTTATCCTTTCAGGAACACATGGCCTGAAAAGAAAGAAGTACCAGATAAGGCTGATGCTGCTTTGTGCTCCTTCGTTCTTATCAATTCCTCCCCTGCAGAAGTAATCAGAAATGGGTGCCACTGGCACAGCATCAGTGCATCATGCCAAATACCATGCTCTGTCCAACCAATTTTCATTTTTCTCCAGTGATAAAGAGGTGAACATTCTTCTTGGATTGTAGCATCTGTGCTGCTCGCTCCACACCAACCACAGCAGCTAACCTCTGGGCATCATATTTGGAATAGAGGACAGTACAGGTCCATGTGGCTTCTTCTCCTCTGCTGGTGGCTTTCAGCATATTACAGATTTCACTGTAGAAGTGAGGATACGTTGGCAGTTCATAGAATATCAAGTTCCTGATACCTTTTATTGTATACCTATAAGAATGGAAAAGACAGAAGCTCTGTCTATGGAGAAACAATTCACAGAAAAGCTAACTCAGAGCTTTACATGGGCATAGTTCACTCTTGCTGCTTGATGTTAGAGGGGATAGACAATAGCACAAAGCAGAGCAAAGCTTATTCTATTTGGTTTAAGAGAAAGATAATATAAATTTGCATTTCTTGAGGCTATTCTACACAGGTTGCGGTGGGGTGAAGAAAGTAGACCAGGATTAAAAAATCTGTCACAGAACAGCTAGGGAAGCTGAGGCAGGAGAATTACAGGCTCAAAGTCAGCCCCAGCAACTTAGAGAGGTCCTGAGTAACTCAGTGAGACCCTGTCTCAAAATAAAAAATAAAATGGGCTGGGATGTGGCTCAGTGATTAAGTGCCACTGGGTTCAATCCCTGGTACCTGCCCCCCCACACACACACAAAATCTGTCACAGAAAATTAAACCTTTACAATTTAATATTACCCTTATTATAATCAGGAAAAATGTGATTTGCTTTAATGGAGATGAGGTCAGACCCAGTACATACACTGTACAAATTGTAAATGCATTCCCATTAGTCTATTCCTGTCATCCTGTAGACATGTTAGCTCCATGGCAGATGTCCCAACTTCATCCATTTACAGGATCCTGCCTGAGGACCCATTAGGCATCATGAGAAAGCAATTAGTTTCAACAGCTTACACATTTCCACCTCTTTCCCTGCTGCACAGTGCTGCTCAGTGGTGGTGGGGGGTGTAGACCCTAGGGACTCACGGTATGGTTCGAGTCAAGGTCAAATGTTCCCTCTGAGACTCCATAACAAAAGAGTTTATACACTGACAGAGTTCTGATTTTTCCTGTTAAGACTGTCTCACACTTGATGATGTTATATTACCTTGAGAATTTTATTTTATTCCTAAGTTTTCCTACTCTTTTTATCTCACAGCTCATTCTAATCTCTCTGGAGATTCTCTTCTTCCCAATTATAATTGTGATCTATTATATGGTTCACCTTTCAACATCACCTTTCCATAAAGAAGGTTTTTGTTTTTGTTTTTTCCCAATACTGGAGAAAGTAACTAGATACTTCTTCCCACCACTTTAGAGATACAAAATAGAGTGTGGAGGTCTGGTGCCCTGCCTGTGAAGTCTGGAATGAACATGACATGCTAAATCTAAGGAGGACCAGGAGAACCAGTAAACTGCTGCTTCATGCCTTGCAGGCAGTGCCAGTAGGAGCCTGGGTGAAGGGCAAGAGTGCAGAGACAGGTCTTCCTCTGGCACAGGAGTACAGGGCTTGATGACACCTGAGAGATCAAGAAGATACTGACAGAAACCCTGCAGCACTCCAGACCCCAAACTAAGCCTTTTGTCTGCTGGAGGAGTCTGAAGACCGAGGTGTACAGAAAATCACCATGGTAACCATCAAATCCAGAGTACACTGGCAGTACACACCTACGCTAATGGCCTAGTGATGAGTACACCACACTTTTAAGTATTATTACCTCAGGCTCCATATTTAATTGAAAATTACAGAAAACATGAAAGAGCAAGAAAAAGATATTAAAACAATAAAGTTTGGGGGCTGTGGCTGTGGCTCAGTGATAAAGCACCTGCCTTGCACATGTAAAGCACTGGGTTTGATCCTCAGTACCACATTAAAAAAAAATAAATAAAGATATTGTGTCCATCTACAACTAAAAAAAGACTTTATTTAAAAAATGAAGTTTTACTTTAACTATAAAGCCACTAGAAATCCTATGGGGTTTTACAGAAATAGGCCAATAGAATAAAATTTATTTTTTTGTGTAAATTTAGTTTTTGGTGGGGGCAGAAAATACAGGGAAGATGAGAACTTGCAAATAAATAGTAACGAACACCAAATTTTTACTTGTGTACTACCTTTGTACTAAATTTTCCTTTCAAAATCTATCCTAAGGAAACAACTAGGTAAGTATACCATCAAAATACATGCATATTATATACATATTATATACATATTCTTATATACAAGAATGCCATGTTCTTGGCATTCTTGTATATAAAGTCATTCTGAGGTATCTGGATAAGCTTGGTTTTAGGACCCCCTCTCAGATACCAAAATCCACACATGCTCAAGTCTCTTATATAAAATGGCATAGTATTTGCATATAACCTATGCCTCCTGTGTACTTTAAATAATCCCTAGATTACTTATAATACTTAATACAATGTAAATGCTGTGTAAGAAGCTGTTACACTCTATTGCTTAGGGAACAATGCCAAGGAACAGTCTGTACAAGTTCAGTGCAGATGCAATTTTTTCTTGGAATATTTTCAACATGCAGTTGGAATGGCACTAACATGTGCCTCTTTATAAGTCGAGGTATGAAGTACACAATATCTCTTGTGTAGAATTCTTTCCCCAAAAAAGTTTGAGCTAAAATAGCAGTCCCCAAATTGATACACACTGAAATCACTTGGCATTTTTGTCTTCAGATTTATGTTTGGCACCCATCCTCAGACATTGTGATTTAATCAGTAATGGGATGTAACCTGGGAATTGTAATATAGCAAACATTGGGAAACGCTGATCTAATACAAAAGAAACAATTAGATAAATTCAGATTATGGGATGTTCTACAGGAAACTGGATTGGACTCTCCAAAAATTGTGTTATAAAAATAAATACAGCAAGACAATTTCTCAACTTCAACACTACTGACATCTGAGCCACAAATTCTTTGCTGTGGGGTTGTCTTGTGCACTGTAGGATGTTTAGGCAGCATCCCTGGTCTCAACTCAACCTCCAGTTCTAACAACTGAAAAATCTCCAGATACTGCCAAATGTTCCTGGGGAGCCAGACTGCCCCTAGTTAAGACTAAGGTAGACAAAAAAACAAGTTGAATGAATATATGATATTTAACTGGATCCTGGATTGTATGTGGCGGGGAGGATAGGGCAAAGGGGAGGGAAGAGAAAGAGGGGGGCATGGGGTAGGAAAAATGGTGGAATGAGATGGACATCATTACCCTAAGTACATGTATGAAGACACGAATGGTGTGATGCTACATTGTGTACAATCAGAGAAATGAACAATTGTGCTCTACATGTGTACTATGAATTGAAATGCATTCTGCTCTCATGTATAACAAATTAGAATTAAAAAAGGGTTGCTAAATTAGAAAAAAATACAGAGATTACTTTGGAGACAACTAGGAAGATTCAAATAACAGATCATGTATTAGATGATACTAAAGTAACATTAAGTGATGTGATAATGATATTGGAGTCAGATGAAAGAATCTTGTTATTTTTAGGAGCAACATACTGAAATATTTAGGGAAGAAGTATCACGAAGCCTTCTGCAACATTCTTCCTCTTTTTTTTGACAGTGTCCTGCTATTGCCTCAGCCTACATCCTGTACCCAGCTTACAACTTACTTTTAAATGCTTCAGAAAGAAAAAGTAAGAGATAAGTAGAGAGAGAGAATATGTGAGAGTGTGATAAAATGATAACAGCTAGTGAGTTCTGAGTGAAAGGGTTTAGAGACACTTACTGTTAGTCTTACAAAATGAAATCTTTCCAAACTAAAAGTTGGGGGAAAGAAGGATATGTGATAAAATTATGTGTATTAACTTAAAAAATACATCCACATCTGCAAATATATATTCCCAAATATTAAAATATTTGAAATTTTTTTAATAAGCACATAAAACACAAAATAAAGGAAATGAATCCCAATGTATACAGTGTGACTGCAATTTTGGTACTAAAAAAATGTAAATATTTGTGTGCCCACATATTTTGTATATTAAAAATAAACAAACAAACCAAACAGGAACAATTTAACCAAAAAAAAAAAACAGTATGTTTACCAGGGAAGTGAGATTGTAGTTGATCACATTTTGCTTTTGTAACCTAGATTTTCCAAGTTTTTACAATTGTGCAATACCCTTGTAATTAGGAAAAAGAAAACCACTAGGTGTTATATTAAACACACAAACACAACCAAGAAAGCAAATCCCACACATCCAAGAAAACCTCTTAGTCCCAAATTGCCCACAATAGAGAATAAATATTTCCTGGAAATAGACAATGTGACCAATGTGACAGGACCTTTTCCGAGGGGCAGTTAGTGCTGATTCTTTACTTCCTGAGTATCCCTTTTCCTGGACCCCTTCATCTACCTTTCTCCTGCCTCATAAATGCTTTGAATCTCGAGTGACCTCTACAAATACAGCCTAATGTGACAGGACCTAAAACCAAGGGCAATTCAGATGTCTACTTTACCTGCCAAATGTTAATGAGGCAACCACAATTAACCTGAAAGGCTGATCCCTTTGTATGGCATAGAAAGACCAAGTCTATTACTTCTAGAACCTGGGATTCTCATATAGGGGCAGGAAGTACTCCAGTAGATTTTCCAAACTCTGTAAATCACAACTTCAAAGTTTCCAATTTCCCTTGGTTGAGAATCTTCCCTGCTGAGGTAACCCACTGTTAATACACAGGAAAAGACCTGTAAACCATGCTTGGCAGGGCAATCACGACCAAATGCCCATCCAATCTGGGGTTTCAGCACCTTTATAGAAAAAAAAATCTTCAGGATTAAATTAAATTCTCATTTTCCTAACACTGTCAATTGTCATAGAGAATATAAAACAATTTCAGAGTTGGATAACACAGTTTACATGTACCTCAAGAGCTGGGGATGTGGCTCAGTGGTAGAGCACTTGCTAGCATTTGTGAGGGCTTGAGTTCAATCCCTAGCAACACGCACACATGCACACACACACGCACACGCACACACATGCACACTTTTTCTAAGGTCAAATACAAAACCAAATCACAAAGGCATTGTAGAACAAAACACCCATCATCAGTGTGGTGATCTCTCAAGCAAAAAATTCAATAGTTGAAAACCCTGAGATAATTACTGCGTAGAACTCTGAAATACCTTACTGTGTTTCATTCATCTTCAGCACAAGAAATACCCATTAAGTCAGTTCACAGCAAAATACAACTGGCACATACTGAGATTTGTCTTTATGGTGACTTTGGGGGCAACAAGGCTAGTAAATAAACTGTAAGACAAGAAACTGTCCTGTCTACAAAGGGCTCCTCTGATTCCATTCCCTGTCCTTGAAAAGTAGCTAAGATATGTGAGATCAGTCCTTAGCCCAGCACTTGCTATAGACAATGATTCTAGGAAGATTTCCAATCCACCCACTTCATTTAAAGGGCTATCTTTCTTTTTTCAAGCAATAGAAAGCTAGGAGCTTCTAACACCTAGTGAATATATCTGGCCCCAAACAACTTCCAGCATGAATGGAAACCATAGCTTATTAGAACAAAGCAAATAACGGTACCAACAAGCAGGCATTCATTAACACTCTTTGGCCAAGCAGTCTTATCTGCCAAGAATGGCAGATAAGAAATTTAGTTAATTTTCAACTCTCCATTTAGCAGACTACCTTAAGAGGTCATGTCAGGCCAGCCCTGATGCACCCAAGGGGGCGACTGGGATTCCTCCCTCACCATCCTGGAAAAGAGAACATGGCTGGGAGCACCACTGTAACATTAGTATAAAATAAAAGTCATGCAATGCCAAAGGTGCAACATCTAATGTGATCCAAAGCCAAAGCCTAGAAGACTTCTGGCTCATCTGGGATTCTCTGAGAAAATGCATCATTCATTAGATCAGAACTTAAATTCATTGGCTGTTATTGTGAAATCAGAAAGAAACAAGTAAGATAATGCAGTTTCCATCCCTGTTAGTAGAAATTTTTAAAAAGCCTTTGCTATTGTCAGCAGAGAGATTTAACAAAACAATAAAATACCTGAGCTCTGAGGCCACAAAGAGATTGAACTATCTTGAAGAGTCCCAGAAGGCTTAACTAGCCCTCTAATTAGAATTTAAAAAATAGTAACAATGAAAAGGTCAAGCAACATTTTACCTGTCACCTGGTGGGGAATCTAAGCAAACACTGAAACCCTTAAAAAATTCAACTCTAAATCCTTTTCTTTTTTTTCCTCCTTCCAATACCAAGGGGCCCACCGTTCTGGAAGGTGAAGAAGTTACCATATCCACATCTCCTCAGGATCACTACAACTTTCTGAACATGAGACAGTGCTCAGCTTATATTTCTCTTGACTACAAAGCCCTCAATGCTTCTGTCTGTGCTGCAGTGACAGGTCCCTGCCCTGCCTGTATTTAGCCGAGTAGTTCCTGAAGAGTGCAACCAGAGATGCATTTCAGATTTACATACAGGTTACATTCTTGTCCCTATAACCTTTCCAACAACGCCCAATTTGGGGAGAAAACCAAGCAAACAACCAACCTACCAAGATGAGTCTGTCCAGCCCCCAAACCCTTTGGCTTCTCTGTAAGAATGCAAAGCCTACCCTGTGCTGGGAAGCAGTCTATGATCTGCACTGCCTCTCTTCTTCAGAAAGGAGGTGAAAACTGGGCACTACTTTACCTTTTGTAGAAATGGAAGCGTTCTGTGAGAAGCAGAAACTGTTTCTCTCCTTTAAGGAAGAAGTGTCTGGCTCTGGAGATACCAGATTTCTGTGTGTACTCGCTGATATGGGTGAAGTTCAGTTCCTCCTTCTTGAAATAATTTCGAAGACGCACAAAGTCAAAGTAGGACGGGACATAGATGAGTGTGTGTGACATGACTGCGTCACGGTACTGAGGCAAAATCTTGTTTACAAAAAAGTTAAACCTGATTTGGAAAGGCAAAAGGCAAAGTTAATTGTCTAGAGTTGATCCAATAGTATCCACTAACTGTGTGACCCCAGGAAAATCACAATTTCGTGTTAAGAGATTAGTTCTTCAGAGGGCAATATGATTTACCTCCTCTCAGAGAGATTATATGAGGATATAATCGTTGATATGCACATTTAAAAAAGTATCAATAGTGTTTATCATAAAAAAATATGCAATGCCATTATTTTCCAGAGAATTATTCTAGGAAATATATACCATACCATAGCATTCATTCATTCATTCATTCATTCATTAAATAATCACTGAACATCTTCCATATGCTAAGCACCATTCTGGTAATTAAATACAATGAGGAAAAAGAGGAAAATTTTACACAAAAGAAAAACAGTTCTAGCTCTAAAGGTTTGACAATGAAATCGCTGACATGGGATAACTTGCAGGATTGAGTTTAATTCTCTCATTAAATTTGGTAGACAGTAATCCACAAAAGCAACACTGAATCCAATTCTAACTCTGTAAGCCAAAGTTAAGTCTATGTGGCCCCCAAGGGCCCAAAAGGAGGGGTGGGTTACCTGGAATCAATCACTGAAGCTAGGTTTTCAGCTTCCATCCTCTGGAAGACATGTGGGAGCTGTACCAGCACATGGCTAATGGAGCCTGTCAGTGGAACATTCCTCACGGCCACCTGCCAGCAGTTAACAAAACCTTTAGGAGGTAAGGCATGCCCTGTTGACCAAATCATCTTCTGTTGTATGATCCAATAATAAACAGTGCTTCATGAAGATCCAGAGAAAATGGAGAGAACCTACCTGTCCTTGTAAATTGACACAGTACTTATTGAACACTGAGTTGATCTGGGCATCCTGCAGGGCTCCAAACAGCAGTGTCTGGCGATAGTACTTGGACCAATTATTGAGGCTCCACATTCGCACTCGAGAAAAGTCGACTCCATGAGAGTCCAAGGGCAGTAAGTTCATATGGTTCATCAAATGCTTTGAGCAAAGATAATGCTACCATTAATGTCTACTGAGCACTTATTTGCTGGTCAGAGCTTAGCAGTCTAGAAGTATATCATCTCTCTTAATCTCATAGAGGATGTACTATTATCTTCCAAATTACAGCAAGAAAACTTTGGCATAGAGGATGAGTGACTTACCCATCATCAGCCAAATACCCCCAATATTAAGTTGAAACTGGCCACCTCCTGAACTTTTAAACATAAAAGATCAAAATGGTATCTATTCCTTTAAGAATAGGAACATTCCTTAAAAGGAACTTCTGAAAATGCCACTCTGATTACTCTTCTATGGGCCCCTCACTTCTTGTGAGCTGCAAGTTCTGGAGTTATAGGAAAAGTGAAGTCCCATCTGCCTTAAATAACCAAACCTATAGTTCTATGATAAGGATATCCCAAAGAACAGTTTTTCAACCCTAAAACAACAACACTGCAGAGTATGTGAAGAGGAGCAAAAAATTATAGCATAAACAGAGTAGGGGGATAAAGTCTTCCTATAAAACAAGATCCCACATTAAGAAATCTTAGGCAATGTTTTCCCATCTTCGCTGAAGACCAAAGAGAATGAGCATAAACTGAATGAGGACTTATTAGGTAAGACATTCCTAGTGAGGCTTCTCATCTATTTATTTATGCATGCACACATGCATCCATCCATCCACTGGCAGAAAGAGACCTTTAAAAGGAAGAAATCTTTTCTGTAGATTTGAAAATATTGACAAGAATATTTACCCTCCAGATAGTTTAATTGTTGAATCATCTCTGGGTAGAAGGAAGAAAAGACTTTTTCTCAAACTGGAAAATGTGGAGTATTTCCCTGTCTGGACTTACACCTTTTAAGACTTAAGCCACCGAACTTCTTGTCTTTCTAAATAAGAATGTTGTCCCTCTATATGTGAATGACCACATTACCAAGACATGCTCCCAGTTCTGCATGAGGTAAATGTCAGCTTGATCAATGATGAGAAGCTCAATAGAAGACAAAAAGTCAAAATCTCTCTTCTTCTCTCCTTCTCCACCAATAATAGTCCTCAAGCCCAGAGGGGAGGCAATGAGGATGTCTGAGGAGTAAAAGGGGGCATAGAGTCGGATGCTTCTCTGAAGTATTGCCACTCCTACACAAAACCAAGTACAGATTGGCATGTTAGTCGCTTACAAGCTAGTACCTTCTGCCCTTTTAAAGCATCCTCCTCTTTTACACTTGCCACATTTCTCTGTTCCTCTGATCATATACTTGTGCTCAAAGTGCTTTTTTCTTTTGCAGTACTGGAGATTGAACTTGGGGGTGTTCTACCTTTGAGCTATGTTCCCAGACTTTTTTATTTTTCACTTTTGAAACAGGGTCTTACTAAGTTGCCCAAGCTGGCCTGAAACTTACAATCCTCCTGCCTCAGCCTCATGATTATAGGCATACACCACCATGAGTGACTCAAAATGCTTTAATTATTAACAAATAACAATGATGATAACCCCTCCTGTGGCTATAATCCCTTCAGAAAGCTCCCACTTTCATCTTCTTTCCCCCACCGTCAAACTTCTCCAGACAGTCAGTCTTCTCTTCATTCGAGCCTCCCATTTACTTCTTAATCCACTGGCATCTGGCCTCTGATTCTCAGGACTCCACGGAAATGACTCCTGCTGAAGTCCCCAACAGTGCTCAGTTACCAGTTCAAAGAACCCTCTTTAGAGTTTCTGATCAAGAATAATTATGTGCATACTAAACATATCTTCCCTGAAATAGTACTTTCCTTTCTAGTAATTTTTATAACTTCAACACTTAATTCTGATTATCACTACCCTGATCCTTGTCCATTTTTCCATATCCAAATGCTTCTTCTTCCACAGACCCCTGGCTGGATTCACCTGTCAATTCTACCCACACTCTAATAAAGCTTTTAATAAATATATTCAATAACCATGATTCTAATAGTACCTTCACATAAACCACATTTCTAGCCCACATTTCCTCCTTTCAGATCAACATGCCAACTGCCTGCTAGACATCTGTACATTTCAAATGAGAGAATGACTTATCCCCTTGCACTTTACATTGCATATATACTAAAGCCTGTGTGAATCCTAGGCTGTTTCAGGCTTTGGCACCCAAATACCTCTGCACAGACAGTTTCCTATCTGAAACATTTTCCTCCATTCCAATTGCTATACCCCTCCGCTACCCCTGCAATAGGCTAAATTTCACTCCGTTTTCAACTTAACAGAAATAGCAGCAATGCTAGGATGGCTTACATAACCACCCATCCATATCTAGGGAAAGGGTTGGCTTTAAATGGTCCCAGAATACCCACTGCATACTTCTTATCCTATATTGTTTGTTTTCCCTTTAGGCAGGACTTCCTTGGCAGAAGGAACCATAACTTTTATTTCTATATCCCCAGGTTCTTACTGGTGCCTGGCATGCTATAGATACTCAGTAAATGTTTGTGAATACATGTGACTAATGCATATTTTCACAAGAACTTTATCAAGGTACAATCAACCAAGTAAATGAAAGCTGGATGAAAAACAAGCAAAATGCTGGGTGTGTGCCTATAATCCCAGGGCTCAGGAGACTGAGGCAGGAGGATCATAAGTTCGAGGTCAGCCTCAGCAATATAGCAAAGCCCTAAGCAGCTTCACAAGTTCCTGTCTCAAAATAAAAAAGAGCTGGGGATGTGGCTCAATGGTAAAGCGCTCTGGGGTTCAATCCCTTGTTTAAAAAAAAAAAAGAAAGTGAAAACCTGGGTGGGAGTTAAATTACATGAGGAGATTATTAGGGACGGGTGATATATACTGTACACAGTAGACAGGATGGAAATCCATCCTTCTGCACAGAGGCTCAGATCTATCTACCTCCCCTATCACTTTCAACTTCCCTAAGAATCCTTTGTAGCCCCTGACTATGTGCTACCAGCTACAGGTAGACTGAGTCATTTGTTATAAATGTGCACGTGGCTTCAGAGACTCCATTTACCACATTAGTCAAGGCAACACCCTGCCCTGGCAAACAAGATATCTAATGCACACTGGTTCTATTAAAAGCAGAGTCAGTGACCCATTGGGAGAGCACTAATTTCCAACTTTCTAGCCTCTAGCTATAGCTTAGGTCCCATGGTATCCTAGGCTTGACAAGGAGAAATTACCAATCCTGAAGTGGTCATCGATGTTGCCCATAAACACAGCTTCATAATCCTCAGGCCTCTTCAGGTTGGGGGGTCTCTCCTCAGGATCTGATCCATATTCTCCCTGAAACCTCTTTTTGTTGCTCACAATGATTTTCTTCTTGCTGTCACCCTCGAGGAGGCTGATGAAGAGCTGTACTACCCGCAAAGCAGCTTCCCGGAATGGCACCAGTATCAGTACCTGTGTGTGGGGAGGGCAATGACAGCAGTGGTGGGGACAAAAGAAAGGAATAATAGCTCAGGTGAACTCGCTGAGGAAGAGGAGTACAAAAGCCTGCACACAGCAGTGGCCCCTGACTATATCTACATCACCCACTTTGCATAGGGCATGGTTTGGTACTAGAAGCTGAACATCTTTTGTAGCCATAGCACAGGACATTAGTCCAATGGGTCCATGGAACACATACCTCAAACAGAATTTGAGAAATACTTTTAGCATAAAAAGACAATGCCTATAATAGATGTATTCACTAGCAAAAACTCAAAAACATAAATACACAATGACTTTGAGAAGGAGTAGTGTTATACATTTTTCTTTTTCCCAGGCTGGGAGCCATTAGCCAAGTAGGTATGACAATTTCCTTGCCAGCGTACCCCATGTTGCTTAGTGGAAGGACTCGTGGAAATAGGACATTTTGCAGTGACATTGCATGTAGGTGACCTTGCTCAAGGACCAGGGCGGACCGGGTTTAGGGTGTTCCCGGTTTATAATCCGGGTTTAGGGCGTTCCCGGTTTAGGTTCCAGGTTTAAGATTATTCCTGCTGGGAATAGGGCGTATCCTGCTGCCTGAGTTCCCCTTGGTCCCAGAACTTAGTATAGTATTTTTATCCAGGAGACCCACTCAATAAGTAAATGCTGAATAAATACATGTAATATGTAGAGAAGAAATAAAGAAGATAAGGAAAAGGATTAACACATTATTACTTTTCTAGTACATTCCCTAATATATTTTTCTTGATAGAGCATTTCTGAAATAAGACTATAATTCAATGGGAAAAATAGGAGTTGGTTTCTAAACTTTTTGAAAAAAATGCTTAAAGTTACTGTTAAGAACAAAGAAGACATTTATTAAATGGTTAATTTCTAATTATCCTTTTGTAAATGATATAATAATTAATGAATGTAAACCCAGTCAAATCAGGCAATTCACCAAATTATAAATATGTTTTATGGGTAATCCGTTTCTTATTCTTTTATGCAATGCTAAATTCAAACAGATAACCTTATAATCCTGAGGTTTAAGACTCTGAGGCAGCTTCCTAGAACAGCATCCAGGTAGGTCAAAGGAGTGCAGTGATTCAGTACACAAATGATGAACCAAGATTAAGAGGGCTGAGTTATCCAGCTGGGACACTATGGAAGTGGCTCAGATTTGGTTTCCCCAGCTAGCAAACAAGGGAGTTTGACTAAAAACTCTCTAGGAGCCACATCAGTATCAATATCCTAGAACCCAATTAAGCTCAATGCAAAATCGAAAAAGATAAGCCTTTTTCAATATGGAGAGACACAGGCTAAAGGGTTGAGGGGGACAAAGCCTTAGCTCCATAACATGAAACGTGTAGACAGAATTAAGAAGTGCCTTTCCTATTAAAGCCTCACATCCAATGGAACTTAAGACTTACCAGCATAAATAAATGTAGTCATAACTTTAAGTAGCACTAACTTTAGAGCAGTGAAAGCGGATTTTTGTTTTCAATGATTTACATATTCATGCTGCTTAGTAAAAAGAATCCTCAATTCCAATCCCATCTCTGCTACTCTTTCTCTGGTTCTCTTTAACAAGTTCCTCTATAAATACTACATATTCATGCTGCTGAGTGAAAAGAATCCTCAGTTCCAATCCCATCTCTGCTACTCTTTCCCTGGTTCTCTTTAACAAGTTCCTCTCTAAATATGGGTCTCTGACCCTAGCTATGTTATACAGGGATTGGGTAAAAGGTTCATTAAGGTCCCATCCAACTCTAAAAACCACAAGGAAGAGATTTATAATGTAGTGTTCTTTGTGTATGCTCTGGGTTTGTCTTTCAGAAGAGTATCCTGAATTATACCCTTTTTATAGTTTTCACTGTCAGAAATAGTCCACTGTGCTGTCTATAGCACTGCTCTGATATTATCTGGCCCACTTAATATGCTCATTTTGGGGTACATTCATTATTCCAGTCAATTATTAAAACACTCAAGTACAAGCTAAGTGCCAGACACCTATATGACAGTACCTTGAAGCTTCCTCTTTAAGGGCAAAATTTCCTATTGTCACTCACCTTGGGCCTCGTTAGCCCTTGGTCCCTGAAGTCATCATCATCACCCACCCCAAGTTTCTGGCTTCGGCGTCTGCTATTGTTGCCAAGCACCTGGGCATTGGCTTTAAGGACATGATTTATCACATGCAGGCAGTATACGTGACGGATTTCTTCCCCATTCTTCAGGGCAGTCCTTTCTGGGTAGAATAGGTCCCGGTAAGAATTCATAATTAAGAAGAGCTCTTTCTGGAGGGGAGTGAAGGAACTATTTGATTTTGGAGGTCCAGATAAGAACTGGCTGTTGGTTTTGGTCCAAGTGGATTCCAAAGGCTTCTGGAGATGAAGTGACTTTAAGTCAATATCCTTTGGAGGCTTAAATGTTTCCAACTTCTGAAACTTGGATGAAAAGACAATCTGACCCAGGATGGGCCACTAGGGGAAAGACAGATCAAGAACTAAGTTAGAAATCAATAATAACACTTGGCATTTAGTAAGTACTTTATAATATACCAAGAACTTTCAGTATTCATAGATCATCTCATTCAATCCTCACACAACCCCCCACAGAAGAGATGCAATAATACTCATATTACAGTGTAAGAAATGTTGAGGCTCACACACAGATAGTAGAATCCATACAAAGTTTACACAACAGGGAATGAAACAGAGGGCTAGTGCTCAAGGCTTCTGACTTCAAATCTGAACTCTTTACTCTACTAGGGTTTCCCATACTGTTCTGTGGAACACATTTGGGGAAGAGTCAAAAAAGGGGCTCTGTGGTCAAATAACTTTGGTAAATATCACAAAATCTAATTCCCTTCAAGATTCACAATGTACATTAGATCCTTAAGGTTATGGAAAGTCTTAAAACAAGAACTCTAAGTTGTTTAACCCAGAGTCTTCCAAATTTATTTGAAAACAAAATGATGTTTTCTTTATTTTTTCTTTTTTGTCTTTTATTTGAGATATACCTGTTAGAATCCTAAAAGGAATATAATTTTGTGGGACATGCAGCAAACTTGCTGGTCTAAAAATAGATTACTACAGCATGATTCCATTTAACATTTTTGAAATAACAAAATTACAGAAATGGAGATCAGATTAGTAACCACTGGACAGGAATGCAGAGTGCAAAGGGAGGTAGATGTGGTAATAAGAGAGCAACAGGAACCCACCCACAATGTTATGAATGTTCTGCACTTTGACTGTGATAGTAGCTACAGGATCCCACAATGACAAAACTGTATAGATCTAAACATACAGAGCTGAACAGGAGTACAACTGGAGAAATCTGAATAAGATACATAGATGGCATCAATGCCAATTTCCTTGTTGTGATACTGTAGTTCTGATAGATAATAACATTGGGGGAAGCTGAGTAAAGGGCACAATAGGTCTCTGCATGACTTCTTATACCTGCATGTGTAGCTTTAATTAAAACCTCAATAAAAACTTGTATTAAAAAGAGGATAAACAACTCTCATGAACAATATCAGTGGTAAAAAACAAAATAAACTCTGCCCAACATGTGAACAATTTACTTGTGAACAATCCCAGATATCTCAAACAAGGGAAAAATAGGGGTATAAGATGAGCATCCCTACTCCAAAAATCTGAAATGCTACAAAATTCAAATCTTTAAAAAGTTTCAAATTTTGATCTCTCACCCTGCACAAAAATAAATTCAAAATGGATCAAAGACTTAGACACTAGAACAGAGACCCTGTGCCTAGTAGAAGAAAAAGTAGGTCCAAATCTTCATCATGTTGGCCTAGGACCTGACTTCCTTAACAAGTCTCCTAAAGGGTAAGAAGTAAAATCAAAAATCAGTAAATGGGATGGATTCAAACTAAAAAGCTTCTCAGCAAAGGAAGTAATCAATAATGTGATGAGAGAGCCTACAGAATGGGAAAAAAATCCTTACCACATGCATCGCAGAGTACCAATTTCCAAGATATAAAGAACTCAAAAAACTTAACACCAAAAAAACAAATAACCCAATCAATAAATGGGCTAAGGAACAGAACAGATACTTCACAGAAGAAATATAATTAATCAACAAACGTGAGAAAATGTTTATCATCTCTAGCAAATTAGAGAAATGCAAATCAAAACTATTGTAAGATTTTATCTCACTCCAGTCAGAATGGCAATTATCAAGAGTACAAGGAATAAGTGTTGGCAAGAATGTGGGGGAAAAGGTACACTCATACATTGCTGGTGGGACTGCAAATTGGTGCAATCACTATAGAAAGCAGTATGGAGATACCTCAGAAAAGTTGGAATGGAACCACCATTTGACCCAGCTATCCCACTCTTCGGTTTATACCCAAAGGATTTAAAATCAGCATACTGCAGTGACACAGCCACATCAATGTTTACAGCAGCCCAATTCACAATAGCTAAACTATGGAACCAACCTAGAGGCCCTTCAACAGATGAATGGATAAAGAAAATGTGGTACATATACACAAAGAAATATTACTCAGCCTTAAATAAGAATGGAATTATGGCATTTGCAGGTAAATGAATGGAACTAAAGAATATCATGCTAAATGAAATAAGCCAATCCTCCCAAATCAAAAGCAGAATGTTTTCTCTGACAAGTAGATGCTGATCCATAGTTGGGGGTGGGAGGTGGGGTAGGGAAGAATAAAAGAACTTTGGTTTGTGTAGAGGGGAGTGAGGGGAGGGGTGGGGCTGTGGGGATGGGAAAGATAGCAGAATGAGACAGATATTATTACCCTATATATATGTATGAGCACATTACTGGAGTGACTCTGCACCATGTACAACCAGAGGAATGACAAGTTGTGCTCCATTTGTGTACAATATGTCAAAATGCATTCCACTGTCATGTATAGCTAAGTAGAACAATTTTTTTTAAAAGTTAAAAAAAAAGTTTCAAATTTTGGAATATTTTGGACTTCGGATTTTCTCATTAGAGATATCAATTGGTAATGTCTATGCAAATATTTCCAAATCTGAAAAAGTCCAAAACCTGAACTATGCCTTGTCCCAAACATTTCAGATAAGGGGCATTCAGCTTATATCTACTATTATTACTCAGTAAACTAAATTACTTTATTTTTGGGTAGCATCACTCTCTCCCTCTAACCTGAGATCAGTAAAGTGGAAAGAGGAAGATTAAGTTGCCATAGGATATGTGACAACCCTCCTTGCAGATTCTGGTCTAAATCCTGGAGCACCTGTCTCCAAGGCATCTCTTTCATATCATTGTATTATACCATATTCCCACTCCCACTTCCCAGTGCTTCTTCTAGCTATACCTGTGTCCCCCTAGGCTGTTCCAGCCTTCCAATGTCCTGCTTCCCTAACAAACCATGTACTATTTGGTATATACCATATATTCTAGGAACCCTCTAAATCAAAGACCTCTGTTTTATTTAGAGTTTTCTTCTTTCATGACTGGGATTACCAAACAACACTTACTTTTAGCTGATGGGTAGTTTTGGGATTCGTGGCAACAGCCTGAATGTCTTTTTCTTTCAGTTCTTTGTTCACATGTTGTACAAATGGATCTAATTCAGAATAAAGAATATTGATACCTTTAACACAAATGGCAGGGGTTTTCTGGGTTTCCCCTATGCTGATTTTCATGCTGCCCACTCATACCTTTTTCCAGCTGCTTTCCCCATCCCCTATCCCCATCCAGAGCCTAAGAGTTCCTGAGAGGTTTATCTCCTAAAGAGGTTCTTTAGTCATATTATTTCCAGCTCAAAAACCTTTGAAGAAACTTTCTGGCCCAAAATTTAGAGCATTATAGTCTATACCTCCAACCTGCTTCTTTAGTAATTTCTATTTGGCCCTAAAATTCTTTTGTCTCTGTATTTTTCCTTCCTTTAACTAAGAATTCTAGCCTCTCCTTCATCTTATATTTTTTATATTCAAAAAGTATCAATGCGGGGTTGGGGTTGTGGCTCAGTGGTAGAGTGCTTACCTAGCATGCATGAGGCACTGGGTTTGAGTCTCAGCACCACATACAAATAAATAAAATAAAGATCCATTAACAACTTAAAAAATTTTTTAAAAAGTATCAATACAATATTACCTTGACTCAAAATAAATATTTCCCAAGGGCTCACAAAGTATTGGCTCCACTAAGTGGCTGTCCTAGATTCACTACTGACAGTCATCCCTCTCTCCACTCAAGTCCCCTACCGCACACCTCACCTCTCCCAATACATGTTATGTGCATTTAGTAGAGAACAAGATCCCTGAAGGAAGGTTCCATGTCAGATTGATCTTATATTGAAATACACATAAAAGCTCTACCTAATTCAACTAAAATGAGCAAATGATACAAATGATAGTACTACATTTTGAATAATCTTTAGTTCTTTGAAGTGCTGACTACACAACCTTCTCTCCCAGTCTGCTCATTAAGAAATGAAACATTTAGGGCTGGGGATGTGGCTCAAGTGGTAACGTGCTCACCTGGCATGCGCGGGGCACTGGGTTCGATCCTCAGCACCACATAAAAATAAAATAAAGATGTTGTGTCCACCGAAAACTAAAAAATAAATATTAAAAAAATTCTCTCTCTCTCTCTCTTTAAAAAAAGAAAGAAAGAAATGAAACATTTAGCCAGGTGTAGTGGCATGTGCCTGTAATCCCAGCAACTGGGAGGCTGAAACAAGTTTGAAGCCAGCTTCAGAAACTTAGTGAGGCCATGAGAAACTTAGTAAGACACTGTCTCAAAAAATAAAAAGGTCTGGGTATGTGGTTTAGTGGTTAAGCACCCCTGGGTTCAATTCCTAAACACCCCCAACCTCCCAAAAAAGGAACATTAAAAGTTAAATGACTCATTTAAGGATCCAAATGAGAAAACTTCAAATAAAATACAACTTGTATTAAATGCCTAAGATAATAGTGAACAATACTACGTAAGAATTCTATGTGCTAATAAAAGTATCCAGAAAAACTTTAGGACAGTTAGGTTTCCTAATGTTTCCTCCAGGGTTTCTAAATTTTGTTGGTTTAGAATGTTTGGAGTTTGTGCTAAAATTCTATAAATTCTACCTGTTATTTTTCCTTCTCTTGCATAATGGCAAACACAACTAAATGAGCAAATGAAGGGTAAAATTTCAGTTAATGGTAAAGCTAGATTGAGGAAGGGCACTAGGAGTAGGAAAGGCAGTCAGAACACAGAATGACACCAACCTAACTTGGCTCACCCAGGCACAGACTGAAAAAATACCTGTTGAGAGAGACTTGCCTAAGCCTTCACAGAATATCCTGTTCAACTGAATGTTGATTGGACACAGAAATAATTAAGAAACTGAGGAAGATGAGCGAGACAAAAAGGAGTTTAAGTTTTAGAGGTCCTCCTTGGTAAAAAGGACCATCCAAACTGGCCACTTCTGGGTCTCACAAATCTGAAAATTTAGTGCTACCAGGAAGAATAAGTAAGGTATAGAAAGAAAAATGGGAAGTACTTTCTCATTTTATTTTTTTTTTTTCCTGCTTGGGAAGAAAATCAGTAGTATTTCTCTAATCCTAAATCCAGAAATGTGAGGCCTGGGGAATTGGCCTTCCCTACTACCATTCTTAAGCTGTTCACGCTCTTAAACATCTCTATGCCCCAACACCAACTACTGAAAAACACAAAATATCTTGAGAAGTAATTTTTCCCAGCTCTAGATTTAACCACTAAATTATATGTTTTTATTATTGCTAGTTCCAGTATAAGGAGACAAAGCATGTATTAGTGTCTAACCCCACCCACCAAGCACCTGGTGAATTCCAACAATACATGCTGTGCTCTGACCTTGTGATACTTTCGGGGAACAGTTGTCTCCACTTTCCTCTTCCAGAAAATTGGTTTCCAGGCTGAACAGTGACTCATGTTTGGCATCTGTGAACTCCTCTGGGGATATGTCTGATGTGCCAGGTGGCTCTTTCCCATCTTGTCCCTCGGGGTCAATAGATAAGGTCACATCTGTAATTTTGAAAAACATTTTATTATATTATTTACTCATAAATATAATAATACTTTTGTTGAAAAATATAAATTCTTTAGCTTATATCAACATTGATGTTCACTGCTATTCTGTACTTTTAGGTGGAAGACATAGATTTCAAAATTAAGCCTGATTGTTGACCTGGTATAATGTTTAATTTGGTCAACTTAGCTGGGCCTCAATGCTTAGATATCTGGTTAAACATTACTTGGGATATTTCTGTAAAGGTGTTTTAGATGAAATTTACACTTAAATTGGTACACTCTGGATGACTTGGCCTTATCCAAACTGTTGAAGGAAGGCCTGAATAGAACAAAAGAAAGGGTCGATATCCTATAATCAAGAGGGAAACTTTTTTTAGTAAACTGCCTTTAAATTTTAACTCCAACAAAGACTCTTCCTGAATCTCCTGACTGCCTTTGGAGCTGAACTGCAACTCTCTCCCTCCTGAGTCTCAAGCCTGTCAGCATCCTCTATCAGATATTCTGCATTTGCCTCATGACCACATGAGCCAAACTCCTTAAAATATATCTCTTTCTATATAAACACATCTGATTAATTCTGTTTCTCTGAGAACTCTGATTTCCAGTTCTAGGAAATTACTCTGAAATGGTACACCAAAAAGTACATGAAAGGATTTTCAAAGCAGCACTAATTATGGTAAGAAATAACTAGGAAAAAAATGACATGTCTATAAATGGAATGTTAAATAAATTACCACATATCATTTACAACTGAGCACGATAGTTACAAGTTAAAGTGAATCCAGTTACATTACAGACATAGGAAAAAGCCTATAGCAAATTATCAAAGAAAAAAATAAGTTATAAATATGTATGAGACCACTGTACATATACATACAGATATAAGTACATACTTTTTTTTTTTTTTTTAATTTTAATATTTATTTTTTAGTTATCGGTGGATACAACATCTTTGTTTTGTATGTGGTGCTGAGGATCGAACCCGGGCCGCACGCATGCCAGGCAAGCACGCTACCGCTTGAGCCACATCCCCAGCCCCAATAAGTACATACTTGAACTCATACACATATCAATAAAAACACTGTCTTGCCGGGCGTGGTGGCACATGCCTTTAATCCCAGCAGCTCAGGAGGCTGAGATAGGAGGATTGCGAGTTCAAAGCCAGCCTCAGCAACTTAGACTGTATTTCAAAAAATGAAAAGGACTGGGGCTGTGGCTAAGCAGTTAAGTGCCCCTGGGTTCAATCCCTGGTACCAAAAACAAAAACANAAAAAAAAAAAAAAAAAAAAAAAAAAAAAAAATACAAAATAGGGCTTGGGATATGGCTCAGTGGTTGAGTGCCCCTGAGTTCAATCCCCAATACCAAAAAAGCCCAAACAAACAACAAAAAACATGGTCTGAAAAGTTCTAGATACAATATTAAAGGTGCTTATTTATGGGTGGTAAAGATAGAGGGTAACCATACTCTACCCTCTTAAAATTTCATAGTAGATACGCTTTATGTTTCATTAAAAGGAAAAAAAATTCATAAAAACCAACAAACAAAAAATCCAAACTAAAACTCCATAAACTCTAAATCTCAGGTAATACATTTTTATCCCAGTAAAGTTGATTAGTTAGAATACTAACAATGATATGTGACACCTTAAAGTACAGGAAAAAGTCAGCATTAAGATAGTAAGATGTGAAGTCACCTGGATATATTCAAGAATGAAATACTGCTCCAGCACCAAAAAGGAATGAACAAGTAAGATGTGAACATGAATGCATCACAGTAACGTGAGCAGCAAAAGACGGACAGGAAAGGGTTCAGAGTGCGAGATCCAATTTATACAAATTTCTAAAACAGATAAAAATAATCTATAGTGAGAGAAATCAGGCCACTGGCTGCCTGATGTCAAAGGTGGGAAACTGATGACAAAAAGACAAAATGGAACTTTTTGGAGGTAATCGAAATATTCCGTATCTTGATTTGTGGTGGCGATATTTATTCACTCATCAAAACTAATTTAAATTGGGCACATTTTTCTGTATGTAAAACACACCCCTAATGAAACTGATTTTAAAGTTAAAGAAAAAAGTCACTGAGAAGTCTGAGTGATGTCAGGCAGTGGTACACACTTACAATCCCAGAAACTGAGGAGGTTGAGGCAGGAGGATGGCAAATTTGAGGCTAGCCTGGACAACTTGGTGAAATCCTGTCTCCAAAAAAAAAGAAAGAAAGAAAAAGAAAAAAAAAAAAAAGAAGAAGAAGACTGTGGATGTAGCTCAGTGGTAAAGTATCCTTGGGTTCAACTCCCAGAATTAAAAAAAAAAAAGCCTGAGTGAGATGGAGTCCCTTTGGGATTTCAATTCCAGTTCTTCCCTTAAGTCTTCCCTAATTTATCCTGTCAGTATACAATGGTACTCTGTATCTCTTCAACACCTTATGCTTGAAAATTTTTGTGCATTTTTGTCTACCTTTCATCAAATTTGACCTCCCTAAGGAAGGAACAGTAATCTATTCAAAAAACTGAGAGGTCATAATAAAAAATTATGTTCTTCCTTGGTGTCAGGGAATGTTTCAATTGCATGACAAAGACCCTGAAATAGTAGCAAAATGATATTTCTGCATTTTTCTGGCAAGGGAGCTCTGGGTTTCCATCAGATTCTCAATATATAGTCAAACCCCACAAGATTAAATCTCTGCTCATGCCCAACTTACTCCATACAGGAGGGAACTGTGCCCAATCTGCACCATCTGGCAAAGATAACGAGTCAACACCAAAACACTTACTCTCCTGCATCTTAGTAGATGCTGTTGCAGTTTCTTCTTCCACACTGACATCATCATCAGCACTTTCATTGTTCATTTCTGCATCATCTACAACACTGTCTTCCTCCTCTTCTTCCTCCTCTTCTTCTTCATCTTCTTCCTCAGAAACATTCTTTAATGAAGCGAGTAGTTTGTGGTACCCAGAAACTTGTTCTGGTTCACTTTCTGACTCACTTTCTGAATTTGAACCATCTGAACTCTCCGACTAAAAGGAAAATGGGAACTTTAAGAACAAAAACTGTATTTTTCTCATGGTCACCCTAAGACTATTATCAAGCCAACAGGTTCAGACTTCCTTAAATGAAAACAAACTTTGCTACTTCTATGCAATTTCATCTATTCAACCAAGCTCAGTGCCAAATTTACTTAAGACAGGAAAACTAGCTTGGAGTTTATAAGCTCTTCTATTCTCTGAACACTAATGCTCCACATGGTTAGAAAACTGACTTTTAAAAAACAGAACTTAGGCATGGTGGCAGACACCTTTAATCTCAGTTCCTCAGGAGACTGAGGCAGGAGATCATACATTTGAAGACAGCTTGGGCTCCCCAGCTTGGGCTGGGGAGACTCTATGTCAAATATAAAATTAAAAGGGCCAGGGATGCAGTCAGTGATAGAGTGCTTGCCTAGCATGAATAGGACCCTGGGTTCAATCCCCAGTAAGACAATAAGCAAACAAACAACCCCCATGGAACTATAGTTTATAATGAGACTGAATTTATGTCCCAGATATTAGTCTACATGTTAAAAGGACCAATAGGAAAATTATAAAACAACAAAAAATGTAGTATCTTTGAGTTTGTTGTAATAAAGGAACATTGTTCATTTGCACTCTATTTGTAACTTCTTTTATGCTAAGCAAAAAAGAATGCATTAAAACACCCTCTGATAAACTTCTTTACCAGGGTCTAACAGGCTATCATCAAGGGACAGTCTCAAATTCTGGCTTCTGTACAAATTATCACAATAGAATTTTTACGGTCATTTACATTAAAAAAACTAAGCAATATTACTAAAATAGTAGCTTACATCTTAACTGAAGAGAACAGAAATGTAATAAAACCATATATATATATATATATAAAATCTTAAAGAACTAACTATTATAAAGAAGGTATAAAGCATTACCAGTTGACAAATCTGTGGTTTGGCTTCCTTTCCAGAAACCCTGAGAAGAAACAGGGAATGTTAAACTCTACTAGTTTGTAATAATTACAAAAATGTCTTATAATTTTAAATGAAAAGGACAGAATACTATCAAAAGTACATTATAACCCAATGTGGTAGCTCATGCTTGTAATCCAGCCACTCAGGAGGCTTATACAGGAGGATCACAAGTTCAAGGTCTGCCTCAGCAATTTAGTGAGGCCTTGAGCAACTTTGCAAAACTCCTTCTCAAAAAATTTAAAAGGGCCTGGGGATGCAGTTCAGTGGAAAAAGTGCCCGTGGTAAAAATGTCCCTGGATTCAATTTGCATTAAAAAAAAAATTGTAAAAACTGCATACTCACTTGGACAAGAATTACAAGACTATGACAAACCTGTAACTGGCAAATGAGAAGTTTAATGACATGACATGTCAAAAACGAGTCACATAGTAACTGGCTCTCACCAAAAGGATACAACTTAGCAGAAAAAAGCCTCGAGGTTCACCTTTTCCAAGCAAGTTTCTTAATTAGAATATACTTCTAACTACAGATAAAGCAGCCCAACGTGGTCGATAAGCCCTAAGACAACCTATCCGGGCATTTCCAGAGGACCCACAATCACCGATACAGCTGCTCCCTTGCGGTAATTGGATATGTGAATACTGTCAAAGGCCCCAACCAATTATTTAAACATACACCTCAGAAGAGCTCTGCCCACACAGAATGAGTGTGTCGTTCAGTCTAGTTTCGGACTCAACAAAAACTAGAAGACGCGTGAAGACCCCTGTCTCCCAGAGTGATGCCTCCAGAATCCTCCCCAGCCGAACACAGAGGGAGCCGGGGAAGTGTGGGGAAAGGACCGAACAGCTAATCCTGGGACCTGCGGACCCAATCTGGGAAATGCCGGCTCACACCGGGGACAGACGACAGCAGAGCTGGCCCCAGGCAAGCTCCTCCGGACCTGTCATAGAAGGGATGCTCCTCGCCGAAATCTCTCAGATGCTTCTTCTGTTTTTTCGTCAGGTTACTGAGTAGCTGGCTCTGGCTCCTGCTCCCGCGTTTGCCCATTTCTCCCGCCTCAGTCAAGTTTTCACCAGGAAATTGTCACATCAACACAAGCACGTGGGCTCGCCCACGGCGCTTTACGGCGGAAGCACGGTGCCATAAAGCAGATCCGCCTTACGTCGCGCTTGTACGACCGGCGCTAGAACTTCCGGGTCCAGATCCCGCCCTCTGCCGACGTTCTTTGGAAGAGTGTGCACGCGAGCTGGTTGCGTTCTCTGAACCGCAGAACTTTGACTACGCAGGCCTAGGGACTTCCTGGGGTGGATAATAGGTCTGGGTAGAGGCTGGGAATTTGTGCTTCTGAGTTGGTTGTGGGAAGCAGCCAGAGTAAATGGGTAGTAGCAGAAACAGTTGAATGCAGTGACTTTAATATTGTACTATGTTAAAAACTACCAACTTTTAAGGTTGCTGTCACATCTTACTTCATCGTCACAGTCTTGTTAATAAGCCTGATGTGCAGATGAGGAAATTGATGTAAGCATGAAAAGGTTACCCACTAGCAAGAGATGAGATGAAAAACCTGACTTTGTCTAATGCACACGTGTGCTTTTACATGAAGAACCCAGCTTCAGAGGTGAGGTTTCCATCCTCACCCCTGAATTTTCTGAGAGTATTATCAGAGCCCCTTGGAAACAATCTTTCCTCTCATTCTTCTTTTGACAAAAGCAGAAACACATCCAGAGAGGTGAAGTGACTTTCCTAAAATCACCCCGAGAGTCAATGTTAGAGAAGACTGTGTAACTAAATCTATTGTCTCAAACCTGACCTCCGGCAAAGGAGGATGGAAAACTTTAAGGTGAAGGAACCATTCCATCTCAATTGCGTGGTATTTGCATGTTGTATACAATTTCCAAAAAAATAAATAAAACTGTACACTTAAAAGGGGTGGATTTTACTATGTTTTAATAACAACCTAAATATAGGAGCTGGGACTGTAGCTCAGTGTTAGAGCACATGCAAGAGGCCCTGGGTTCAATCCCCAGTACTGCAAAATGCCTAAAGAAACAAAGATGGAAAAGCAAACTGGATGTGGTTGTGCACACCTGTAATCCTAGCCCCTTGGGAGACTGAGACAGGAGGATTGCAAGTTCAAAGCCAGCCTCAGCAACTTAGACTGTATTTCAAAAAATGAAAAGGACTGGGGCTGTGGCTAAGCAGTTAAGTGCCCCTGGGTTCAATCCCTGGTACCAAAAACAAAAACAAAAAACAAACAAACAAACAAAAACCCAGAACCCAGATACACAGCAGTGTGCGGGCCTGTTTGAGACCACAGGATAACCAGAGTAAAACATTTTTTTTCCTCTAAGTCTTGAGTTTTGCTGAACAACCTGCCACACTGAAGATGTTATAATACAACTACCAGACTGCTATTGTGGTCCATTCTTGGCCACTGACTACTTCTAATTGGAGTTCAAGAGGCTGGAGTGGGGAAGAAAGGAGAGGAAAAAAATATCAAGACAATGTACAAACAGGCAGTGGTGCCAAGCAGCTGGCCCAGCCAAGGAACCCATAAATAGACATCTGTCTTCTGTCTAGGTTCAAGATAAAAGCTAGAGTAAGTCAACAAAAGACTGTTTGCAAAAGGTCATCATGTTTTAAGGTGCTGATTATAATATAACCTGGTTGTAAGAATAAAGACCCATGCTTTTTCTCCTTTCACCATATTACTATTGTTCCAGCTTCGCTCCCCAGAGGCACCCAGTTTCTTGGTGTTCTTCCAGAGATCTTCCATGAAAAATTATTATATTCTTGAAAACTTGAGGTGTTGCTTATTGTCTCCTAGTTTTCACATCCTTGTGGTCCAGTGTAGAGGTCTAACCTATTAGGTTGAGTAAAAAAATGCATCCTGGACCCACCCAACCTATTATTGGCTGAGTAATGGAAAACAGCCCTCTTTCTTCCCAAAATATTTATATTAGCTTTTGACAAGATAAAAGGGATCATTTGTGAAAAATGAACCTGGTAACCAAGAATTCAAACTTTTTTCATGTCCCTAGTGGAAGTTCTCTTAGTATAGTTCACACAAAGATGTATATGCCAACAAATGAAAGGCCTAGGAACATTGTAATGAAGACAAGATTGTTCCTCCCCTTTCTTCTTCCCTCCCTCATCCCTGCCTTTTCTCTCTCCTTTTACATCTACTCACAAGCATTCAGTATTTTCAGGGTTAAAAGTAGTGCAGGAGATAATCTTCCATATTTACAAAGAGATATTAAAGGATTAGTTAAGTTACTCTTACTGGGGTATTTGCAATTTCCAGAAGACTCCCTCAGATAATGATCTCAAGAGTTGGGAGAAGGATGACTACCCATTAGGACAGGAATATCAAAATATTCAGAAATTTGTTAATAATTTAAAAGAAAACATTCTATGGAAAATTTCTTCAAGTACAGCAAATACAAAACTAGACAAACTGGTATGATGAATTCCATTTACCCATTATTCAAAAATTATCACTCAAGGTTATCTTGTTCTACATATTTGTATATTCACTGCCCCTGCCTATATGCTGTATTAGTTTTTTAAGGCAATCCCAGAAATCATATTATTTCATCTATAAATATTTTAGTATCCACTTCTAAAAGACCAATTGTTCTTTCTTCAAACATAGCCATATGGCATTATTTTACCTAAAAGATATTAGCTGTGTAATATCTTCGTATATTCAATTAGTTTTTTATTTTCTGATTGTCTCATAAATGTTTTTGTTTTAAACTTTATTGGTTTAATTTTAATGTATTCTGCTTTTCTCTATTCTGTGAATTGGTTGTTAGACCTAGAATGTTGTGTGTGTGTGTGTGTGTGTGTATCTATATATCTATATCTATCTATCTATCTATCTATATATATATATATATAATATAATATATATATAAATTACATGGACACAATACCTTTATTTTATTTTTTTAATGTGATGCTGAGGTTTGAACCTAGTGCCTTCCACATGCGAGGTCAACACTCTACCACTGAGCTACAACCCCAGCACTGGACCTAGACTTTTGATCAAATTTTTTAAGAGTTGATATGTTATACTTCTATCATAAGGCATATGATGTCTAATTACGTTCCTTTTGTGATGTTACCAAACATGATACACAACGTCTAAATTCATTAATGCATTCTAATTCTACCTTAGGGGTAATATTTTAATTCTATCTTTTTTTTTTTTTAGAGTGGGAAGTTGAAGCTTTATTAAAGGACACACAGCAGAAAAACTTTTCCTCAGAGGAAGACCCAAGAGGTGGAAACTATGGAAGGGGGAGTTCTTCCCTCTTTTATAGCTAAGGTTTACTTTCAGGTTTCCTGCATTCCTGTCGCATGTATTCCTTTAATTCTATCTTTTCTTCTTTACTTACTGCCAGACTTTTCCCTTACATAAATTTTGATCTCCCAGTAGTACAGCTTATATAGGAAGAATACATGCTTAATTATTTCCCTTTATTTGCTAATTTTCAACAAGAATTGGTCACTAAATATTCTAAATGATGACAATTGAGTTTGTGATTTTGTTTCTAGTATCATAATGAACTCATGGAGTTACATTGGTGATTAAATCCCTAATCTATGATATATATGGTTTGAATTAGTAACTTAAAGAGATCTTAAGTAACTTATTCAATATATAGCTATCTTATTCAAAGCAACAGATAAAAACACTTTCTGATATAAACTAAAGAAAGGAAGCAGGGTTGTAGCTGAGATTCTCAATAGAGCCAGGGGAGCACAGTTTGAGGGTACATCTCAGAAACTGGGTATTTTTGAGATTTGAAACATGATAACTACTGTGATTCTTAAAAAGTCACATCTGGTTGGGTGTGGTGGCTCATGCCTGTGATACCAGTGCTCCGGAGACTAAGGCAGGAGAATCACAAGTTTGAAGTCAGCCTCAGCAACTTTATGAGACCTGAAATAACTTAGAGAGACCTCATCTCAAAATAAAAAATAAAAAGGGCTGAAGGTATAATCATGGTAAATCCCCTGGGTTCAATCTCCAGTATCCACTACCAAAGTCACATCTGAGAGGGAACCATCCATAATCCAAAGGTATAACTCCATGGATGAAAATTCAACATTTCAGCTTCAGAGTTGAGAAGATTCTGAGGAGGTGTGTGTGTGTGTGCGCACATGCCTGCACGTACACGTGTGTGCCTGTACACGCATGTGGTCATGTGTCTTCTTAGTGGTCCTAAATAAAAAAGTTTCCTATATGCAACACCAGCTCTTCCATCACACATATATCTCTACACACCCAAATCAATTGAGCCTCTTCCTAAGATTGCTGGCAGTAAGGAAAGAACATTCCAGGCAGAGGGAATAGGATGGACAAAGGTGTAGATATGTGTTTGGAGAACTTCCAAGTGCACATGGTGGTGAAGTGGTGGTGGTGGGGTTGAAAAGACAAGGTGAGTTTCCAGTCCATGAAGTCCTATGTCCTTTGCTGAAGGGTTTAGGTCCAATCCCATAAAAGATGAAGAGCTGTTAAAGCATTCAAACAAAAGGGTTATGTGATAAGATTTGAACTTTAGAGAATTTGTAGTGATGTCTGGTGTGGGTGGCACAGCTATTAGATCTTCCTTTCCAATGCCTTCCCTTAGTTTCTCACTACTTTTGAGAAATTATGAAATTAATTTAGTCATTCAAAAAATATTTACTGAACCCTTGCCATGTGCCAGGTGCTAGGATGGCCGCTCAAGCTAGGAAAAAGAATAAGATCCATGCCAGCCTCCTCAAGGAGTTCACCGTCTCATCTGAATATAGATAAGTACATAGACAATTACAATACACTGTGATAAACGATGAGCTGATCAGTGCTGGGTGTTTAAGGAAACAGCCAGGATGGTGTTTACCCAGGCTGGAAGAATCTGCTTAGGCTGAGCCTTTGTCAGTCAGGCATATTCACTGAAAATTCTATTGAACTCAAAATTGGTCTAACTAGTCTAGATCTTAAGCTGTAGGAGTAGTTTCTGCTGATCAGATAAACAATGTATGTGTGTGTGTGTGTGTGTGTGTTTCAAGGCAGGATATGAGTGTTGTAGGGCAACTGGAAATTAAAAAACTAAAGTCATTGGATTCTACAACATTTATTGTATACAGAGTAATAAGTTTTCTAGATGGAACAGATTTTAGAAAATGATATTATATCTGAAAAAAATTATAATTAATGCATTCTTCAAAATGTATAAATGTAAAATATTATGGTTGCCACTCTTTCTATTAATCTGTACTCAAAACAAATATCCATTGTTAAACCCAGAGTCTGGAATGCAGTAACTTTTGATAAATATGTTTCCTTAGGACTTATTATCAGGGACTGATTTACATTAGGTCTAGTCTACAAGTAAACATATTTTTATCAGTTTATATTGATAGATTTTAAAACAAGCCTAAAATTCTGTGTTAGAGGGGGACAAATTTTTACATCACACCTTTTATTGGAATATTGGTATAACTGCACTCTGTTTTTTATATTTTCTGGCAACGCACACACACTCTTGCATTTATCAAACACTAAGAAGTTACAGTATTCCAGACATGACATTAGGCACCAAGGATTTAAAAAGCTCAAACCTCCCCAGTGCAATGACTCATGCCTATAATCCCAGCAACTCAGAAGGCTAAAATAGGAGGATATCAAGTTCAAGGTCAGCCTTGACATTTTAGCGAGACCCTATTTTAAAATAAAGAATTTTAAAAGGTGGGGGATATAGTTCAGTGATAAAGTGCCCCTGGGTTCAAACCCCAGTACTTAAATAAATAAATAAAAAGCTCGAACCTCAGACTTTTCTTGGAAGATCTCATAATCTACTTGGAAGACAAAGCAATTAACAAATAATTACATTGTTGTGGGATTAAAGATGTATAAAGGGTTATAGGAACCTAGAGGATAAAGAACTTGTTTCTGTAAGAAGGGGACAGAAAAGCTCTGAAACAGCTGCAAAGAGGGTGAGTGGAGTCAGTTTCCTGGATAAACAGTAAGGAAAGAACATTCCAGGCAGAGGGAATAGGATGGGCAAAGGTGTAGATATGTGTTTGGAGAACTTCCAAGTGCACATGGTGCTCAGGCAGACAGGGAAGTGGTGGGGGGTGGGGTGAGTTTCCAGTCCAAGAAAGTCCTATGTCCTTTGCTGAAGGGTTTAGGTCCAATCCCATAAAAGATGAAGAGCTGTTAAAGCATTCAAACAAAAGGGTTATGTGATAAGATTTGGACTTTAGAGAATTTGTAGTGATGTCTGGTGTGGGTGGCACAGCTATTAGATCTTCCTTTCCAGTGCCTTCCCCAAGCAATTACTTCAATATTGATGCTTCCACTAAGACTTTGAAGTCCTTTTCACATTTTAACCAAATGATTCCTCCCACTTCTCAACATTTCTTGAAATCAAGATCTCAAGTCTCTCCTGAAAGAAGCATCATAATCTCAGGCCATAGTCAGTTCAGTGTATCAATAAATATTAATGAATGATATCTATGTCATCCTTGCTTGTCACTGTGTGGATACAACTGATGGGATAACATGGATCACCTGAAGGTCCTACTCCCCACAGCTTTTAAAGTCTTCTGTCTTTATTTCTGGGCTCCAGAGACCCTGCATACAATCTGCCCAATTCATACCCAGATAATTCAATTCACATCTTAAGCTTGAGATCCTATCAGATGTTCAAGTGGAAAGTTTCATGAGGTATACACATCTGTGTGCACACCTGGAGTTTAGGGGAGAGATTCAAGATGCCCATGCACACCTGGGAATGATCCGCATATAAATGGGACTGCTATGGCTTGAATATGGTTTTTTCCTCTCCAAAATTCATGTTTTGTATACCAATGTAATGGTTGAGGGGAATCTTAAGAGGTGTTTGGTTGTGAGGGCTCTGCCCTCATGAAGGAATTAAATGCCACACTTATAGACTGGGTTAATTCTTGAGGAAGTGAGCAAGTTCTAGTTCTCAAGGAATTGCAGGTTATTATAAAGGGAGGCCACCCCTCCTATTTTACCTCTTCTGCACAAGCCTACTTGCCCTTCTGCTTTTTGGCCATGAGATGAAGTTGCATAAGGCCCTTGCCAGATGCTAGCACCATGCTCTTGAATTTCCAGCCTCCAGAACTGTGGGTCAAATAAACATCTTTATTTTATAAATTACCCAGTCTCAGGCCTATTAGAGCAACAGAAAGTGGACTGAGCACTTGGTGCAGTGGCACACACCTATAATCCCAGAGACTCAGGAGGCTGAGTCAGCAGGATCTCAAGTTCAAGGCCAGCCTCAGCAACTTAGTGAGACCCAGTCTCAAAATAAAATTTAAAAAGGATTGAGGATGTATCTAGTGGTAAAGCATCTCTGGGTTCAATCACCAGCACCAGGGGGAAAAAAAAAAAGACTAAGCCAGTGGTCAGATGAGATCACCTATATAAACAGCAAAAAGCTTAAGAACTGAACCCTGGAGCCCTAAAGATTTAAGAGGCTGAAGAGATGAAGAGTAACCAGCAAGGCAACAAAGAAGGAGCAGCCACTGGAAGAGAAGGAAAGTTGGTAATGTCCCACATTTACTGACAGGTTCTTCACAATGGGATGAAGATGGAGGGTGCTGAATTCAAATGAATCCTGATTTAAATCTCAGTCATGCATTTGATGCTAAATGATTTTTACACTTCATATTTACCACTGAATCTACTATAAGACCTGAAGAGTATTTGTTCACTGAGTAATTATTGAATATGTATCACTGCATTATGGGCAGGGAGCTCACAGCCAGAAGTGGGGGACAGTCATAGAAGATATCTCAGCTTTCCATCACTATAAGAAAAATAAACTTGAGCTAAATCAATTTAGAGAAAAGGGTTATTTGGGCTCACAGTTTTGGAAGTTTCAATTCATGATTGGTTGAGCCCTTTGCTTTAGGGCCTTTGGTGAGGCCACACTTAATTGTGAGGGTTATATGGCAAAGCAAAACCATTCACCTCCTGGCCAGTAAGTAAAAGAGAATAAGAAGGTGTCCCTTTCTAGGACACACCGCCAATGACATGAAGTTCTCCCCTGAGGCTACACCTCTTAAAGATGAGTATGATTTTCCTTGTTCATCTTAAACACATCATCTGGCCTAAGAAAATTATGACTTTTTGGAACACCATCAATCTATGTGATGATTTATGAGAATTTTTTTTTCTTCTAGATACAAGGAGAAAAAATTTCTCAAAATATATACACATTGTGGTCCTACTTTATTTTTTGCAGAGGAGCAAACTCAGGGCCTAGGAAAATGCTAGGAAAGCACTCTACCTCTACACTACATCCCCAGCCCTGTGGTCTTACTTGTAAAAATTAATAATTACAATCTTAAATGAAATTGAGTCTATAATTGCCAATTAGCCTAAATCAATATTCCCCCACTTTTGACTGTTACCAATTGACTCATCAGTGCAGCCTGACATCTCAGCCCCAACTACACTGCCTATTACATCCGGTATGGTAGTTGTCAGAGATCTTAATCATTTTCCCTTGAGCAATAATTTACCTTTCGTTTTTGGGAACAACTTTCCTTCTTTAGATAGTAAAGCCCCTGAAATATCGTATTTTCTCATTTTTACTTCAAAAACCATACAATGCTCCTAAATAAGATTTTCCACAAGATGTGGTGGTGGATGCCTATAATCCCAGCAGCTTGTGAAGCTGAGGCAGGAGGATTGTGAGTTCAAAGCCAGCCTCAGTAAAAGCAAGGCGCTAAGCAACTCAGTGAGACCCTGTCTCCAAATAAATTACAAAATAGGGTTGGGCATGTGGCTCAGTGGTCGATTGCCCCTGAGTTCAATCCCCAGTATCCAATAGATAAATAAATAAATAAATAAATAAATAAGATCTTCTGCTGGGTGCAGTGGCCCATGCCTTTAATCCCAGTGGCTCTGGAGGCTGAGGCAGGAGGATAGCCAGGCCAAAGCAATTTAGTAAGACTGTCTCTAAATAAAATACCAAAAAAAAAAAAAAAAAAAAGGGCTGGGGGCTGGGGTTGGAGCTTAGTGGTAGAGCAAGGCACTAGGTTTGATTCTCAGCCCCACATATAAATAAAAATAAAGGTCCACTGAAAACTAAAAATAATTTTTTAAAAAGGTGGGGGGTGCTGGGGATGTGGCTCAGTAGTTAAATGCCTCCTGGGATCAATTCCCAGTACAAAAAAAAGTATTTTCCATCATTTTTTTGGAGCATTTTATTTCTCCATGCATTCATTCTGGTTAGAACTAGACATTTAGAAATGATATTTAACTAGAAATTTCCTTTCATGGGGCTGGGATTGTGGTTTAGCGGTAGAGCGCTCACCTAGCATGGGCGGGACCCAGGTTCGATCCTCAGCACCACATAAAAATAAAAGGCATTGTGTTGTGTCCATTTACACCCAAAAAATAAATATTAAAAAAAAGAAATTTCCTTTCATGAGTTTATGATAAATTTTTGCATTGAAAATTCCACAAAGGCAGATTGCAAACCTGTTTATCGTTTGATGGTAAAAGCAGTGGAATATTTTCCTCATTCTTCAAACTTTCAGCTCCTCTAGCTGTGTCTGAAGATACAACTAGGGATTTGGAGCGAGGGTAATGTTTGGATAATTTTGTCCTCTAACTATAACTGTGGTTCTTTTGATGTAACTGTAACTGTGGTTCTTTTAATGACTTAGGTGGATGATGGTGAATATATTTGGGAGAGGGCAGGTTCTAGTGTAAAAAGAGATGGGGTAAGGTTGAGGATTGTCAGCTGGGATCCAAGGGAAAAATATTAACCACACAGGAATATATCCTAGAACTAGTACTGGCTCTTCAAAAAACAAAAAAGTCCTTGAAAATAAAAATCATTAAAAGAAGTTCAGAGAATTGGGTTTTCCTGCTTAAAAAATGAAAACACTAGTCTTTTCTCTAAGAAAAGATAGTTAAGGCTTATTTCCTAAATCGGGCATATTATTTTAAAAACGATTACTTTGAAAGTTATCTCTATGCTTCAGCCTTGAATTAAAAGAACTAGGTTTGCTTTTTAATATGTAATCCCAATTCTGCTCAACATGTGCATGATTAGATTAATAGCAAGTCCCCTCTTCCATTGGTTTGACCAAATCCTTCAAAGATGCTGATTCCATTCATCCTAAGCAGTCACTGCTGAAATCTAGTTTGCTCCAGATATTGTCCTCCATTCTCCCTCCTTTCGCTCAGTTGCTCAGTCACAAGTTGGCCAGGCCAGGACCAGCTCCCAATCATGCAGCTCTTTCAGATCTAAGCTCTTCAATTCACTTATGCATGGCCATTTCCCTAGGCCACCCAGGGTTTCAAGGAAGATGGATTAGAAGGTTTCTGTGTTAGCCTCCTGCTGTTCCCAGAGCTAGCTCTCTTCTCCACAAGTCTCCCCTCTTGTGGAGAAGTTCATTTCTTGATCACATCTATCTGTCATTAGACCTCTGCAGGCACCCCTAGTTAATCTGACATGTTCTGGTTCTCTGAATCTCAAAGATAACCAGGTCAGTGGTGCAGAGAATGGGCTAGTACTATGTTGTTGAGCACTATTTACTGCTGAGGCACAAGTTCCTATTAAGTTGAACTCAGTGAAACAGAAAGGGTTGGGAAATGTTGGCTCTGCTGCTCACAGATAAGTGTGTGTGCATGCATGTGGATGCAGGGGTGTCTCTGTGTGTGTGTGTGTGTGTATCAGGGAGAGAGGAGTAGGCTGGAAAGACCAGTCCTGAGAACACATTCATCTGAGTTCCAAGATTCTTTCTTGTGTTTTTTGAAGAGAATCTAACACAGGACCAACCTAAAGATATTAAAAATAGATCCTGGATAATAGGACATTTTATAATCTCTTACTCATTTGTTATCATTAGCCGACGATCTAAAATTCTTGAGCTTCTGGCCAGTTTGGGCAGAGACAGAAGCCACATAGAACATTTCTGTAATTTTGACAATCACATTATAGGACAGACACTAATAATAGTGTAGATATGCCAGGAAGCCCTAGAGCTATGTGCTAAAGGTCCTGAGAATAGAGAGAGAGAGATGCTTCTTTGGCCTATTGTGAATAAGTTAATTCAGCACAACACAATTAGTAACACTGAGCACCTCCTTTACACTAGACTTTAGGGAATGAAATGCTGCAGTTCTTCCTGTGGACAAACATATTGCCTCCTTGAGGAAAGCAGAAGGATGCTCATCCTAGAAATAATTAAGACAATAGGCATCATCTGGGGCCTCTGGGCATGGTCTCTAGCTGCTGTTAGTACCATTGTGTGACCAGCTACCTGCCACAGTCTGGCTGGGCACAAATGCCACAGTCTGGCTGGGCACACAATCACGAGCCACCACACAGCTTGTAGATTCAAACAGCAACTCTTTATTCCCGAACTCACACCAGCCGTCTACAATCACGTTCTGGGGAAATCCACGTTCTCTGCCCAAATCCACGTTCTCTGCCCAAAATCACCTTCACTGGGCTTCTGTCTCCCAAAATATACTGTCTGAATCCCGTGAGAACTCAAGGGGAACTTAGGCAGCAGGATACGCCCTATTCCCAGCAGGAATAATCTTAAACCTTAAACCTGGAACCTAAACTGGGAACGCCCTAAACACGATTATCATAAACCCGGAACACCCTAATCCGCCTTGGTCCTTGAGCAAGGTCACCTACATTCAATGTCACTGCAACATGGGGTACGCTGGCAAGGAAATTGTCATACCTACTTGGCTAATGGCTCCCAGCAGCTACCTTAGGAGAAAAGTGCTTACATATTCTCCTTTATGGTCACTCTGCACAGCAATAACCTGGCTGTTAGAATCAGGGAAAAGTTGGCTCTTAGCAGGAAGGGCATTGGGTTGACCAGTGACACTGCAGCATCTGTCACTCCTTCTGTCTAGGTCTAGGGCTATGGTTGAAATGATAGCTCCAGGATTTACTATTCACAAGGTGCTTCCATCATAGGAAAATACATATAGACATGTTCCAGGAGAGGGTGAGAATTGTACCTGGAGAGTTGTCAGCCTTCTCCTGCCAAAGAATTGTCTGGAAAGAAAAATCAAAACAAACCCAGTCTAAGTCAGGATGGGGTGGGTACAGAGGCCAGAGCTGGGGTTGCAGTTTTCTATGGGACCATGAGAAAAATTGCTTTTAATTATGCTAATTACAACAACAGAGCATTTCACTTTTCAGGAGAGCTTTTCATCTTCAAAGGGGCTCCAGGATGGGGCATTAACGGTTGACATGAAAGTCTCTGGAGTTTGAGAACTAAAGTCGGAGGAGCCTAGCTGTGTGGGCTGGGGCCCCAGGCAGGGGCCTGGAAAGCCAATGCCCAAGGAATTCTCCTGCTTCCAGATGAGGAAAGGGGCAAGGCGAGTATCTGTGTCTTTAAACTGGATCTCACTTTACTGGGATTGGAGAGTGATGGAATTGGAGAGTGTCAGCCAAGTTTCAGTTTCTCTAAGCTCTGACCCCCTATATTGAGATCACCAGATAAAATCAAGGAGTCCCAGTTAAATTTGAACTTTAGATAAACAACAAATAATTACTTAATGCATTTGTATATTTGTTGTTTATCTGAAATTTAAATTTAACTGGGTCTCCTGTATAATTATTTTGCTAAATCTGGCAGTCTGCCCTAGGTATTGCCCAAACACACAGAAATGTGCATACACACACACACACACACACACACACAAGATCACAACCTGGTTCTGACCTAACAGAATCAGACCTGAGAGTTCAGCAAGTCTGGGCGTGTTCCCCCAGAGGGAACAAGGACTCTGCAGACCTGCCCAGGCCCAGCCTCTTTCCCACCCTCATCTGGGAATATGAGAATTCTCCTTTCAGCTCATGGGTAGCACCTCAAAGTCTGGACAGCTGGACCTAGAGTCCAGCCTTCCCACTTCCCAGCTCCTTTCTTTGACTTGGAATTTGGGGGTGAAGCAGCCTCAGGCACGGAATCTCTAAAGCTTGTCCACCCTTCCCTCCCATCTTTTCTTCTCTATACCCTTACCTCCACCTACCGCTCTATAGCTTCAGAGAGAACAGTGGCCACCCACCCCCATCACCCCAAACTGCTGGAATGGAAATTCCTCTGTGACAAAAACCAGAGAGAAATGGTTACTGGGCTGAGATCAGCTTCCTGCCTAGGCGATGGAATCTGGGCTGCCAGGACGGGTCTGGGCCTGAACTAGAAATGCTGCAGGTTTCCCTGGCAGGGTGGGGAAGGGAAGACAAGCTGATACTTGCCACAGCACAGAACAGTGACTGGGAGGTTGCTATGTCTGATCTGAGCCAGAGTGAAACTCTTGGGGCCTCCAGACACTGACACTTGTAGAAAATTTCCCAGGCCCTTGAAGCTCCAGATCCAGCCCCTGGGCTCAGCCAGGGTCAAGGATAGAGCATATTGCTTTCTTCCACCCCCAGGACAGACAGATGGTCACACAAATTCACATCCTGGGATCTTACTTCAGGCCTCTGGGCAAGATTAACATTCCAAAGCTCCAACCCTGAGTCCCCCATCATGACCTAATGGAAAGGCTTAGAGTCAGACTGAGCAGGTGGGGCCAGCTTCCTCCTCACTACTTACCAGCTCTGAGACCTTGGATGAAATTCTTTTTAAAATTAAATGTTACCAAAAAATCCCCCAATATACTTGAAAATAGAGTCACTTAAAGAAAGAGAAAGTGTCTAAGATGAACCTGGTTGACTGACTGGCAATGGCTGTGCAGGAGAATCCTGGGCAAAGAGGGGCAGCATGTTCAACCACAACTTTTCCTTCCAGAATTCTTGAGGGATTCCAGAAAAGCTCATTTTGGGTAAATTACTCATTATATTACAGAACAACACCTCCCCTCCCCAAGAATTATGTGGTTGGTAAAACATACCAATGTTTCCATCCTTCCTTATCTTAAGAAAAATGCATGGACATATGAACAATGAGATACACTCAGCTCATGGGCATTGTTCAAATCATTACCTGCCAGTTATGGAGTATGTGGAACATTAAAGGTCTTTATTAACTATTCACTGACTGACTGACGGACTGAGGAAGGGAGGAAGAGAGAAAGGAAGGATTGCTTTTATTTTAACTGACAGCTTAGTAGAAATACTGACTCTTATTTTAGAAGCCTCCAGTGCTGGTATAATATTTCCTCAAATACCCCTTCAACTCAGTCTACTATTTTCCCACCTCCTTCCTCTTGTACTTAGGCAGCAACCACGGCCAGCTTTGCTATGAATGTTTAGTAAATAGTGAACTAGAGAAGATAGAGCTTTGAAGTTTCTCTGGCTACCCCTAAGGGATTTGGCTGTCCAGGCATCTGGCCAGCATAGGCCTGGTGGGTCCTTCTTTGGATTTGAAAAGCCTGGAAGCAACTGTTACACTAGCAGCTCAGCATTATGCAGATGTCGCTGTGCTAGGGAGGGACAGGTGGTATGTGGGCTGCCTCATCTCGGATTCCTAAGTCTGAAAAAATAAGATGGAAAAAAACAGTCCCAGATAGTGGGATCAGAAGTTTCTCTGGAAATGAAAAGTGGCTATTTTTCCAAGTAATCTGGGGGATTATCCTCTATAAGCCTCTGTTTACTCATGTGTAAAATCAGAGTGCTATTAACTAACTCAATACACATGCATTTAGCAAATGTGTATTGTATACCTGCTGCATGCCAGGTCCTGGGAATATACTGGTCAACAAGATGGATGAGATGTTCCTGAATAACGCATCCTATAGGGCATTTTATATGGCTCATGTAATTAAAAATTTGTTGCAAATATATACAAAATTAGTAGATTTTTGCATCAAAACCTAGTTTTCCCAGTGGTAAAACTGGGCCTGTATTTCTTTTTCTTTTTGTATTAGGGATTGAATCCAGGGGCCCTTCACTACTAGGTTACATCCCCAGCCCTTTTTAATTTTTATTTTGAGACAGGTTCTCCCTTATTGCCTTCAAACTTTCTATCCTCCTGTCTTAGCCTCTGAAGTCTCTGGGATTACAGGCATGTGCCACCATGCTATGGGCCTGGACTTCTGTATGGCAACCATCAACCAGAGATTGGTACCTTCTTTCTATAAACAGAAAGTATGCTGTCCAGGTAACTACAGCCCTCACCATTTCTGGACACTCCTACCTTGCTCAACCTATATGATTTTTTTTTTTAACTTAAAGCCTTTAAATGACCTTTCACTGTAAAGAGAAAGTCCAGTCTTCTGTATGACATTTGAGGCCTTCCAGATCTTTCTCCTGCCTAATTCAACCCTGCAAATGCTTCAGCAAATCATAATGCTCTGATTATTCTGTGAGGTACCTCTGAACTGTTGTGATGCAATTGTATTTGCTCGAAATGTTTTTTGCTTCCATCTTTCTTTCCAGAAAACTGATACTGACTTTTAAAGAACATCTTAAATACCCTTTTTTTCTTTGTGAAGACTTCCTGTGAGGAAATTCCCAAAAGTCACATAGTCAGGAGACCTTCCAAGATGCAAATGGTCCACTTGAGATTTCAGCTGGGTCCAGAAGCCTTCCAATTGGTGACAACTTGTAAAAAGCTCCCATTTTCCCAATAAACCAGGACAAAAATAGAAACATTCAATGAAGTAATATCTGTGAATAAAATTAGATACTGCATGAACGGTGTTGAAATGGAGTTGTTGATACTTCATAAGCAGTAACTATTAGTCCAATTGTTAGTTTCTTAATAATCCAATTGGTGAAAATTTCATCAAGGATGGTAGGGTCAGCAGGTGCAAGTGTATTTGAGGAAGACAAATTTAATATGGTCGAAGGGCATAGGAATGCTAAGAGATATGATTGAAAAGGTAGGCAAGGGCCAGAAAAGGTCCTTCTCACTAGTCTTCCATTCCCTTCTGAAATACAGCAATGAGCATAATCTTAAAAACAAGTTATGTCCTCTCTCTTTCTGCTCAAAAGCTTCCAGCGCTTCCTGTTACTCCCAGAGTAAAACTAGCAGTCTTTACCTCTCACACCTTGTATGCTACCACTTTCCCTTCACTCATTCCTTTATGTTCCAGCCACAATAACCTCCCTGCCTGTCTTTATCAGGCAAGCATCCTCGTGCGTTTTCACTAGTCAGCCTCTTTCTGGAATGATCTTCCCTCTGAAATCCATGTCTCCCATCTCCCATCATCATATTCTTAGGTCTTTGTGCAGATAACATCTTCCTGGTTAGTCTGTCTAAAAGTTGATTGCACCCACGCTACTTCCTAATCTCTTTCAGGTGCCCTATTGTTCTTAGAAATTACCATCAACTAACATGCTTTCCTTATTTATCCATGTTTGTCTCCCCCACTAGAATATAAGTACCATGAGAACAGAAACTGTTATCTGTCAGTCTTGCTCTATAGTTATGTCCTCAGCATCAAGAACAGAAACACAATACACATTCATTTAATGAGTGAAGTTTCTTCATTCAACGAACATGAGGAAATCATGGAGTGTTCTTGAGCAGGAGGAGAGCGGTGAGACCAGAGCTCAGGAGGGTTGTAGGGTAGATAGTAGTAGGGCTGGGACCCGGGTTAGGAGATGATTACAACAGTAGAAGAAGACATCAGTAAAGTTTAAACAGAGGGCATCCACAGGAACAGGAGACAATTGGAGGGAGTCAGTTTCAAAAGGGCAGGGATGTTTTTCTGTTGTATAGTAGATGCTCAATAAATATCGACTGAATGATGAACGAAGGAAAGATGCCTGTTTCTCCTGTGTCCCAGAGTTCTGGCCTCAACTTGTCTTAAAAAGGCCCAAATTTGCTGGGCACAGTGGTACATGCCTGTAATCCCAGCAACTCCGGAGGCTGAGGCAGGAGGATCATGAGTTCAAAGCCAACCTTAGCAACTTAAAGAAGCCCTAAGAAATTTAGTGAGACCCTGTCTTAAAATTAAAAAAATAAGAATTAAAATTAAAAGGGCCGGGGATGTGACTCGGTGATTAAGTGCCCCTGGGTTAAAAAAATAGGAGTTCAGCATAGATCTCCTATAACACCTGGCTAAGATAACGCTCAGGAGAGAAAGGAAATTTAGATCTTTTTTTTTTTTGTACCCAGGATTGAACCCAGGGGAGATTAACCACTGAGCCACATCCACAGCCCTTTTTATTTTGAGGCAGGGTCTTACTAAGTCACTTAGGGCCTTGATAAGTTGCTGAGGCTGGCTTTGAACTTGCCATCATCCTGCTTCAGCCTCCCAAGTTACTAGGATTATAGGCATGAACCACCATATCCAGCTGAACTCCTGTAGTTTTTTTATATATATATATATACTCCCCTTTTCTTCCCTATCTGAGCAAACCCTCTGTGGCATCTAGCCATTTTAAAAGGTGGCTCAGATCTTAGCACCTTAGTCAGACAAAGCTGGGATTTAAGCTATAGGAATTGAGTTGGGGCTGTCAGTGTCTAGGGGCAGGGACCAGATCCAATGGCCTCTTTGAATACTAGGTAACTAAAGTTTTAGGCCTTGTGGAGAAATTGGGGTTGAAGGAGTTTGTAGGATGTCTCTGGTCAGCCTAGAACCACTCAAGAGAGTGGAAATGCCTATAGACATCATCTTTGTTTTTTCTATACAATCACAGAGTTGTTAACTAGATTAGTCTGGATTGAGGCTGGGCATGTGGACTGCATTAAGAGAAGGTTCTCACAGTGGATGGGTGAAGGGGTGGGGCTGCTACTTTGTCGAGGAACCTCTCATCTATACTCTCCCTTCTCTGTCCTTTAGCAAACTGCATCTTCTCAAGGGATATTCATTAGCTCTGAGGTCCCCACTTGGATCTTACTCCTAATGTAGTCAACAGAAATGAGGTGCCTCATATTCTTTCTGCTTCAAGAATAAATATATAGAAATACATTTCTGTTCCTGAATTTCACAGTTTGGCTGTCTGTTCCTTCCTTACTCCTCCCTCTCTCTCTCTCTCTCTTCCTCCCTCCCTCCCTCTCTCTCTTCCTCCCTCCCTCTGTCTCTCTCTTCTTCCCTCCCCCTCTCTTTCTTTCTGTACCAGGGATTGAACCCAGAGGTGTTTAACCACTGAGCCACCTCCCCAACCCTTTTTAATATTTTATCTAGAGTCAGGGTTTCACTAAATCACTTAGCGCCTCTCTAAGTTGCTGAGACTGACCTTGAACTCATGGTCCTCCAGCCTCAGCCTCCCAAATGGTTGGGATTACAGGTGCACGTCACCACACCTGGCTATTTCACAGGTTCTTATTAAATGAATATTGGTTGCCAAGAACCATGCCATATTCTTGCCTAAAGATGGATGTGGGTGGGGAATACAGAAGTGAGGAAAAAAAAATGTCTGCTGAGATCATTATTGTTTTCTTTCATTTAATCCTTTGGTCAGTCCTGTGAAATAGGCAGCATTCTTATTTAACGTTAGTAAACCGAGGTTTGAGTAGTTCAGACAATTGAAAAATGAAAGAAGGGAAATTTGAGATAAGTTTTGACTCAAAGCAGTTTGTTCTTTGGAACTCAGGGCTGCCTCCAGAGTTTTCTAGCTAGACCCTGTTGGAACTAGGGTCTGTGGCATTTGTTCACCTCCTTTGCAGGCTCTTTCTTCTCTCTTAAAAAAAAAGTAATACTGAAAATATTTTTGTTAATGTAATGTATCTGTGCCAGGTGTGGTAGCAAAAACCTGTAATCCCAGGGGCTCAGAAGGATGAGGCAGGAGGATCACAAATTCAAAGGCAGCCTTCACAATTTAGTGAGGCCCTAAGCAATGTAGCAAGATCTTGTCTCGAACTAAAACATATAAAGGGCTGGGGATGTGGCTTAAAGTGCCCCTGGGTTCAATCCCTGCAATAAATAAAATAAAATAAAATAAAATAAAAAGTCCTGTAAGCTTTATAACCAAAACATCAACTCTCTACACTCCCTATTTTTGCTGAAATAATATTTTGTCTCCTGGTATTTTTGTTGAAACCTCTTATCCAGTTTTTATTTGTTTGTTTGTTTGTTTTTTGTACCGGGATTCAACCCAGGGGTGCTTAACCAATGAGCCACATCTCCAGCCATTTTTTATATTTTATTTAGAGACAGGATATCACTGAGTTGCTGAGGCTGGCTTTGGACTCACGATCCTCCTGCCTCAGTCTCCGAAGCTGCTGGAATTACAGGCATATTCCATCATGCCCGGCCAACACACACACACACACACACACACACACACACATTTCTTTATTGTAATTGTACTGGAATGATCTGAGGATGGAGAAGAGAGAAACACATTTGGTCTATCGATCATATTGATCAGAAGTTTGTCTTCTTGATATACTGTTCCCCCCGAAAAAAGAGATTCTGTATCCACACATACCTCATTTTTCTGAAGCCACCAAATTGTGCAATTCTCCTTTAGCTCTCATTGAGTCCAACACTGTGGTAGGATTTCCTGGCCTAAATAGTTCCTGTCTGGTTGTCCTCAAGAACTTGACAGAGGCCTGGAGAGAATGTTCATGCAGAGCAAATAAAGGGCGGGTGATAGCAGTGATGGTCAATCCCATCCACATGCCACTCTGCCAATCTCAGAGAACTTCCATATCCAGTAGCTCACTTCAAAGCAGCATATAATTGCAGGACAGGTTGTTCGGAGCTGATCTTCAGGCCACTGCTCCATCCCCATAGGACAGCATATTTAAAATTGGAACTGTAAACCTTTACATTTTTGGTGGTTATAGTTTCTTGATCAGCTTTCTTTGGTCTGTAGAGCCATGGAAACTCACCTGGCCAGGGTGAGATGGGAAGTAGACTCTCAGGTTTGCCCTGAAGGGGAGGAAGAATAACTGGAGGGCTGGGGGAGGGGGCTTACCTTCAAGTGATTTAATTGAGCCTTGGTTTTCCTCCTCCTCCCACATAGTAAATTTTGGAATAAAAAAGCTGCTTTTTTATTTTTGGTACTGAGGATTGAACTCAGGGGCACTAGATCACTGAGTCCCATCCCCAGCCCTATTTTGTATTTTTTTAGAGACAGGGTCTCACTGACTTGCTTAACACCTTGCTTTTGCTGAGTCAGGCTTTGAACTTTTGATGCTCCTGCCTTAGTCTCCCCCACCGGGATTACAGGCATGTGTCACCATGCCTGGCAAGAAATCTGCTTTTTGAGAACACTCACCCATTCTCATTTTGGTTCAAGGATAAAGAGAGTCATAAATGAATAACTCTGAACACAGTAGTGGGGAATTCTCCTAGAGTTTCAAGCCTAAGTCTGTTCCATTGCTAGGGTTGCAAAGTGAGATTCATTCATGTGTTTATATTGCCAGCCTACTGTGGCTCCCCACCATCTTGTGATTCTAGGATTTGAAGTATATTCTGGAATACAATCCATATCTCGTAAGATGACAGAGACAGGTCAATAACAGAGCCACAACCAATGTGTGCAAAGGGGAATGAAGGGAAGGCGGGGGGAATGAGAATAGTAAAGACAGTAGAATGAATCGGACGTAACTTCCCTGTGTTCGTATATGAATACATTACTAGTGTAACTCCCCATCATGTACAACCACAAGAATGGGAAGTTACATTTCCTGTATGTATAATATGTCAAAATACATTCTACTGTCATGTATAACCAAAAATAACAACTAAAAAATTAAAAATAAAAACAACCAATGTGTGTTCAGTTTAGGCTGTGGTTTACAAAATGTGTTAGGCTCATCTCTATTCCTGGTACCTTGAAATCTTGGATGGAGGCTGAGATAAACCAGGACCAAGAAAGGATTTGGAGTAGATCTGAGGCTCCAGAATACTTTCCGGGGCCTGAGTTCCTTTGAGAGAGCGCAGAATTGGTTTAACTTAATAGTCCCACTTCCTTTTCAGCAACTCCATCAAACTGGCAGTCTAATCTCAGATATTATTTATTATCAGGGACTCCAGCAAGACTAAGCTCTCCATTGTATGGAGCCCTTGGGAAGGTTCCCAGTTGCCACACCCTCTGCTGTGCCAAGAAGAGAGTAGGATTTGGAGCTCAGGACTTTTTTTTTTTTTTTTTTTTT
>NW_026000016.1:36926479-37039341 GCF_001458135.2 Marmota marmota marmota
GGACTTTTTTTTTTTTTTTTTTGTTACAAGTCTGAAATTACAGAGGTTAAAGTCTCTGAATAGTGAAAAAGACCCCTTTCCACAAAATAAAGCACACACGAACACTGGGGCTTTACTTTGTTCAATTGCACTTGACTGAGAGTGGGAGAAGGGAATTCCCCAGCTCCCTGTGGCTGTGAATCCGGGCCCCTGTAATGAAGTGTACATCACTCTGCCTGAAACTCAGACTCACAAGTGAGTCAGCAATGCTCCACCTGAGCAGCAACAGAGGACATCACAGGCTGAGTCCCACTGGGGATGTCTGAACCCCGAAGGGGCTACATTGGGAATACAGAAGAATAGATTCCTTTGGTGCCCTTTGGAAGTGCTCACAAGATGTTGTTAACCCCGAGACCAAACCAGGAGGTGTGTCTCAAGCAAAGAAGACTTCAGAGTGGCCTACTGCCAGGTCTGATCATTTGAAGAGCCAGAAAGTTCCTCCTGATCTCCATCTTAATTGTTCTTGCATTCTCTCCTTTCATTGATTCCTCAGTAGAGTGACATGAACACTGGGGCTTTACTTAGTTCAATGGCACTTGGATCGATGGGTGATTTTGGAAAAAAAAAAATAGACAACAAACAGTATAGCACCATTCAGAATAGATTCTGGCTGGAATGCTGAACAGGCTCCCAGTGGAAAGAGCCCTGGGTTTGAGTTCTGGTCTTGGCTTTGTGGGTGACTTGCCTGGTGACTTTGAAAGATTATTTTACCTATGGGTTTTTCATCTATAAAAAGCAGGGACTTGGATTCAGATGTCTACAAGGTCAGGCAGTTAAAGTAAATGAGAAAGCTCAATAGAGTGGGGTTGTCCTGACTGTAAGGTATAGGCTTCCTCTAAATGGGCTGCTGTTGCCTGGTAGAACTTTTGGTCAGAGTGTCCAGGAACTCATGACCCTTCAAGAGATGCTGTGAATCTAGATGTTTATGTGAAATCTCTTGGTATTTAAAATATTTGTGTGGGTCAAACAAAAGTCTCTAAGCCAATTTTATCCCTGGAATAGAGGATCTAGAATAAAACTCCCCTATCTCAAATTTTCCTCATTCTAAAATGTGTATCTTCTAATGAAGATCCTTAAGAAATCACTTTAGTTATGGGAATTTCAACTAGTGCAAAAGTAAGTGACTGTGTGTGGCTCATATTTGGATGCCGTTGGACTTTTGGCTTCTCTCAAATGGCAAATGGGGTGGTCTCCCCCTAACCCCTACCAATCTGCATACACACTAGAAATGGACTGTTGGCTTGGTCTCAGCAGCCCAACCCTAGGCCAGTTGGAAGATGCTGCTTGTTTAGTGAGCTCATTAGCAGTAAAGAGCAGGCTAGCCTGGTGAGCTAGCCCCTCCCAGTGAAGAGAAGAGTGGCTACAGGGCAGTGGTTGACTCGGAGGCTGGCTGCAGCCTTGCTACCTTCCCAGCCTTTGGTGGCTACATTCCAAAGCTGAGTTGGGGCTAGGAACAAACCTACATTATTATCAGGGGCTCTACAATTCATATCAATTTACTCGGACTGCCATAACACAGTACCACAGATGAGGTGGCTTAAAAAAGATAAAATTATTATCTCATTTTCTCCCCCTTGCAGTATTGAGGATTTGACCCAGGGCTGCCCTACCACTGAGCTACAACTCCATCCTTTTTGGTTTTTAACTTGAGACAGGTTCACACTAATTAGCCAATCAGGCCTTGAATTTGCTATTTTCCTGCCTCAACTTCCTGAGTAGCTGGGATTACAGGTGTGCACCACGGTGTCAGACTTTCTCAATGTTCTTGAGATTAGAAGTCCAAAACAGCCAGGTATGATGGCTCACACCTGTAATTCCAGGGATTTGGTAGGCTGAGGCAGGAGAATCGAAAGTTTGAGGCCAGCCTCACAACAAAAGTAGTGAGGGTCACACGGTTAAGTTAACATGACCCTGTCTCAAAATAAAAAAACTGTCTTGGGATATAGTCCAGTGGTAAAGCACTCCTGGGTTTAATCTCTGGTTTGGAAAAAAATGTCCAAAATAAAAGTGTCATTAGATTCTGACAAGAGCTGTGGGGGGAGGATCTATTCCAGGTCTCTCTCCTTGACTTGTAGACTACCATCTTCTCTCCATTTCTCTCTGCATCACACTCCCTCTATGAGTGTATACCTCAGTGTCCAAATCACTTCCCTTTTGAGGACATCAGTCATACTGGATTAGGGTTTATCTTAATGACTTCATTTTAATTTGATTACCACTCTAAAGACCCTCTCTCCAAATAAGGTCACATTCTGAGATACTGGAGGTTAGAACTTCAACATATGGGTTTGGAGGTGGGGCACAATTCAATCCATAACACCACTCCTCTAGTTTCCCCCTCATTACTTTCAACTCCAAAACCTAAGCACCCGGTCCCTGACCCATCTCACCTGTGACAGAGCAGTGCTTGAGAATGGGAGTTTGTGTCATTTGCTGATATAATACTGCCAGTAAGCATGTGATCTATAAGGATGGGGAAGGTGAGGAAATGCTCATTAAGCAAATGGGACTTGGATTTCAAGTAATAACAAAAGATGCCTCTTATTCTGTGAGGCACTGTCTATAGGGTATTTTTTTTTAAATTCTTACCCCAATAATAATTACAAGTACTTAACATAGCACTTGATAAGTGCCAGGTATTTCCAAGCACTTTATATGCAGTAATTTGAATTCCCACAACATCCCTATGAGGAGGTACCATTATTAACCTCATTCTACAGATAATAAATTGAGGCCCACAGAGCTTCCGAAACTTTTGTGAATCTGTAGTATCTGATGGAGTTGGGGCTGGAACCTCAATAGTTGGCACCAGAGACTATGCTTTTGATAGTGATTAGAAAAGGCAGGAATCATTGTTCTAGTTGACTATATGAGGAAACTGAAACCAAGAGACTAACTTATCCAGGATCACACGGGTAAGAAGGCAGATTTCCAGGCTAGAAAGCATTGGACAGGACCTAGTGTTAGAGTCCTTTCCCCACAGCCAACTCCACAGAATAGTAGGGCCAATCTCAAAACCCTTATTTGGGCTTAACTGTCTGCATACCTCTGGGTAATTATGGGGCATGAAAGTGGGGAGGTACTCTCTCAACTTAGATTTGACCTCCCAGTGGTTTCCTGTTCCCAGGACCACTATCCCCGAGGCATAAGGGCGAGGCTTACGTCTGCGACTTTTCTAAACTCAGGTTAGAAACTGGGAGTGGGCTGGAGAAGAGGCTGGGAGGGGTGGATAGCACAGGAACTCAAGAGTATCATATTTCTCACACGCAGCCAATCCCGAACGTCGGAGGGCGTGGCCACACCTGGAAGGCGTGGCCAGACTGCGGAGGGGGCTGTGGCGCTCTGGGGCGAGGCGCTGACGTGAGCTCCGCGCACCTGGGCTGGGCAGGTAAGGGCTGGTGCGCGACTCTGGGAGGAACCCTCAGTCTCCACTTGCGCAGAGCCAGGAGTCACTGGGCCAGGCCGTCGAGGGTCACAGTGGCTAAGGGTGATCTTATTGCGGACTTGATTCAGAGGGACATCAGCTTCGGGTAGCCAACTGAAGAAAGGTGGGGACGCCAACTTCTGGAGACAACCTAGAGCGAGGGGAGACACCTCCGTGGGTGGAGAAGGGCTCCATTACAGTTTGTGTGGGTGGGAGAGCCTGCTTTGATACCCACTGGAGCTGAGTGCATGTCGCCCTCCTCTAGGTAACTTTGGGGTCCTAGTTCCTCAGCGCTGGGCCCCTTCCGATTCCCTCCTGCGGAAATGGAATTCGCTGTCGCTGCTCTTGGCCCCCTCCCACTCACCTCACCGTCGGATCGCGCCAAGGTGCCCCCACCCCCACTCCCCTTCTGTGTTAACTAACTTGGTCACTGGCCCCAGGGTCCCAGAGGGAACTTCCCAGGTGCTCTGGCCCTAGGTCCTGGTGGGTGTTTTGGGAAATTGGGAAGGAGGACGACCAGGAACTTTGGCCGGTTTGTTTTCCTTCCCTTAGTTTGTTTAGCACAGTCAGGCCTCTGCCCTGGGCCTGGGAGACACCCTTGGATTTCCAAGTAGCTAAACTAGGTGTTGGGGAGGGTGGCGCTAGGCGTGGCCGCTCGAGGTGAGGCCCTCTTTGCCTGAAGGGGCTGGAGGTAGGTGTGGGGAAATGGTGAATGTCTTCCAACCCTGACAGGGAAGGAGGGCTGGGGTGCCACCCTTTGTAGGAAGCCTACTTTGTGGCTCCTACTCGGTTCTCTTGGTGGATACCAAGAATGGAAGCCCGGGAATGGAGAGGGAGAAGGTGCTTCAACAAGGATTGGAGACCTTCAGGGTTAGATGTGTGTATAAAACGTGAGAGTGCCACCAGTATCCTGCATCCCTTTTGTCACCCTCCAACTTTAATCCGGCAGGAAGGAAGGAAGGTGAATTATGGGTAGAGACCCAGACTTTACCCCTGGGGAACTTAGGATGGCATTTCAGTTTCCTTCAGGAGGAAAATAACAAGTGGGACTTACTCTAAGATCTGTCTGCAAGAAATGGTGGGTGTATTTTACTATGAGCAAAACTTAATGACAGCCAAATCAGGGCATTGAGGTAACAGCGCCCCTGGAAACTGGCCTGGGCAGGGGCCGGGAAGGTGGTGTCAGTACTGTTTATAGAGGTCATGCCCCCTGGACCCAGCCCATGAGAGAGGACAGTTAGTGCCCTGGGGAGGATGAAAGAGTCCCTGTTCTGTGTTCACTGTGAGGGGAGTGGATGGGTGGCATCTTTGTCTTTGGATGGTTACATACCTGTTTGAGAGACGGCCTTGAATTTTGCTGTGATGGCAGATGGAGATACCAGGGCTGATTTTAATTAGGTAAGTTTGAGTGGTGAGAGGCTTTAGGAAGAGCACTCTGATTTAAGTGTGTTTGAGAATGGGTGTCATCCACTCACTTTGCTGTTCCTTCAGGGAGGCTTTGTTGTTGTTTTGGTTTGTTCTCTTAGTGTGTAGAAGAAGATAGGAGGGTCTTGGAATGTATGTAGGGTGCAGTAGCTAGCTAGATTTGGTACAGCTCACTCTAACTTAGGAGTGTTGGTTCTGGACTCAACCAATACCATATAATGCACACAATTTTTGGTGCCTCAGTTAATGCAGCTTTGAAATGGGAATAATACCACCTCTAGGATCCTGAAGATAAAAGCAGACATACTAAGTAAAAGTACATGTAAAACTGAAAGTCTTATGCAGGTATGAAGGATTGATATCATCTTTTATGAGAAATGGTATGGTCCTGTGGTTAAAAAAAAAAAAAAAACTACTGGAAGTTAAAAAAAATTGAAACATGTCAATATAGGGAAAGGTAAATGATATAGGAAAATATAAAAAATACCCATAATCCATCACAAGGTAACATTATAAAACTCATATTGCATTGGTATATTTTCCCTTTTTCATTTCTGTGTGTATGTGCATTTGTATAATAGTATGTTATGTTAAAAAGTGGAAGTACTACATATAATCAGTGTTGTATGCTGCTCCCCTCCCAATTTCAAATTGTAAAACTTTCTCCAGATTCCATAAAATTCTTCCGACACCCTTTATAAATGGCTGTTTGATATTGCAGCCTGAATATGAAACTTAGCCACTTCTGACTCTTGGCATTTTGGTTGTTTTCAATTTTCTCTCTCTGCCTATTTGGAGAGTCTCAGTTATTAGACGGCAGGTGTGTGTGGGGGGATCTTGGCTGACTTTCAGAAGGTGGAGAGGGTTGGCAGTGAGGTAGGTAGGGCACACAGGAGGGCAGGTTGGGACTCTTTCCCATGAGCTGAGGTGGGGTTGTTCAGGTATAGTCCCATCTGGGGAGAACACTGAGAACCCAAGCTCTAGATTTTCATCACTGATCTCTATGGGTGGCTGCTCCTCCTTCCCCATCCTAGTTGCAGCTCCTTATCATGGCCATATTACCTCATTTTTTTTTTTCCTTCATGGACTATGGATCAACTACAATAAGATCAGTCAAGAGGTAAATTTCATGTGTCTGACAGGCTCTGACACAGGTTTTACCAGTAGTGCAATAGAAATTCTCAAAAGCCCCTTACTAGGCTGATTGGTTTCTGGTCCATTTCTCTATTCTCTTTTTACTCCCTTTGCTCTATTCTCCTTTTGGTAGGGCCGTGACTGGGAGGAAAAGGTAGAACTTGCCCTTGGAAGAAAATGCATTCCCTCCTGATTATAAGGAGTACATGTACTACATGGTTTAATGGGCTTGCATGCTGCCCTTCAAAATACCCTAAACCAAAGTGAAGAATGGGGGCACTTGAATACTGTTTGCCAAGCTCACTTGCCCACTGTGAGCCATGCTCCCTGGGGGAAGGTTTCAGTTGCTGGACTCCGTAATTGGGTCAGAAGGCTCAGATGAGAGCAGTTCCTACCTTGCTCTTAAAGTGCCAGAGGCTGAGTTGGGTTTGGGTTCTTCGAATTTATTAGGAATCTGGCTGGGGAGGAAAGTGGGATTAGGGTCACTCCTTGGCCAGGCTTGTCTGAGTGGGAGTGTTCATCTGACTTACCTGTTTGGTTTCAAAACTGTGATCTAGCTAGGGATCTTTCTGGGTGTGAATGTCATCACTTCTTTTTAGGCTATTGTGGGGGCTTGAACAGTTCCAATGTGGATTTTCTCAAAAATGGACATCTGATGAAAACATTGGGCTTCAGTGTTTAATAACTAACACAGTGCTTGGCACACAGTAGCGGGTGAACAAATATTTGTTGAATGACTGTTGTTTTTCCAGGCCTCCATTTCTTGTCTTAAGTAAAAGCAAAATAAAAACATCAAAAAGTCCAAACATAACATCGCAGGCAAAAATTCTCCAGTGACTACTTTTTTCTTTGGGCACCCGATCCAGGCAGGCCTTTGTTTTCTGCTGAGTGCCGGCTGCACAGTTATCTGCTGTGCCCATGTATTTTTATGAGAATCAATTGCAGACTTTACCCAGGCTGGCGCCTCTAACTAATCGACTCACTCCAGCCTCTGTGGAGAGATAAACAGACCCAGGTGAGGAGGCTGTGCTAACTGTGCAGGGCTTGTCTTATGTCTGTTTCTTGTAGGTTAAAGCTAGGAACTGTGGTATTTGATTATTATAAGGGCTTCTGAGCTTTACCAGACTGTTTTGGAGAAGTGTTCTCAGAGGCTTTGTCTTTACTGTTCCCGAACATTCTCCTAGAGACTGCTTTTTCTTGGTACAGAATCTTTGGGTGGTCAAGAGAAAGAAAAGTCGACTCAGCCCAGCTCTTCAGAACTCTGTGAATAGACTGCCTGGACAGACTGCCTGCTCACCCATGTAAGTGAGGACTTTGGAATCCAGGATCCGCCCCTCACATACTGTCACCATGATATGGGCTTCTTATTAAACATTCCTACTCATTTTCAGTTGTCTCATTTGAAAAGAGAATGCACTTCTTGCCTTTGTATGTGCTGTTTCCATAGCTTTTTTCTTTCCTTCTCATGAGGAGAGATTGTAAAGAGCAATTGCCCTTCTCTTCCAAAGCCCTTGGTACTTCAGGAAAGACTGTTCCAGCAGGGATGACATCACCTTTTTATTTTTCTGCTTCAGATTTAAATAGAAGAAATGTGATCTACTTGCATGATAAGCCTGATTTGGCTAAAGCATGAAGTATAAATGGCTTTGGAATAAGAATCAAAAGAACCTTTCTACCTCTTTCCTACCTGGCACAGTTTATTCCCATATTTAGTTTCTTTACTGTAATCTAGTGAAACTGTAGCTCTAGCATACGGGAATGGTAGCTGGGAAAAGTTCCCAGTGGCTGGCCTAATTTTCCTGCTCTCCCTACTTCTTATCCCCCTACCCCCAGATCATGGCGCTCCATCCCCGCAGAGTCCGGCTGAAGCCCTGGCTGGTGGCCCAGGTGGATAGTGGCCTCTATCCTGGACTCATCTGGTTACACAGAGACTCCAAACGCTTCCAGATTCCCTGGAAACATGCCACACGTCATAGCCCCCAACAAGAGGAAGAAAATACTATTTTTAAGGTAAAGGACTTCTTTACCATATGAATTAAAAATTCTTCCAGTTCTCAGAACTTTCTGGGTTTGTTTGTTTTTATTTTGTCTGTTTTGGCATGAGGAATACACTAAATCTAAAACTGACGAAACAGATTTATGATAGAATACCCAAACTTATCAGGCATAGTACTTCTTGGGGCATGTCTCTTGAAGCCCTGTATTTCCCATTGGTTGAAGGTATTTAATTCATGTTCCAGAGGAGTTGAGGTGGGGTCAGCTAAACTGTAAGTGGTTGTACTGATTGTGCTTAGGTCAGCCACTTTTCTTCATTCCTTCAGGGCCCTTGCTGGAAGTCAGGTGCTTAGACCTGAGGATGGCTCTTAGACTAGGGCAGAACTTGTATTTAGCACAAGCTAGGGAACCTATTAGGGAATATGGCCTGTAAGATGGGTGTAGAGGGCCCTCAAGACATTATTCTTTTAATATTAGAATATATTGCCCATATTCATAATGTCTCCTTAAAAGATAAGAGTGATTTAAATCCAAATTTTTAATTCTTTCAATACATTTTCGGTGGTATTGGGATTGAACTTGGGGCCTTGCCCATGCAAAGCACACTCTCTTACCACTGAACTACAGCCCTGGCTTAATTATGTTTTTTTAAAATAAAAAATAGCTCTGATATGATAGTCATTTTATTGAACTGAAAATAAGATTTAATCACATAGCATCTTACAAAATTGAAGTGAAACCAAGGGCAGTAGGTTCCATGTAGTTGTACTTCCATGAGATGTACTTCTACTTCAGACCAACTTCTCCCTGCTGCTCCCTTCCATATCAGAAGTAGATTTAATTCCTGAAGTCCCAATTCACAGAGAAGCGAGTTTGCCCTTTTCTTCCCTGACTGTGAACTGGAAGGCAGAAGTGTAATCCAGCCCTGACTGTGGGCCTCTCAAGATTGATGTCCTGGCTTCTTGTTGATATTGGATCAGGAAAGGGCAGGAAAGGTAGGGTCAGAGCTTACACGAAAGCCATCCTAGTGATATTTCCCCACTGACTGGGTTATGCCAGGTGTAGAGAGGAGAGGCAGAGAGAAAACTGGCCTGTGAGTACTTAGAAGGAATGTAAATGAACACACCTAATGTAGATATAAGTAAAAAAGAGGTGTTATAGAAAATATTTGGAAAAAAACCTCCCAGTTATTGAAGTTGGCATTGAGGGGATTGGCCTGCCCTGGATTACTGGCCTCCCTGTGGCCTTGGTCTGAAACTGGATTTGCAATTGAAGTGTCCAGTTGGTCATGGGGAAGAGGCTGATTCCTGAATGCCTCACACATGAGGGTGACCTGAATGCTTGGGGTTTGAGGAAACTCTGGGGAGTCTGCTTGGCTTTATTTGTATCACTGTATCTGCAGAATATGAGGGAGGGCCTGGGAGGTCAGGAGAAGAGTTAGGGTGCTTTCGCTGAGCCCAAACTCTGATACGCCTTTAGTAAGACACATGGATGAGGAACTAGCATGCACTGGGTGCATGTGTCTATGATCTCACTTAATTCTCATGATAACCCCTGAGAGAGGTATTACCTGCATGTTGTAGATGCAGAGGCTGACTCTCTGAAGGTCTGGCTAACTTTTCCAAAATCACACAGTGAGTACATGGTGGATCCAGGATTTGAACTCATGTCTTTTTGTTCCTCTATCCCCTTCCTACTAACACTGCCTTTTCTAAGGCTTATGGAGAATTGGAGTATCTGGCCTCAAATCATGCTATCATCATGAAGGTTACCCCTTCAGCAAGGCAGGTAACCTCAATGGGCTTCAATTTCCCCATAGAATAAATTTGGTATGAAAGCAATCTTACTTGCAAGACTCACGGGATTATTGTGGAAATCAAGTGAAAATAAGTTTTGGAATGGATTTGTAAAGCATTATAAAAATAGAGAGATTTTCTTCATTTTAGAAAGAGAAATAAGTAGTGGGTATGGTGGTGCACACCTGTAATTCCAGTGATTCAGGAGGCTGAGACAGGAGGATTGCAAGTTCAAGACCAGCCTCAGCAACTTAGCAATGTCCTAAGCAACTTAGCCAGACCTTGTCTCAAAATTTTATAAAAAGAAATAAAGATCTCCACAGAGATCAGAATTTCTCTAAAGCACAACTCAGGATGGGTTTGAACAAGTAATATTTATAAGTCACAAAGATTGTTACATGGTACTTCTTAGGACCACCTTTCTTGATTCTGAAAAGAGTACAGTCTTCTGATGCATTAAACATGGATCCTTAGTGTCATCTGAGTGGGCCAGGAGGATGCTGTGGTAAGCAGGAAGGTGGGGCTGTGGTTCTGGCTTAGTTTGGCTGTTCTCCACGGAGGGGCAGGGCTTTAGGGAACCACAGAAATTTGCAAGCTTCTGCCAAAATCTGCACAGCCTGAGTTGGCTGGGTGGGACCAGAGTGAGCATGAACACGGAGGATCAAACAAACAGAAGGAAAAATATGGGGAGGCAGCAATAGGTACAGCAAGTAACTACAGATGTGTCTCCCAGACACTAGGGACCAGTGAAGTTGAAATCACCTAGGGGATTTGATGGAATGGAGCAGCAGTTAGGCCCCTAGTTCCTGCTAAGCCACTGAGTTCTTTATCTCTACCACAAAACAAATGTAGGAACCCAATCTGAAAAGATAGTAAGAGGAAGTGAGTCTGAATTAGAAGAAGAGGAGGAAGATTTTGATTAGCTCTGGAAAGAATCTTCCTCATGACTACCAGGCTCTGTAGGGGGGTGACTGAGGGAGATCAAAAATCTGTAGGATTAGGTAGAAAAATTCAGTTTCTGTTTTAGGAAGAAGTCTATGGTCAGAACCAGAGACAGAGAAGTTGGTTTGCACAAGTGACATGCCCTTTCATCTTGAAAAGTTAATGTGTGCTTCATATGTTGAGTTTTCTCTAATGACATTTCCTTATTCTACATCAAGTGTCACACTCCTGAAGACAGTTCAGAGATGAGAGCATATGTTAGCAAAAAGGGAGAGGTATCCAGTGAGTGGAAACTTAAATGCCTGTTAGACCTGGATGGGTTTCTACTACTTGCTTTGTTTCTAAGGAACTTGGTCTATAGGCCAAGCAGCCTGGCTTTTCCTTTTCCTCACTGGGGAGACTACCTTGTTCCCCTTCTCTGGTGATACTGCTGCAAGTTCCCCTATTTGAAATCAGAGAGGAAGAGTCAAAGTGGTTTTAGCCCATGCTACCAGCCATTGCCATGGTGATGGCATGAGGTTTCTAGTGCAGTTGGAGTTTGAGAATAGGGAAAGATGAGAAGTATGGGTTTATTAGAATTTGCAGCCCTCAGCCACGTGGGGCAAGCTGACCCCACATAGTATGCTTCCTGTCCTACTAAAGGCTATGGGTTTCTATAGTTCTTTATGTATAAGATTAAAGACTGAAGGGAGGGGACCAGCCAGACAAATTCTTTTTATTTGCCACCCCTCTTTGTTGTACATATTCCTACATAAGCAATCCATAATAAAAATGGTTAAGGAAGAAGAAAAAAGATTTGCTCCAGACTTTTTATTGTTTTCAACCCTTCATTGTAGCATCGTCGTCTTGACAGGTGCTGGTACTAGGCTTGAGATAACAGTCCTCCTTTCAAAGTTAAGTTTGCACATAACTTATTTCCCTTTGGCCCCACCCCTCCTGATCCTAAGGGCACTGTTGCCTGCTGTAACCTCTGTAAAATGGGATAAGACTGTGGGTCACTCACCCAGATGTGTGTGCGTCTATATGAGAAGGGGTGAGCATATGCTTTGCAGTGGTCCCAGGCGATAGTAGGCACTAATTGCAGTTTCCTGTTCCTCAGGCCTGGGCTGTAGAAACGGGGAAGTACCAGGAAGGGATAGATGACCCTGACCCAGCAAAATGGAAGGCCCAGCTCCGCTGTGCTCTCAACAAGAGCAGGGAATTCAACCTGATGTATGATGGTACCAAGGAGGTGCCTATGAACCCAGTGAAGATATATCAAGTGTGTGACATCCCTCAGCCCCAGGGTTCGATCACTAACCCAGGTAAGGCTCAGGTGCTGGGGAGAAGGTGGGCTATATGCCAGATTGTGGGATGGACTCTTAAAGAGATAGTCAAATTGAAAACAGCCTGGTTTTCAGAGTTTTAGACTGGTAAAACTTGAAAACCTATCCCTAGGAAGGACCCAAAGAGCAAATGGTATATGTTCAGTAATGTCTTCTTGCTCACATAGGGGAAATGGTTATTGCCTGCATTGTTAGAGCATGAGAAGTACAGTATAGAGTTCTGCTGTAAAAATAGCCTCTCTTGGGACTTGAGAGGCCAGGTTGTTTTGTAGGAGGAGGAATTAGAGCCTAGAAGGTTTGAGTTCTAAACTTCTTTTTATCACTTGACCTGTTGTGGGACTTGAATCAAGTCATTGGGCCTCTTCAGCTCTAAAATTCAGGATCTCATCTTTCTTGCCTATTTCAAAGGCTATTGTAAGAATCAATTGACAAGACATGTAAAAGCTATTTAGTTCTTTAGAAATGTTGGGTGAGTGATCATTTAATTTGTAGGATACTTTTGCTAAGAGAAAAACACCTGATCCTCCTATTTACTCAATTCTTAGTGAATAGTGAAAGCCAGATAATTTAGACATGTAGTCCAGTGAATCCAGGGAGGCCCTGCCATAAGATAAGAGTCTCTGCCTCATGAGAAGCTCAGAAGGGTGGAGCTCAATGAAGACTTGCCAAATAAAAATTTACTTTGCAGAGTTCTTAAAAGAGGTGCCTGAGTACAGAAAGTTAGTAGTAGCAATACTAATGTACAGAGATTAAAGTTTAAGAGAAGGGAATGGAGTCTGCAGCTTCTGGATTGGGGAAGAGAGAAGAGCATATATTAGGACCCATAGGAAGATTTGGAACTGGGAGTTAGTATACCCTAGGTTCCCATTTTTTTTTTTTAAAGCTAGGGTATTGAGAATGCATACTAATCCTGACGAGACTCTGTGCTAGTAGTCCCTTGCTTAGGTGATGGGTCAGCTGCAGTGATGATAGTTTAACTTGAAGCACTAACTTATGGGCCTATGTATTATGTGTAGGATCTATAGGGTCTGCTCCCTGGGATGAGAAGGATAATGATGTGGATGAAGATGATGAAGAAGATGAGCTTGACCAATCTCAGCACCATGTTCCTATCCAGGACACCTTCCCCTTCCTGAACATCAATGGTCAGTGGACTGGTGGGTGGTATGGAGGGATAAGGAGGATGCAAGGATTTTGGCTTTTAAGCTGCTGACCCCTTGGCTACCATTGCCCTGGGAGTAGTGATTGGACCCTGTGGTCAGACTGTGCTGGTCTGAGAGCAAGGAGTAGTCACAGGCAAGGGAACTTTGCTGGCTCAATTATTCCAGTGCAACGAAGTGGGTTCTAGGCATAAAGGACATCTAATTCAAAGAAATAAAAAACAATTAAACTCATTCCAAATCCCACATGCAAACATCAGTGGTTATAAATTTTACCTGTTTGTTTTTTTTTTTTTCAGGGCAAGTGCAGATAACATTTTTATGAATTGTAGGCAAACTGTTCCATCAGTTCCCTTGGTATAAATTCTGTGTCACTTCCTTCTACTAGGTAGGGACTACTCTACCTAGGCTATATCATGGGAAACTTGCTGTTTCTATAGCTGTTGATACTAGGCTCTGATGGGATTTATCAGCAAGGAGCCTTTCTTTTGTGAACTTTTGAATTCAGCTTCCCAGGAACAATTAGTTGAGAGGTTGGGAAGCCTCTGTGACTGCACACATTCTGACGATACTCAAACACAAGTTGAATTGTTCTTCTGCAATATCTTCATGTCATCTCTCCACTGAAATGCTCTGAGCTAAATGATTCACATCCAGTTCAGCTATTTACCATATTTTTAGTACCACCTGTATGTCATGGGTCACTTCAAATAACTTGTGCCACCTAAAAAAAACTTAGTATATCAAGATGTTTTCTTTAGGATTTGGGGGTCTCTATCTTTGAGAACCAGGAATGACACTTATTGTCTGTCCAGTGTCCCTCTTTCACTTATCCTGCCATTTAGATATTTGTAACCGAGTGATGAGTAAATAAAAATTCCGTGGAATTTACTTCTAGGTTAGTATTGCCATGTGCTATATTCTCACTTAGAGAAATTTTAAGATCTGGACATCTGGAAATGCAGATGTTTTCCCAAATTCTTGGCTGACTTATTCTGTTCTTCTCACCCTTTAAAAGTATGAACCAGTTACTCCAGGATCCTGATTTCCTATCTCTGCTCATATTTTATTAAAGTTAACATGTGTCCTTATGTTTTGAGCTGCCTCGGATTATTTTTGGAAAGGTGTGGACTATATATTAAAAACAAAAATGTCAATTGGATACATAGATTTAACTATACTTGAACAAACAGGGTCAAAGAAACATTAACCTCTGTGATTTCAGAGCTGTTGGGGCAGAGGAAGAAGAATTATTGAAGAATAGATGCCTAAGAGGTGAGGCTAGGAAGAGGAATCTGTAGACTTTGGAGCAAGCCAACTTTGACAGTAACAGGGAAATAGGATTAGGCTTTTTACTCTTCTTTAAAAGACTAAATTGAGTATATTTGAATGAATAATATGTTCACATGGTTTAAAATCCATAATCGTACAATAAGGTAATCAATTGAAGTTTTCTTCCATTCTCTCCCTGAACTTTCTAATTCTTTCCCTGGAAAAGACAAATCTATGTTCTTGAGTATCCTTCCAGACCCTTTTTAAAATATATTTTTTTAATTTTTAATTTGTTCTTTTTAGTCTTCCAGACATTTTAGACATGTAAAAATATTTGTTGATTTTAATAGAATTTCTATATATTAATATTTACTCAAAGATAATCGGCTAATTCAATTGAGTTCACTTTATGGAAGACAACTAGCTTCTATGTAATTGCTGAGGCCAAACTTTGTTGCAAAGCATCTCACACTCATGCCTTTTCTAATGTAATGCTTCCCTTCCCCAAGATAAATCACTTGTTTCTGTTAATCTTTTGCAAATATAAGTTTTTAAAACTATGAATTTATGGGGTAAATAATATGATTAGGAAGGAGGTGTTGGGGAATCTTATTTTGTATTGTGAGTTATGGGAATCATCGGGGTGGGAGATCACACTAGATCATGTTTCAGTGTTTGATTCTTGTCTTCAGGTCTTGTTAGTTCTTAGATCCTCAGAGTGGGTGATGTTCTTGTGTGCTACTCCTTCCTGTTCACCCACATCCTTCTGTTCTAGGTTCTCCCATGGCACCAGCTAGTGTGGGCAACTGTAGTGTGGGCAACTGCAGCCCTGAAGCAGTATGGCCCAAAACAGAACCTTTGGAGATGGAAGTGCCTCAGGCACCTATTCAGCCTTTCTATAGCTCTCCAGAGCTGTGGATCAGCTCTCTCCCAAGTAAGTGAGCACTGATCTTTCTGGGTCTTCATCTCTTACAATAATCCCTTCTTATTGCACTTTCTGCTTCCATTTCTTTGGAATGTGTGGAGTAGCTGCCTGCCCCACGAGTGCCCTATTTCCTGATTGTCAGATGAGTCACTAGGGAAGTAAAGAAACATCGACCCATGCCTCATTGCTCATGGGGATGTTCTGATTGGTTATATAGCTTCAGGTTACTCACCTCTTAGGTGGGTAGGAGGCCTGAGTTTATTAGTCTGACAAGGGGATTTGTGGAAGGAAAAAAAAAAAAAAAAAACAACAGCTGTGGGATAGGGAGGTTAATAGCCATGGATATGGTCAAGGAGGTTCTTGATTTTGAGGAGCTTTAGGGGTCTTTCTGAATTTGGTACAAATTTATCTTAAAGAAGAATCTACACCATTACCCTGATTTCCCTTTCATACTATGCTTTGGTGTGAGAGCAAATATTTTGTCCAAGAGGCTAAGTAGCTTTGATAAAGCCTATTTGGTTCAACGAAGACTTGCCAAATAAAAATTTACTTTTCAGAGAACTGTGCTTTTGGTGTATATTAGAACAGATCCAGTATGTGCTCACATGTGTGATTTCTAGAAAGATGGCTAAGTATTTCTTTTTGTTCCTCTGGCTTCTTTGTGCCAAAAATTAGACACAAATCAGACACCTTACTTTTTAGCTCCTTCCAATGCTTATTGGTGTGGACAGTTGCTCCATGAATATGGAACACCAGGACTCAGCACTTTGGTGAAATTATAGTCCTTAGGATGTGGTAACTGACCAGATGGGCCTCAAATGCTTTGCTTCGAAGCAACCTTTTGTGTGAATATTCCTGGGATATGTTGATGTTTCCCTTTATTGCAGGAAGGATAACTCTGGCAGTGGCCTTTCTGAATTCCAGTTGAAAGGTGGCTTGATAATGATGGACTTGCATGAGTCTTAGGGACAGACAGGCAGAGAAGTGGAGCAGAACTCACTGTCATGTCTCACCTTGCAGTGACTGACCTGGACATCAAGTTTCAGTACCGTGGGAAGGAATATGGGCAGACCATGACAGTGAGCAACCCTCAGGGTTGTCGGCTCTTTTATGGGGACCTGGGTCCCATGCCTGACCAGGAGGAGCTCTTTGGTCCTGTCAGTCTGGAGCAGGTCAAATTCCCAGGTCCAGAGCATATCACCAATGAGAGGCAGAAGCTCTTCACCAGCAAGCTACTAGACGTCATGGACAGAGGTCTGATCCTGGAGGTCAGCGGTCATGCCATTTATGCCATTAGGCTGTGCCAGTGCAAGGTGTACTGGTCTGGGCCATGTGCCCCATCACTTGTTGCCCCCAACCTGATTGAGAGACAAAAGAAGGTCAAGCTATTTTGTTTGGAAACATTCCTGAGTGGTGAGTCTTTTTTCACAAGTTTGATGGTGGGAATTGCTCCTGGAAGTTTAGTCTTCCTCCATCCTTCCTTTTTTTCTCCCTCCTTTCCTGGCTTAGCAGTGATCTTAACCAAAAAACTTTCTTCTGCTGGAGGTCAGGGAAAAGAGAACCTAGATTCTGAAGATGAAAGTGACCTAAGCATGAGGAAAGGAGTTCCACTAGAAGGCAAAAATATATGGAAACTATTTCTAGAATGGTTGTGGCTCCTTCAGTGGCAGGAGGAAGACAGTATTATTGTTAATCCCTGAATGTTATTAGCTTATATTTAACTTAGAAGGTGGTCTTGTTCATCCTGTTCAGAAAAACATACTTTTTTTTTTTTTGAGAAATATTCGATGAATCGAAGCAGATAATTTTAGGAAGATTATTAAGATGTGAATTTCACAATGTGGTTTGAACCCCAAGACTAGATCAACTACATCTAATAGAAGAACCCTCTGAAATGATGGGGATGTTTTCCAGTATGGTAGCCTGGTAACTGCTAGCCACACGTGACCATTGAGCATGTAAGTGTGACTAATGTGGCGAAGGGACTATTTCCTTTCCTTTCCTTTTTTTTTTTTTTTTTTTTTCTGAGAGAGAGAGAGAGAGAGAGAGAGAGAGAATTTTTTTTTAATATTTATTTTTCAGTTTTTGGTGGACACATCTTTATTTTATTTTTATGTGGTGCTGAGGATTGAACCCAGAGCCCCGCGCATACCAGGCTAGCGCGTTACTGCTTGAGCCACATCCCCAGCTCCCCACCCCCACTTTTTTTTTGGTACCAGAGATGGATCCCAAGGGCACCTATCCACAGAGCCACATTTCCAGCCCTTTTTATTTTTTATTTTTTTTATAAGAACATCAATGACTTTATTTATTTATTTATGGTACTGGAGATTGAACTCAGGGGCACTCAACCACTAAGCCACATCTCCAGCCCTATTTTGTATTTTAGAGACAGGGTCTCACTGAGTTGCTTAGTGCCCCCCTTTTTTGCTGAGGCTGGTTTTTTAACTCACAATCCTCCTGCCTCAGCCTCCCGAGCTGCTAGGATTATAGGCGTGTACAATTTATTTATTTTTATATGGTGCTAAGGATGGAACCCAGTGCCTCACATGTGCTAGGCAAGTGCTGTACCACTGAGCCACAATCCCAGCCTTTATTTTTTTATTTTGAGACAGGATTTCACTAAGTTTCTTAGAGCCTTGCTATGTTGCTGAGGCTGACTTCAAACTTATGACCCTCCTGCATCAGCCTTCTGAACAGCTGGAATTACAGGCATGTACCACTATTCCTGGCTGTGGGACTATTTACTTTTAATTAATTTAAAATTAATTGCCACATGTAGCTAGTGGCTAAGGGGCAGCATGAAAGATGGTATTTACTGAATGGTTATGGACTGACCTAATGTATCAAATTTATTCTTCTATCTTCTGCAGATCTTATTGCCCACCAGAAAGGACAGATAGAGAAGCAGCCACCATTTGAGATATACTTATGCTTTGGGGAAGAATGGCCAGATGGAAAACCTCTGGAAAGGAAACTCATCTTGGTTCAGGTGAGAAAATAAGGGTGTACCAACAATTCTTCTTTTTGCCAACGCATTAGTCCTCAGGTGTGGGTTGAGTCCTGATTGAGTATACATTAGTCTGTGTGAATTTTTATCCCATAAAATAGGGTAGCAGATTCAGACTTTGTACGGTAGAGCCAACTTAGAGAAGATGTGTTTCTAAAATAGGTGATTGATTTAGTAAAGACCTTATTTTTCATTCTCTTAATGATATTAGAGTCTTATTGAGATCTTTTAAGATATGACTCTTGCTAGCTTTCCTTAGAAAAGCCTTTTGAGTTGTTTTTTAAGAAGGTAACCTTATTCTAGGAGTGGCAGCAAGGCCACTTGGGGTTGTGCAGTGAAGCTGGCAATAGATGGCATTTGGTTTTGCTAAGTAAGCAGCCATTTATTTAGGCATTTGATGTGATGCTACATCTACATTCTCTACTTTCAACTGAACCAACTTCTACAGTGAAACTTGGCAGATGATCTGGAGAGATGAAGGTATATCCTATATCTAGACATTACAGTGGTACTTCCTCAAAGACTCCTTGGTTCTTCCTACAATCTTGGTCCCTCCTGCTAAAAATACCTCTTCAAGTTGAGCGTGGTGGCACATGTGTATAATCCCAGAGAAAGTCAGGGGCCTGAGGCTGGAGGATAGCAAGTTTGAGATAGGCTTCAGTTTGAGACCCCCTCCCCACAAAAAAATAAAAGGCAGGTGGGGGAATTCCTGGGCTCTATCTCCAGTTACCAATAACAAACAGATAAAAATTACCTTTATCTCACTGGACACTTGTGTGCTTTGTGTCCTGAACAGGTCATTCCTGTGGTAGCTCGGATGATCTACGAGATGTTTTCTGGTGATTTCACACGATCCTTTGACAGTGGCAGTGTTCGCCTGCAGATCTCGACTCCAGACATCAAAGATAACATTGTTGCTCAGCTGAAGCAGCTTTATCGCATCCTTCAAACCCAAGAAAGCTGGCAGCCCATGCAGCCCACCCCCAACATGCAACTCCCCCCTGCTCTGCCTTCCCAGTAATCTTGAATGCAATCTTCTCCCTCTATTTTTTTTTACAACATTGTACATATGTTTTTGTGATTTTTGAAAAATATTCAGATTTAACCAGCTTTTAAACCTTTTTCTTTTAATAATGTTAGAATTCTCTGACTTTTAAAATATACCTAGCTTTTAAAGTTGATTTAATTTATGGAAAAAAAATCACTCCTCGAATTTCCTTTTCTTTTTAAAAACATCGGATGGTAGAAGGAAATTTAGTCTGGGAGTTTGGACACCAATGTTCTAGCTGCAGCTTTGCTTCCAATGTGACCTTGAACAATTCATTTAACTTTTGGGCTTCAAATTTATCACTTGTAAATAAATCAGAATTGGAAGGATGCCCAAAATTATGTTCAGTTTTAAAACTCTGATTCAGGAACTGTATTCTACTTGTGCAAGGCAAAACTGCCTGGATCAGAACCTGTACCACATTTTTCTTCTTGCTTTCATTAAAGTTCCCTCAAGCACTGATATGTCCAGGATTGAGCTCTGTTTGACCTGTTCTGCTAGTACAGTAAGCTGGCTCCCTGATGGGGAAAGTAAGAGGCCAACTGGTTGCTTAGGAACCAAGCTTGATATCTAAATAGAAATGGGTGCCAAAGTCTGAAAGTCACCTTGCTTGTGGAGTAAAAGTTCATAAATTGAGCTTCTAAAAGGAAGCTGATGACACAGAAAGCCTAGGGATTCTGTGAAAGAATGAGTTGTCAGGTGTTCACCTTGTTACAACTCAGATACCACCTTGTGTGTGAGCGAGATGAGCACATGTGACTCAGTAGTAGATTTCAGAGGCAGGCTCTCTCTTTTTAATTTCCTTTTCTGGGAAAGGCCTATGAATGAGCTGGCCACCTAGGATATATTCCTATGACTATAAAAGGGCCTGCTCCTGTTTGGAGACTTTTAAAAAGTTTTCTCATCATTTGGATTTTTGATGTTGGAAAAAATGAGGTGTTGGGTGTCCTAAGGCCAGGGTGTAGAAGGGTTGGGCAGCACTCTTCTGGAACAGACTCACCTAGCACAAACCTGCTCATCTTCCTTGCTAGGGGAGGTATCTGGGTGTGAACTATGAAGGTGAGGAGTGGTACAGAACACTGCCACTATATCATGAACTAGTCCATCTAGTAATCTTTGCTTAGTTCCTGACCCTTCTAAGAAGAAATTATACATGATTTAAACTCTTATCACCTAGTAGAAAACCTAGTTGTGGGCCCCAGTCCTCTTGAATACTGAATCTGATTGTCTACTTGTTCAGGTCATAGTAAGGAAGCCCATGTGTAGCCTTAAACCCTTAAACTAAACCACCTCCTACTTTTCAAGTAACTGAAAATTGGGCTAGCTTTATTTAGAGAAATTAAAAGCTCAACTTAATCAAAGGTGACAGTGGTAGTTATTTAAAATGCTTAAGAATCGATTTAGGGTCCTTAAGAGAATTAAGGAATCTGGTATTTTTAAAGCATGTTCAAGAGAAATCTGGGTAAAGACCAAGTGCTCACAAGAAAGAGTTGGGCTTTTAGAGACCAGGAATCATGCAAGGAATAAAACCATTGCATTTTTTGGTCATTTGTTGAGTAGCTGAAGTGAGAGATTTGGTTCTGATGTTTGACTGTCTGATCTGTATCTGGGAATGCAAAGTTAAAAAGAACCCATTTTAAGTAAGTTGGGAGGATAACTTTGAATTGGGGGTGGTTCCTCTCTCTTCTTTTGTGGAATGCTACCAGCCAGGCTGTCTATCTAGATGGGAGGCTAAATGATGTGAGCTGGTAAAGAATGGTAAATATAGTGTTCTGAAGCGTCAAGAAGGACTGAGCTTTTAGGATGTGATTGCAATGAAAAGTTTATGAATGTGTCAAAGGGATGGATAAACGGTCTCAAGTGATTTTTAACTAGATAACCTGGTTTCTTGTTTTAAATCTTCTTTAGGATGCCGAGAAAGTACATCCTGGCATCTCTTCTTACTACCTCCAGTCCTCTTTTTCTGGTTTTGATAGTACCAGATGTTTCATTTATTGGGGACTCAGTCTGCTGTCTCCATTGCTGGTTACACCAGTTACTCTGTGGGCATCTTCTACTGCCTTGTCTTCACCTTGTTTAAGCCTGGGAAGGAAGTTAGATCGTCAGTTCTTCCTGTTTCGCACTGTGCACCCCATCACACTAGATTAATTCAAAGTTAAAAAGAAATTGTGACTAGTAAATCGGGAGGAAAAGTGTTGGATATGGGTTGGTTCCTTCCCCCTACAATTAGGTCCTTGGTTCTATGTTCCCATAGCACCCTAAACTTTCTCTTTCAGAATAATCATGTCCCTCGTAATCGTGTATCCTGCTTGACTACAAACTTGTTGAAGGTGAAAATTGTCTTGAACTTTGCTGCCGGCCTTAGAAAAGTGTCTGATACAGTGTGTTCTCAAATATTTGTTGCTGTAATAAATGAATGAACAAAATAAATTTCCATTTTTGGGATTTACTCCTAGCCACCATGAGAAAATAAAATAAATATGAGAAACAAAAAGAATCTAAAATTAGAGAATTAGTTCTATCAATTTCTAGTCTCTGCTTCAGATTCCCTCTGTGCTAAAAACCAGTTAGACTTGCAACCCCTACAAGCTGGTCCTCCTTCCATATTGGCCCCATCTTTACTCCATTGTTATCTCTGAAGTGGTATCTGCAGACTGTGAAAAGAGATCTATGTTCCCATAGTTCCCTATACCTCTAGTATAGGCACCTTACAGCCCATAAATTTGGGTCATTTCCTCAGATACTTTGGTTTTCTCAAGAAAATTTTTCTTTTCATGGCATGGGTCAAATCTCTGTCAAATAACATGATTTCTTACTAATAATCTGAATGAAACACCTCTGGATCTTCACTTCTCGTTTGGTAGTGGGGATTGAACCCAGGGGCCCTTTACCACCAAAATACATCCCCAGTTATTTTATTTTGTATTTTTGGGACAGGATTTGGGAAAGTTGATGAGGCTGGCCTTGAACTTGCCCTTCTCTTGCCTCAACCAGCCTGAGTAGCTGGGGTTACAGGAATATACCACAGCTCCCAGCTTGACATGTCATTTGAAATCATGAAACGGGATTCCTAGGATATGAACTCCATGAAGGTGACCGGTTTTATTTGTCTTGTACAATGCAATATTTTTGAAGCCTATGAATATGCCTAGCACATATTCAGTCAATAGTGACACCTTTACACCCTGCCTAGAGATATCTGCTCCATGGAGCTCGCCTATCAAATTTGATTTAGGGAAATAAAAGTTAAGTTAAAAAAAAAAAAAAAAGGCTTCCAGCACCACTCACAGCTAAGGATATTCTGCAAAATGTCAGATGATTTGAGACACAATCTATTAGGAAACGTTGATATCCCCAGACACAAAGGGGGTTTATTCTTTTCCACACTTTTTACTGGTGCATTATGGTTGTACACAATGGTGGGACTTCTCGTTACATATTCGAACATGCACACAATATAGCAATATAATTTGGCCAATATCTTTCACCAGTATTTCCTCTTTCTCCCCCCGCCCCGCGGCTCCCTCTCGGAGATAAGTGCTCGGTGCCCTGTCTGGCTTCCCAGTCAGGCGGGCCCTCAGACTTCATAAACACAAGCAGAGCACACCCGGAAGCAAAATAAAGGCAAGGGCTCACAGTTACTTAGTTTAAACAGGTACCTCTATCTTTAGTCCGCTTCCGCCCCTCCCCTTTCCTAGAAGATGGGCGGGGCGGCTCCTGCCCGACCGGAAGTGGCGGCGGCTGAAGGCAGCCCCCACTTCCGCCATTCTGTGGGGCTGCCTTGCCATTGGTTCTTACGCGAGGAGCGCCTGCGGACTGGATGACATCACCAGAAAAGGGAGAAGCGGGCGGGGCTTGGATGGGTGCGCGTGCGCAACAGGTTGTTTTCGCCGGCCTAAAGAGTAGCGGGTTGCGAGGGTCCTCCGCGCACTGGCGGGACTTCCAGTGTTGTGGCGGGTAGCGGAGAACTAGCCACCTTCCTGGCCGCGGGCAGGAAACCGGAAGGGGTCCCTGAGCCCGCGAACCTGAAGCGGAAGTGGAAGTGTAACGTTTGTGAGGGAGACAGCTACCTCACTTAAGTCTCAGTAGTCTCAGATGTGTGGTATGTGGGTGGGAGCCCATCTTCCCAGAGTGCTTGGATTACTGCCAAAAAGGGAAGGCAGGGTCAGCAAAAGTTAAAACAACCCTCGTGCAGTTCAAGCCAATTCCATTTATTTATTTATTTATTTAAATTTACCATTTTCTTTTTTAAAATTTTTATTTATTTTTTTACAGGAGCTCTATTATTATTATTATTATTATTATTATTATTATTATTAGCATTACAATTCTTAGTATTTTTATGTCACAGGATGAGGTGGTTGTTACACATTCTAGTGTAATCAGTTGTTCTTGTGAAGAAAAGGGGAAATTAGCAGCAAAACAGTACATTTGGAATCCAGAGCTCTGTCCCCAAAGGGCAGTTTTGGGTGAAATGTGTTGGAGTTTTGCCAGACTCTCTTTGCCTTTTCTTAGACTAGAGCTCCTTAACTTTAGATTCAGAGAATGTAATTGGTAATAGGTACAATTTAGAATAGAAGTCAGAGATAATAGGAATCAAGCTAGAAGGTTTGAAAGACAAATTAGGGACCAAGGGATATTGGGTAGAATTGGTGATCCCATCTTGTCTGCCTTGGCTGAGTCTTCCAAAATAGAGGGAAGGACAAATAACTTTTGGAAAAATCTGTGAGACTTAATGGGAAGGCCCTTGGTAGGTTTCCTGTGTGTGACTGGCTGGTGTTAATAATTCCCTGCTACCACTTTGTTTCCAGGCTCTTCCTCAAGTGTCTGGAGCTGAGATGCGACCCAGGAAGGGAACTGTGGCTAGCTAAGGAGTCAAAGCTTGATGTTACTTCCAGATCTCATGTCAACACTGAGCCCTCAATTACTGGTGGCAGTTGCTCAGCAGACCCTGGGCATGGGAAAGAAAAAGGGTCCACCTCGAGCCATCTGCCTTCACCTGGCTGGAGAAGTGCTGGCTGTGTCCCGGGGGCTGAAACCTGCTGTGCTGTATGATTGCAACGGTGCAGGAGCATTGGCACTCCAGAACTATCTGGAGGAGCTGCAAGGGCTGGGCTTTCTGACTCTGGGACTTCACATTCTTGAAATTGGAGAAAATAACCTCATTGTCAGCCCTGCACATGTATGTCAGCACTTGGAACAGGTATTGCTTGGTACCATAGCCCTCGTGGATGTTTCCAGCTTCCAACCTCACCCTTCTATCTGTTCCCTGGACCAGCTTAAGGATTTGAAGGACATCATGACTGAGATCATCACACATTTGAAGGGGCTGCAGAGGGATCTATCCTTAGGAGTCTCCCACAGCATGCTCCATTCCTCAGACTGGAATCTTTGTACTCTATTTGGGATCCTCCTGGGCTATCCTGTCTCTTATACTTTTCACCTGAACCAGGGAGATGACAACTGCTTAGCCTTGACCCCACTACGGGTGTTCAGTGCTCGGATCTCATGGCTGCTAGGTCAAACCTCAGTCCTGCTCTATTCCTTTAGTGTCCCAGAAATCTTGTTCCCAGCCCTGAGGGACACTCTAAATGTCTGGGAGAAGAACCTCAGAGCCCAATTTAGGACTCAGAATGACTTTGCTGACCTCAGCATCTCCTCTGAGATAGTCACACTGCCGGCTGTGGCCCTCTGACTTTAATTTTTGTCCTCCTATGTAGAAGGCATTCAGTAAGTGCTCATCTCTGGGTTGGGGGTATCAAATAGTGATCATTTAAAGTGCTGGTTTTAAGTGCCTGGGGACCCTAGGGAAGAATGCTGTATTCAGCTGGCCACATCATGAATGGGAATAGGTAGTGGCGGTGGTGATGCTAGCATTAGAAATACATATTGGCCATTTCTATACTAGGAGGTCCTTAGTTAACAGAGGTGTCTGTTCATTTTTCACTGGATAAGAGTTAGAAGGAAAGAGACAGAAGGGGAAAAGAATGGTTGTAGAGGACAAGCAATATACCCGTGTGTGGTATCCTACCCTGTGTAGATAGTGTCTTTAGAAAAGGAAGACTGGGTCCTTTCTATATGTTTCTGTACCTCCAACTGAATTGGTCTAAGGGGAGTAGACCAGGATGCTTAAGTGCCACACTTGTAATATGTTATTTAGGAATAAACTGAAGATTCCAGGGAACAGTCTGGTGAGGTAAAGTTTATTTATTTAGGCTAAAAAAATTGAAGTCAGAAATCCCAATTCAGTTGGAGGGTAAACCCAAGCTGTAAAGTACCCAAACCTTCTGCGTTTTTCATTGAGTTGTTTGCTGCTGATTTTTACTCCAGGCAGCTGTCACAAGTTATTCAGATTCTCAGGTTATCTTTGTTGGCCAGGAATACTGCCAGTGCTATAGCAATCACCACTGTCAGGATGGGGAGCCACTGACCACATTGCTTCTGTGTGGAGGGAAGGGAGACAGAAGAAAGCAGCCATAAGTCACTTAGAGAAAATATGGGCAAAAGCACCCCTTCCTGTTCTAGCCCAATGGAAGACCGTGGGTTGGTGCTAGAAAAAGCTTTTTACTTCACTGTCTCACTTTCTGTCACCTCTCTTGGGATAAAACCACTTTACTAGTGGTCCCTGTCCCAGGGACCATGTCTAGTAGGGGCCAAACATTTAAATGCTGATGTGAAAAATTCAGGGTGGAAAATAATTCAGCAAAATAATATTATTCTCTTTGTATGCCTTAGTACCTTTGTTGTCCTTCCCTGTCCTTGTCATCATGCTGGCAATAGACTAAAAGAACATCCTTTCATACTTGAGTTAATGCAGCTTGAGAATCCCTTACCTGAAATACTTAGGACCAGAAGTGTTTCAAATTTTGGAGGTTTTCAGATTTAGTAATATTTGCCTAGACTTTACCAGTTGAGCAGATCTCATGAAAAAAAAAATCTGAAACACCAAATACTCTAAAATCTGAAACTTTTTGAATATCATGTCAATGCTCAAAAAGTTTTGTATTCAGAGAATTTCTAATTTTGAACATTCAGCTTAAAAATGCTCAGCCTATAGCAAATCTTTCCCTCAGGCCTTAAGAGTTCCACAGAAATTGGACTTGGATACATGAATCAGTGTTTCATGACTGCTGTACTTTCAGCATGGACTAAATCAAGCAGAATAGGCAGAGTATTCAGAGCATTTCTGATTTTGAACATTCAGCTTAGGGATGCTCAGCCTATAGCAAATCTTCCCCTCAGCCCTCAAGAATTCCATGGAATTGGACTTATGTACATGAGTCAGTGTTTCTTTCATGACTGCTGTACTTTCAGCATGGACAAAATCAAGCAGAATAGACAGGATGACTAGATATTGACATGGGCTGGCAAATTTTATCTGTAAGACTTGGCTAAAAAAGAAATCATCCCACCACCATTTGTACAGGAGGATGGACCCTCTTACTCTGGGAGGTGGCTGCTGGTTGTGGTTCAGCTCTTCTCGACAGTGCTGCAGCTTACGCATGCAGGAGAGGTACTCGTCACTGAGGTTGTCTAACTCCGAATGCAGTTCTCTGCACTGGGGAGAATATCATCGGAGTCATCATCATCAATTCTATCTTGAGACAGAACCCAGGAAGGGGAGACTGACCTGAGTAAGGTACTCCTTCATTCATTTTGAATGAACTATTCTCCCTTCCCAACCTTCCTCAGAATTTTTAGTTTGTACTGTCTCACTTGTTTTTCTCTGGAATGTGTTGCTTTAAAAAAATTGATTGTACTGCATATATTACACTTTATATATTGTAAATAGTTTTATGTGACCAACCGTGTATGTACAAGTGCTTTGTAAATGGGGAGACCCAAAAATGAAATTCTTAAAGCACAAAAGACTTCAAAGTATTATAAGTTTCTTTTCTGGGAGCTGATTGCTAATGTGTGCTTTTAGGGATATATATGTATATCCATATGTACATATACATATATATATGTATGTATGTATGTATTTAGGAAAGCTTTTGCTATTGAAAAGATGCTGTGTAAGGCTTTAAGATATTCAGAGTGAGAAAAAGTTTGGGAAGTTAATATGTTTATCAAATGTGGGTTGAGGGTGTAGCATAGTAGTAGAGTGCTTGCCTACCATTTAAGAGGCCCTGGGTTTGATCTCTAGCATTACAACACACACACACACCCCAAAAATATGTTTATCAGATATGTTTTAGTTTGACTTTCTGAAAGGTAACTGTTTAAACCTTAAGTAGGGAATAAATAAGGAAAGAAAAATATTGACAGGTCAGTACAAAAGCAGACATTTTATATGGGCAATGGAAGACCTATGGACATCCAATCACAATTTAAACACAATTTAATCCCTGCTGTCTGGCTGTTCCTAGCAGTTTTCTGTGCCACACATAGATGAGCTCATGATCCTAGGTTAATGGCTCACCTCTTTTTCCTTGGCCTGGAATTGCAAAGTCGTCTTCTGCAGCTGGTCTCTGAGATCCCAGTCCTTCTCCTTCCCTGCACTCTCAGGCTTCACTTCATTGTGGGAGGGCTTTGCACTACACACAGGCAAAGCCTCATCTAAAAAAGCAGCCAGATTCTCAGTGATAGGCCCACACCTATGAGGAAGGATCCTGTCACTGAGTAAGACTCCTAGGAGTAGGGGAAGGGGAGGGAACAGGAAAGGCCTGACCTTTGGCTAGACTGAATGAAATGGAATTCTCTGGCTTAAAGAACTCCTGATGGAACCCTGCTTAGCCTGAATGACACCTGGAATTTGAGCCCCTTGAGAGCAAGATTGGCATCTTACTTTACTTTGTATCCCCAGACCTGTCTGATATTTTTTAGTGAATACCTATTAATTTAATTTTTTTGTTGTATGCCACATGTTTTAATTTGTGAGGCAGGTGTTTCTTTTCCCTTACATCCTCATTTCAAAGTCCTGAAAATGGCAGTCATATCCTAGAATTTATCTAATGTGGTTAAAGATGGGTTTTCAGCCACCTTGCAGTCTTTTTTTGTGTGGATACCAGGGATTGAACTCAGAGGCACTTGACCACTGAGCCGCATCCCCAGCCCTATTTTGTATTTTATTTAGAGATAGGGTCTCACTGAGTTGCTTCACCATTGCTGAGGCTGGCTTTGAACTCATGATCCTCCTGCCTCAGCCTCCCAAGCTGCTGGGATTACACGCATGCGCCACCTGCTCCGCACCTTGCAGTCTTAGCTTTGGCTGAAAAGAGCACTGGACTAGAAGTCAGAATTTCTTGATTATCTTAGCTCCGTCCTTGATTTGTGTGACCAGGGGCCTTTATTTTCTTATTCATCCTCTGTGGGCATAATGGTTTCTGCCTTTCATGTTATACCCAGTGATTATGAGGAGAAAACAAAAAGCTATGTGTTATGGATAAGTGAGGAGCTATTATTCCCATGTATACATGATGAATTCTTTTCAGGAAGCTTGATCAGCAGACTAGTGCGAGATGACTCTTGCATGCTACGTGATTTGGGGCTGGGGAGTTGGATGTGATTTGGAAAATTAAGTGTGTAAGAATTGACATGAAATCCTGAGTTCAAAATCAATTTATTAAAATCTTCAACATAGACATGTTTTCAGAGAAAGTAGAAATTATTTTTCACAGCGTGTATACCTCTCCGGAGAGGAGGCTAACTAGTTAAAGTGTCCTCAGGGCCAGTGATCAGTCCTTAAAAGACTCCCTTCTATTCCTGACTCAACAGACTCCCAGAACTGAGTGGGACTCCAAGAGATCATATAGTCCATCCCCCTGCCTCTAGCAGGCAAGGAAAGAGCAATATCTTAGAATTTGTGGTAGTAAATTTGCTGACCTTTCTTTAAGAGTTTCTCCTGTTCTTGAAGCTGTAAGGATTGATTCTGAAGCAGACCTGTTGGAAAACACAAGAAACTTGTCTGTGCTACTGCAAAGAGCCTCTTTACAGACCTTTGCTTAGAACCTAGTTAATAATATGCCTTTCTGTTATGAATTGAATTCTGTGCTCCCAAATTTATATGTTGAAATCCTAACCCCCAGTACCTCGGAATGTAACCATCCTTGGAGATAGAGTACAGGTAAAAATAAGATCAGTAAGGTAGGCAAAGTAACTGATCGAGTAACTGATGTTGTAAAAAGAGGAAATTTGGACAAAAGGAAGCTTATGGTCATCTTCAAGCCAAAGAAAGAGGCCTGGAATAGATCTTTCCAACACATCCCTCAGAAGGAACCAACTCTACTGACTCTTGATTTTGGATGTCTAGCTTCTGAACCGTGAGACAGTATTTTTCTTTAGTTTAGGTCACTCAGTCTGTGGTACTTTGTTACAATTTTATCATCCTTTTCTACTGTGTCTTTGTCTTCCAGGTCTCTGCTTAAATATTATCTCAGAATTAAAAGTCTCCCAGATGGCCCTACATACAAAAGTGACTATTTTCCCTTTAGCCTGCTCCCGCCTCTATAGCAGTTATTATAATTTGATGTACGTTCAATTTTTTCATGCACTGAACTACGCTTGTTTGTAGACCTTTTTTAGAATATAAGAGAAGGAACTGTAAGTTTTGTTTGTTATTGTATCCTCACATTTAGTATGGATCAATAAGTGGTTGATTTTTGGAACCATTCCTAGTGAGATTTAAGTGGCATATTCATATACATAATAAGTTAGACTACATAAGAAAAGAACTATACTAGAAAACCCAGTACTTTTAATAGTCCATAATTATGGTAGAAATGCAAGTGGTTGTCATTGGCATGGAAGGAGAAAAGTAGAAAAAAAGAGTAGAGCCTGACAATATGTGAAAAGCTATGTAAGTGACTCCACGGAACAAGAAGTAGGTATAGAATGTACAGAGATAGGAGGATATGCCAGAGACTGGGCCCCTAGATCTTCCTCTGAATGAGTGTTGTGGAGCAGGACCCCAAGGAACACCAAAAAGCTTTCTTGAGAATCCAGAAAGGAAACTTACTCTGCAACTGCTGTATTCTGGTCATCAGGGCAATTTTTTCTTCTTCTGACCTCTTTAGTTTATCTGAAAGTGAAACAGTACAAACCAAAAATAGAAGAACCCAGCTTAAAGAACAGAATACCTGAGTATGGAAAGGAATAATTCATGCTGACTTGTCTATGCATCTGATAAGTGTCAAATGGAATTTGCCCTGTCTTCTGATTGTCCTCAGTTCTGAAAAGGTAGACCAGGTACCCCATCAACAACCAGGGGTATGCATCAACAGTGTTGAGTTGGACTAAGGACTCTCTTTATACATTATCTGGTCCTTTTAGCAGACACGGGCTAACTTGGAGACCTTCATTCTGCCTTGTATTTGAACTGACCTTTCCTTTTCAAATTAGGAATGTGGTTCTGACACTTGTGACTAATATAGGAATGGCTGTCATTTGGCCCAGAGGATGGGCTGGAGAGAAAAGAGCTCATGCAATAAGATCCTCTATTGTAGTAAAATGAATTTCCATCTTGGATGATTAAAGTAGTCCTGCCTTTCCCTCAAGGTAAAATGAAATCATAAGGCCAAGCAAACAAATGAAGGCTGAGGCTTTTTCTCCTCGCAGCTTCCTTTCTCTAAGCTCACTCAGCCATGGTTCCTGTGTTCCTGAGGCCTCTAAGAATAGAGTACCTTGAAGGTCCTGGGTATCTGAGTTGCACAGATCTCTGTCCCCTTGCAGGCGTTCAATCTTGGCCTGCAGTTCCTGGTGCTCATTCTCCAGAAGTCGCAGGGCTTGGTTCATCTGTGAGTCTCTACTATCTGCTCCCTGAAAGGAGGAGGGAAGGGCCAATATAGAAGCAGGTCCCATGGAAGAGGAAAATTACTGAAAATTATAGAATTTTAGAGGTAGAGGAGTATTAGTGCTGGGAGCCATTAGCCAAGTAGGTATGACAATTTCCTTGCCAGCGTACCCCATGTTGCTGACATTTTGCAGTGACATTGAATGTAGTTGACCTTGCTCAAGGACCAGGGCGGATTAGGGTGTTCCCGGTTTAACATAATCGGGTTTAGGGCGTTCCCAGTTTAGGTTCCAGGTTTAAGGTTTAAGATTATTCCTGCTGGGAATAGGGCGTATCCTGCTGCCTAAGTTCCCCTTGAGTTCTCACGGGATTCAGACAGTATATTTTGGGAGACAGAAGCCCAGTGAAGGTGAATTTGGGAGAGAACGTGGATTTGGGCAGAGAACGTGGATTTCCCCAGAACGTGATTGTAGACGGCTGGTGTGAGTTCGGGAATAAAGAGTTGCTGTTTGAATCTGCAAGCTGTGTGGTGGCTCGTGATTTGTGCCCAGCCAGACTGCGGCATATTAGGGTAATGGAAAAACATGGAAGTGTGTGTGAGCCACATCCCCAGCCCTATTTTGCATTGTATTTAGAGACAGGATCTCACTGAGTTGCTTAGCACCTCCCATTGCTGAGGCTGTCTTTGAACTCGCCATCCTCCTGCCTCAGCCTCCTGAGCTATTGGGATTAAAGGCATGCCCCACTGTGCCCGGCTATTCCTCACATTTTTAACAGTGCATTAGACTTCTGGTATTCACAAGGAACATATCTTAACACTTTGATAAATCTCAAAATTAAGTCATAGCAAGTCATATCTTTTCTAGATATTTTCACTTTCTTTTTACTTACCATTCTAGCCCTATCAAGTTTGTTTGTTTTGAGGATGGTAGAACAATTTTTTTTTTCATGAAGAATTAGGTTTAAGAAACTCAAACATCTTCTTAAGAATTGCCTTGTAGTTGACAGGAAGATAAGAACAACAGAGGTTGAGATGTGCATTTGGATAGTGTTATTCCAGTTGAGCACTTAGTTCATTTGCATGAATAGTGTAGGTATTCTTACTAAACTCAAAACTATCTCAGAACTCAAACAGGGAGTCTGGTACTAAGTGGGTAGTGACTGAGGAACTGAAAGCTAGATGCTCTGAGCTGCCCTTGGAGTCCCCAAGCTGGGAGCAACTTTTCTCACTACTACCCCCCTCCACCTTCCTGCTCTTCTTACCCCCAGTGCCTGTACCTGTAGTTTAGACTGAAGCACATGAAGTTGGCTCTCCAGCTCTCTGTGTTGGGTCCCGAGGGCCCTCCAGTCCTCTTTTAGAGACTCATATTGGTTCCTCCACTCTTCACATTTCTGCTCTGCCAGAGCCAGGGACCGCTGAGGGAGATCAGAGAGGAGGGGGTTTCAGTAGAAGCCTCCCGCACCAAGGCAACAGCTTGGTGGAAAGGTTGCAAAAGCACATTGTACCCCCTCAATTGTGTATTGTAGATTAATAAATTCTAGGTGTATTTATGAGGAGAAGGTTCCAGGAATTTGTGTAGCTGGACCCCTTGCTTCGTAGAGCTTCCCCCCGGATTCCTAGTCCTAAGAACTGTGCAGCATCCCCACCTGTGTGCTCTGCAGTTGCTGCTCTGCACTCATTTTCTCTTCCAGCACTTTTTGTAGTGATTCTTTGGCCTTCTGCTCATAGCTGTTTTTCTGGTCTTCCATCTCCATTAGCACCTTTTTCATTCCCCAAGGGGAGTATTTCTGTAAATTTGATGAAGTTCAACAGTTATACATTGAGCTTCTATGTGCCAAATACTGAACTGGGATACAGAAATGAAAATTTGGTCTTTCCCTTAAGGTGGAGACACTAGTGATTTGGTTGGAGCTGAGCACAGAGTCAACTCAGGTGATCTGAGAGGTGAGTGCCATAGGATTTCTGTACATTGTACCCTAGGCCTTGTGTAGACTTTTGGAAACCAGCATGTCCAAACAGAACTCCTATCTCTTTCTTTTTTTTTTTTAAATATCTTTTAGTTGTTGATAGACGTTTATTTTATTTATTTATAGGCAGTGGTGAGAATCGAACCCTGTGCCTCACACATGCCAGGCAAGTATACTACTGCTGAGCCACAGCCCTAGGCCTAACTTTTATTTCTTTACCAGCTCTTTTCTCCTGAGTTTCCTAGCTCAGTGATCAACATCATTACCTACCCACTCTCCCAAACTTTAAACCAGGGAGTCCTCTTTAATTTTTCTCTTTCTGCCAGGAATTATTTGGTCTTTGAGCCTTGTCAAGTCATCTTCCTGAACAGTTCATACCTGTCTCCTCTATATTCCTACTGTTAACTTTCATAATTCAGATTCTAATAATTCTATTAAATGGGTTAATGCAATACTTTCCCTATCTCCAAGTCTTGCCCTTCTTCAGAACTTTTTTAGTGGATTCTTTTTAATACATAAGTCTGATCATGGTACTTGTTGTGTAAATCTCTTAGTGGATCCTTGATGTCCTAATGATCAGGTCCAAACTCCTTGACTTGCATACTTCCAATCCAGACTTTCCCTCCGTGCTATCACTGCCCAAAGGAAACTGCTTACAGATCTCCTGAGCATTGCTTTTTTGGCCTTTGCCATTTCCCAGATAGGTTCTTTTGGCTGGAGCCTCCTTACCCATCTTTTTTTCCTGGGTAAACTCACTCACACTCAAGATTTAGTCCAAGTATCATCAGTTCTGATGATAAATCTTCACTAACCATGCACCATTCTCCAACTCCAGGTAGCTTTTCTTAATGTTTACATAGTATTCTCTGTATGCCTTCATTATTTCAATCCATCAATTCATCTTTCTTCCTTACTGGATTGTAAATTCCTTAAAAGCAAGGTACATGTTACTATTTCTTTAAAAAAATCTTTATGGCTTCTGATCTGAGAAATCCAGAGTAGACTCAATTAATGCTTTTAAAATTAGTGAATTTAGATATTGAAATTATTCCTGGCTTCAAGATCAAAAACAAGGCATAAGAACAGGGGCTGGGGTTATGGCTCAGTGGTAGAGCGCTTGCCAAAAACGTGCAAGGCACTGGGTTTGATCCTCAGCACCACGTATAAATAAATAAGATTAAATGTATTGTGTCCATCTACAACTAAAAATATATTAAAAAAGACATAGGGACAGATTTGTAAATTCACTGGAGGTGAGTTCCCTTCGTCTCTGTGTGCTATGATTTGGTGGAAGACAGGCAGCTTTCATTGTCAATTCTGGACTACTCATGGGAGAAACAGAAGTCCAGATAATGAAAATTTAGGGATCAATATGAATCATTTCCATTTACCTTTGGAAATGTCTGAAAATTTGGGCTTATATATGAATAGGTCTTATATCTTTGGAATTTTTATTTAAAATAGGTCTTAATATTTTTGGAATTTTTGTTTCATATATGGGGGATGTTCCAGTTATTGGTCTTATCATACTGGTGACTGGCTAGCTTCAACCCCATAGAAAATGAATAGGCTGGCATTCTGGGTTATATGTCAAGACTCTTGGGAGCTTGATTGGCATTATTTAGTTTAGAAGAACCTAACAAAGCAGGCCAGATTGAAGAAAACAAAATTTGTGGACCAGAAAACCTATGGACTATATAAACTCTATTCTGGAAGACCCCAACTATACAGCCAAGACTATCTTATCAAATTCTAAATCAGGCCAAATTGGGCTGGGGTTGTAGATCAGTGGTATATATTTGCCTAGCCTGTATGAGGTACTGGGTTCAAACCTTAGCACCAAATAAATAAATAAACAAAGACATTGTGCCCATTCACAACTAAAAATATTTTTTAAAAAGGGATTAGGCCAAATCAAGAGATTGCTGAAACTGGATAATAATGTCACAGAAAAGCCAAGAGTCACATTCTTACTTTCTTTTTTTTTTTTTTTTAAATTTTAATATTTATTTTTTAGTTATCGGTGGATACAACATCTTCGTTTTGTATGTGGTGCTGAAGATCGAACCCGGGCCGCACGCATGCCAGGCGAGCGCGCTACCGCTTGAGCCACATCCCCAGCCCACATTCTTACTTTCTTGCAGAGGTTATTACTAGAAGAAAGTTGGTCCTGGAATGAAAATAATTTTATGAAACTTCTTTATAACATGCAACTCATCTGTTCAAAGATTGGGACCTGAGAAGGTTAGCTGGGGTGTTGTGATTTTTTTTTTTTACTAAGCCTCTCCCTACAGTTTTAGGTATTTTCAAGGTTCCTCTGGAGCTAACAATAGAGCTAACAATAGCTAACAATAGAGCTGGTATTCCTTTACAGGATGTAAAAGGAAAGATACTGGGAGAAAGGTGCAGATAGTGATATGGCAAATTGTTACCAAATATGGTACTAACGTGAAAATGGTCAAGACAGAACTGTGTAAAAATAGGTATGTTAATCGCTATTTGGTAACATTTCTGGAAAACAGGATTGAGGTTCAAGCATTCTTCTCAAAAAAAAAAAAAGCATTCTTCTCATTTAATTCTAGATTCATGAGCTGGAAGTATCATTCAGAATGCTTACCTGGGTACAGGTATAGAGTTGGTTTTCCAAGGACCTTAGTTTGCCCTTCAGTTTGTCCTCATTAAGCTGTCCCTGAAGCAAATGGGAAGAGGAGTTAATAAACTTGGGCCAAAATATAGTCTGCAAAGAGATTAACTCAATATTTCTAGCCCACTGCTCAACACATAGTCAGTACTCAAACATTTATGGAACTGAGTTCTTTCAAGAGGTTTGGGAGGAGCACAGATGACAAAGGAATGGGGTAGAAAAGGATCTTCTTTGGGAGGCTAAGGCAAGAGGATTGAAAGTTGGAGGTTAGCCTCAGGAACTCAGTGAAATCCTGTCTCAAAATAAAAAATAAAAAAGTCTAGAGATGTAGCTAAGTGATAGACCCTGGATTCAATCTCCAATATGGAAATAAATTTTAAAATAAAAATAAAAAGAAGAAGGAGAAGTAAAAGATCTTCTTCTCTTTCTCTGGGGTAGGACAGGATGCATCAAACTGGTTCCCCAAATCCTCTTTTACCTTGAGGTTCACCATCAAATGGTCTTAGGGTATTTTGTAGGGGGCCACTGGAGGGAATGTTTCTAAGCTGTCCTTCCTTTCTTGCATTACCTCCCTCCTCACCTCATCTCAGTCTTGTACCTGGACTTTTCTCATAAAGTATAGGCCAGTAAGGCTAGAGGAGGAATTTTTATTCTTTTCCTTATTCCCCCAAATTTATATGTTTAAGTTCTAACCCTCAGTACCTCAGAAGGTGACCATATTTGCAGACAGAATCTTTGAAGAAGTAATCAAATTAAAATGAGGTCATTAGTTGGGCCCTAATCCAACATGACTGGTATCTTTATAAAAAGAGATCAGGACACCAAGATATACCAAGGAAGAGAATGTGAAGACAGAGTGAAGATGGCCATCTGCAGCTGAGGAGAGAGGCCACAGTAGAAACAACTCTGGGGACACCTTGATCTCAGACAAGTCTCCAGAACTGCAAGAAAATGAATTTCTGTTGTTGAAACCACCCAGGCTGTAGTATTTTGTTATGGCATCCTTGAAATACAATCATTCGTTAGTGTCCACTGGGGATTGGTTTCATGTTTCCTCCTCCCTCTGGGATGCCAAAATCCATGGATAGTCAAGTCCCTTATGTAAAATGGTGTAATATTTTCATATAACTTGTGCAATCCTCCCATATACTTAAAATCATCTCTAGATTGCTTATAATGTAAAAGCTATGTAAATAGTTATTACTGCTGTATTGTTTAGGGAATACTGACAAGAAAGACAAGAAAAAGTTTCTGGATTTTTTTTTCCAATTAGTTTTGATCTGAGGTCAGTTGAATCTGAGGACGTGGAAGCTGCAAATAGGTAGGGCTGGCTGTACTAATGCACTCTCTATAGCATACACGTACACACATACCTATGACTCAGAATGAGAGATTCTTTAAGAAAGCAAGAAATGGAGGGAGAGATATTAAAACAGGATGGGGGCAGGGCAAGGTACGAATACTTCCCAGAAAGTCACATTCTATTTCTTGACAAGCTGGGTCAATCTTATGGCATTTATTTATATATTTGTTTATTTACTTATTTCCCTCTCCCTGTCCCTGTCTATGTCCCTCTGCCTCTGCCTCTGTCTCTCCATCTCCTTCTCTGTCTCTCTTTCTTTTTGGTGGTGATAGAAATTGAACCTAGGGCCTTCTGCATACTAGGCATCTAATGGCACTTTGGACATTCCAAGGGGGATTCTGATCTCAAGGCTGGGAGTGGAAAAAAGTGGGCAGAAAGGGCCATTCTGTTTTTCAGTTTGTTAGCATTTTAGCAGAGTAGTTAATGATTTCCTTGTTGCTTTGTAGGCTTGTGACTTTTTTTCCAGGTTGCAGTTTTGTTCTTCTAGACTTGAGTTTTATTTCAGGTATATCTGTCCAGTGGGGTGGGGAGTACCATCAGTGATGGCAAGTTTTCCGGAGAAAGGATCATGGGCCTCTTCAGAAATAACTGGTTTCCATATTCTTTTTCTAATTTTTTCCATCCATGCCCTGGGGGACACTTGGGGGGTCTTCAAATTCCACTTCTCTTCAGGTCTGGGATGCTGTGGTCCATTTCAATTAGACAGCTTGGATGTTTCTCTGGAAACCTCATAGTGTTTTCAGTTTATAATGGTCTAGGGCCCAAGACAGGATCTCTGTTATGAGGTCTGCCACCCTGGATGAGTGTCAGGGTGCGTTGGGGGAGGCAGGAAGTGGTATCTCACAGCTCCTGTTTTGATCTTGTTTGGCTGATTCTTCTAACCATTGGGGCCAGGGGGTGCCCCCACCCTTTCTCCTTCCTGTGTTACTCAGCTGGGCCTTGCAAAAGCAAAAAACATTGCCAAAAATAATTTTTTAAAGTGCCTCCTGCTATTAATGTTTTTCCCAATGTCTCATGAGAGAGAGAGCCAAGAGTTAGGGATTTGGCATCTACAATAACCACAGGGCTTTGGGACAGATAAAAGAGATGGATGAACACTTCTACTCTTTGGGTCTTGGAGTAACTGGTAAAATAGCCTCATTCCCCAAAGTGGCCTGTGCATTGAAAATCCACAGGCCCTGAAATCAACTGTCTGCATACCCTACTCCCCTGTTTAAGATCTTCTAACTCTGTGCATTTTTATTGCGTACATTCTTACTCTGTAGAATGTCACCAAAACCTCTAAGTTTAAGGATTACCTTGCCATAGTTTGGAAAGAAAACAGGCCCAAGGCAGTATTCCTAAAATTTCCAGTCTCCTTTTTGGGTAGTTCCTTTCTCCCTGTTCCACAGTATGGCTTTAAATCAATATTTCGTCTCTTCCAACTGTTTTTGCATTTTAGCCCAACACCAAATTACTTTTCCATTCATGTTGCAATACAAAACAATTCATGAGAGCCCCTTCAGTGGGGATGAAGGGCCACCCAAGTCCAGGGCTTGACCAAAATCTCTTGTCTACAACTCTGCCTTCCCAGACTCCCCAAGGCAGGCAGGAAAGTTGCAGCCAAGTTGTTGCAAATGGGCCATGTAAGTTTCTTGGTCTGAGCCCCAGTTCTCCTCACGCTGAAGCCCAGTATTACAGTATGTGGGAAGAAGCATTTCTTACAGGCCCATTGCTGACCTGGGCTCAGAGGGCATAGTTACCCGCCCCCCACCCCCCCACCCCCAGTAGAAAAGGGAGCAAGGTAGAGGCCATACACACCTGGTGCTGGTCTGAGGGCTTCTGCTTCTGCTTCTGCTTGGTTTTCCCCTGTCTCTGATCTGTTCCTCAGAAACAACACCACCTCACCACAGAAGTACCAGCCCACGGTTCATCTGTCTGCTTTAGCAGAGCTCGCTTGGGGCTTGTAGCCAATCCCCTACTGTGCTGTGTCATCTTAAGATCTTAAGATCTTGATTCCACTTTGTAGATGTCTTTCTTTTTCTTTTTTTTTTTCTTCTTCTTCTTTTTTTTTTGGTATTAGGGATTGAACCTGGGGTACTTAACCACATCCACAACGCTTTTATTTTTTATTTTGAGATGGAGTCTTGCTAAGTTGCTTAGGGATTTGCTAAGTTGCTTAGGACTTTGCTAAGTTTCTGGGACTGGCTTTGAACTGGTGATCTTCTTGCCTCAGCTTCCCGAGAGCTGGGATTACAGACAGGCATGTGCCACCACACTTGGCTAACCTTGCAGATCTTTTATTATATTTGTTTTATTTCTGATACTGGGGATTGAGCCCTGGGGCACTTTACCACTGAGTTACATGCCAGTTCTTTAATTTTTTTTTTTTTTTTTTGAGATTGGGTCTTGCTAAATGCTGAGGCTCTTGCTAAATTGATGAGACTAGCCTTGAACTTGTGATCCTCTTGCCTCAGCCTCCCACATTGCTAGAATTCCAGACATGCACCACTGCTCTGGGTTCCATTTTGCAGATCTTAAAATGCAAGAGTTCCCTGCTTTCATTTTTTTATATTGCCCAAAGTTGAACTTTCTCTACTGGCTGATCTGCTTCTGCTCTCAAGGTTTGGACCCAGCTCAGTGTTCTCAGCTACACTTCAGGACTGTGGTATCCCAAAAGCTCAGAATCAGCTTGGAGGTGGAGGCAGACAAAGGTGCTGATTCTTAGGGTCCTAATAGAGAATTTTCTGTGAGCTTCTCTGCATGTGAAGTTGGAGATTCAAATCACGGAGGCCAAATGGAAAAAAATAAAGTGTGTACTGGGCTGGATGTCAGAGTCCCAGTTCTGGACACATTCATCCAATTATTTTCCTCAAATACTAGACTGGTACTATCCTTTCACTGAAGTTGAAGCTGTCATGGGATGGTTAGAGAACTGAATTATCTTGTTTTTGGGAAAGCAAAAGCCTTCAACTGAACAGCCCAAGACTGTTTTTCTTAAAAACAGGAAGCTTCAGGCTTGGGGGTGGGGACGGAGAAGAGAAGGTGAAGATTGGGAGGGGTGGGAAGAAGGAAAGGAGAAAACCACAGCTAGAGGAACTTCTGCTCTTGGGCTGTAGCATGGAGAAGAAGTCCCCCCTCGGAGTCTATGTCAGAAATATTTCTTAATATATCTTCCCCATTACCATCAAACTTTCTCTAATTCAAACTCTTAAGTGTGACTTACCTGTGCTTTTACAAATCTCCATCCCCACCACCCACATCCAGAGCCAGGTCCTTGTCAGATAATCTGTTGAACACAGAACTTATCATTCACTTTCAATTCAGTTCCACAGATAGAGATGAAGTTCCTTCTAAGTTTTGGGTAGACTGTTCGGTGTAGGATTTTAAACCCAAATAAGATATAGTTACATTGCTACCCTGCTTCTTGCCTGTAACAGTATTTCTCAAACTAGTGGTAGTAGGCGTTTTCATAGATCTCTGAGATAACACACAGAGACATGCAGCCTGAATCTAGATATGTATATAGCTTTCCTTTAAAAAGGGGTCCGTACATAATATTGTTCAACAGTAATAATTCTAGAAACCTACTTAAAGTCCTTTCTTTGGTACTGCTCTGATATTATCCCTTCATTTTAGCCACACCCAATGCTCTGCCATTCCTTTATCTTTTTTAAAAAATATTTTTTTAGTTGTCGATGTACCTTTATTTTTTATATATTTATATGTGGTGCTGAGGATCAAACCTAGTGCCTCACACATGCTAGGCAAGTGCTCGGCCACTGAGCCACAACCCCAGCCCGTGATTCCTTATCTTTTGCACCCTTTTTCTTTCTGCTTTTTTCCCTATCTGCACTCTATTCTGTACTGGTGAACTCCTACTCATCCATTAGGACTCAGCCGAGCTATTCTTTTTGCTGTGTGGGAAATTTATTCTGATAGAATAATTATTTTTTCCTCTGTATCATGTTGTAAACACTGCTGTTGCAGCCTAGTCACACTATTTTGGAGTTACTTATTATGTTTGCCTCTTCCTGGCTAGACTCTGAGCTCCTTAAGAGCAAGGACTTGACTTCTTTTGTTCCTGAAACCCAGAGCCCAGCATAGAGTAGGAACTTATCAAATGTCTGTTGCACAAATGAGTGAGATGATCTTAATTTAGGTCAGCACTGGAAACCACCTGGCACGCACAGCTGTCTGCCCCAGGCTCCTATTCTGCAATGAAAATTATTTCCTTAGCAAGCAGGAGCTCTGGTCACAGACTCCCAAATCCTGGTTTGATGAGTGACATGAGGAGGAAGGGCTGAGCTTAGGAAGTATTTTGTATCACTGCAAACTTCTTAGCTATGTTCTACACCCTCCTGATATTTTCCTCTGTGGAGATGAAAGCCATCTTCCTGGTAGGGCGAGGTTCCCCGAGGCTTGTGAGGGCTCCTTTCTGCCTCACTGCCCATAGTGTTTTATACTCTTTATTATTCCCTCAATATACAGATTTCAGAATGAAGTCGGAGGACCATGGGAATCTTTGAGATCCTTTCAAGGGATGTGCAAGGGATCTTTTCCAATGAAATGTCTGTGTGAGTCTGAATATTTTCCATATACTTCAATCAAAAGAATGTATTCCAACAAATTGAATTTAGAAGCAAATAAGAAAATTTAGCTGTCTTTTGTTCAGCTAGACATTAAAAGGGTTTACAAAAGTGTAAAGCAATGCCACTCTTATTTTTTTGTTTTTGAAAACATGTTTTTTAAATAAAGAATCTGTAGTTTAAGTTAGCATGCAATGGTTTACTATTATTATTTTAAAATTAATATTTCTAAATATATTTCATTTTTTTGAGGTACTGGGGTTGAATTCAGAGATATTCTACCACTGAGGTACATTGCCAACCAAATTTTTTAAAATTTCCTATAGGGTCTTGCTAAGTTGCTGAAATTGGCCTGGAACTTGTGATCCTCCTGCCTCAGTCTCCCAAATCTCTGGGATTACAGGCATGTGCCATTGTGCCTGGCTATTTCTCATATCTTTGTATTGTTTATGCATTTGCCTCTCATAGAAAACAATGAGCTTTCTAAAAGCAGGAGCCTTGCCTAAAGAATCTTAGGATGTCCACTGCTAGTCCAGTCCTCACTAGGAAGAACATGATCTATGAATATCTGTAGAATGAATGGATTAAAATTAGAGGCCAGAACTTTAGTTCCAGTTCTGTTACTAACTAGCTGTGTGATTTTGGACAAATCACTTGGCCTCTCTGAGACCCAATTTCCTCATGGGAAAAATAAGATTAAGCTAGATCATCTCCAAGGTCCCATCCCATTCTGACATTCATGTCTATGCTGAGTAGTGGGTGCAGGCTGGCTTGAATGAATATTTGTGTGGATCCCCTATAAAAACCGTTTGATATTTACCATATTCAGTAATATAAGCTATACTGGGAACTTCCTTATGTTCTTCCTACAAATTAAAAAATGGACCTTCTTGCTATTTTTGGTCCCAAGTCTTCCCAGTGAATATAGCAGCATGACCTTCAGTTGAAGACCCATATCATTAATTACTGTGACCTGCTTGACTTCTAAGTCTGAATACTATATCCTCCATTTTCTGCCTTTTCTTAGTTTACTCCTGAACAGTGAGACCATTCCTTCTTTTGCAGGATGATTTGGAAAGAAAAATGAGATGGGCTCACGTAGATGCCCACATGAACTCTTTCAAAACAAGGATTTTTATTTCCTTACCTTCCAAGAGCTGTCGGAGGCCCGAATCAGGGTAGATAGCAGGTCTTGGAGAATCACCATTTTCTGCTTTAGGACCAATTCCCTTTGTAGGGCCTCCTGGGGTCGGGGGCAAAAATGCATGAAATAAGATTAACCAGGAGAGAGAGTAGTAGATGGAGAAGGTTAGCAGAGAGGTCACATGCCACTTACTTTGAGGTACTCAGAAAGTTGGATGATTTCCTAGAGAGAAAGAAAAAGAAAGTTCCTTGAAACCATGGATCATAGAACCAAAATCTGGGCTAGCTTGTGTGGAGCTAACGTCTTCTTCATTGGGTCTCACAGAGGCCCACTATGTCTATGCTAATTACTCCATTGCCATCCTCCACCCCTCTCAGTTTATCATGGAATACCAGAGTGTCAGAACTTAGACACCATCTGATTCAACCCCTTCAAGATGAGGATGTTCGTACCTTATCCAGAACTGCGACTCCATAACTGAAAAGAGAAGGGAAAAAAAAAAATGACAATGAACCAAAGAAGTAAGTCAGGAGGCAGTGGGTTGATTCCTTCTGGGCTCCCTTCCGAAGAGCCAATAGAGCAGGGAAGGGTCCCTTCTTCTTCTTTTTTTTTTTTTTTTGATACTGGGAATTCAACCCAAGAGCGCTTAACCACTGAGCCACACCCCCAGCCCTTTTTAAATTTTCATTTAGAGACAGGGTCTTGCTGAGTTGCTTAGGGCCTCCCTGAGTTGCTGAGGCTGGCTTTGAACTCACAATCCTCCTGCCTCAGCCTCCTAAGGTGTTGTGGCCCTTCTTTTTAAATTAAGGTAGACATGGATATTTGTTGTGTTCTTTCTTCACTTTACCTGGTGGAGGTATTCAAGTAAAGTTTAGAAGAGAAGAGAAAATGAAATTTGATGGGGGCCAGCATCTCTCTCTCTCTCTCTCTCTCTCTCCTATGTGCCACGTGACGATACAATGAGAAGGGCCAGGAATATGAAAGGGACTCACCTGGTTTGCTGACTGGCATCATTCTTAATTGTTGGCTGTGCCTCTTCTGTCTTTGTCTGAGTACCTGAGAGATGGAAGAGAAGGTGATTGAGAATCCACTGGGAGGAAGTGAAGGAAGTCAGGAGGGAAAAGGATTTTTCACTGCTGATGACCTGAACTGCTGTGGCAGAATTCTGTGTTCTGTCATTGAGTGAGGGAGCTTTGTCTTACCACGATGGTGTTTGTGAGGTTTCTTGATGGGAGAGTCTTGTGGTGGAAAGGCCCTTGCCTGTGAGGAGTGGTGGTCAGCCCCAACTCTCTGGACACTTGAGAGAGGGCGATGTGGGGTTGGAAAGACATTGGTGTTGGTCCCTTTCACCTGAAAAACAAGTAAAGGCTGCTGAAAACCACTTTTTAGAGCTTCTTAGGGAAAGATTCTCCAGATGAATGTAGAAAGAGGAACCAATGATCGTGTCTGTTGTAGACTGAAGGTGTCCTAAAATTCATGTTGAAATTCTATTTCCTAATGTGCTGGTATTAGGAGGTGGAGTCTTGGGGAGATAATTATGGATAGTAGCCTCTCTAGGAAAGGCAAATGGGGAGCTGGAATTGTCTCTAACCAATCATTGGTTTCAGCCATTTACAACAGCCAGTGTGGTGATGTGGAAAGAGAACTGGACTGAATGGGGAGGGAGACATGTGGGTTCAGATCCTGCCTTTTCTACATATCAGTCTCCTGTCTATATAGTGAGTTTCTAGAGATGGATTTCTTCCTGTGAGTCATAGCTGTGGAATTGCTGAGGTGTGAAGGGAAGGTAAAGTTGGGAGTTGAAGGAAGGAGTGCAGCAGTTGTAGTCACAATTTAGTCTGTTATTTTTGTATTTATTTTTCCTCAAAACTAAAAAAGTTGATATTGGTAGTAAAACACAAAAAGGACAAGATGCTGAGTGAGGTGGTTCACACATGTAGTCCCAGCTACTTGGGAGGCTGAGGTGGAGGGATCACTGAGCCTAAGAGTTTGAGACCAGCTTGGGCAACATAGCGAGATCCTGTCTCAAAAAGTACTCCTCAAAATGAAAACAAAACCAAGCAAACCACAGCAGTATTAAACAAAAAGAGCTAAGAAATATCACGTAACTAATTCAATCTCAATGAAACATTTAAAAATTGATAGGCGGAGGTAGAATTCTTTTTTTTTTTTTTTGGTGCTGGGGATTGAAACCAGAGCCATTAAGCCACATCCCCAGCCTTTTTTATTTTGAGACAGGGTCTTGATAAATTGCTGAGGGCCTCACTAAGTCACTGAGGCTGGTTTTGAACTTGCAATCCTCCTGCCTCAATCTCCCAAACTGCTGGGATTATAGGCATGTGTTGCTGCGCCTAGCCTTAGAGGTGGAATTCTATAGATAATTGTATTTTCTGTTCTTATATTTTTCTTCCCCCAAAGTATTCAGAAACCTTCTTACTTAGAAAAGGTAGTTGTTTCTCTTTGGCAACTGGGCTCTAGAATCATTTCTCTGAATAGCACCTCCGGTTGAGCATAACAAATCCACTATTAAGAAATCCCGACAGAGAACCTACTCTGGGCATGGCACCATGCCAGGCATTTCCAGGAAACACAGTGGACCTGTTCCTCCTATCAATGTGTGCACAACATGGGTAGGAAGACAGAGATGGTTTGATGGCTGAGGTAATCTCAACAGACCCTGATTTTTTGCCAGCACTGCTCTTTTCTGGGACAGAAGAATGGACTCTCTATGAGTTATGTAATCATAGAGGATTTATAACCTACCAGACCCACAGAGAGCAGAGGTGGCCTGGAGAAGCTAGGGAAGGCTTCCTGGACTAGATGAGTGAGGCCTTAGTTTAGTGAATTTAGAAGACTTGTCATGTAACAAAAGAAAGAGATAAGTTGGGCAAAAGCCTCACAGAATAGAGGATAAATGTGTGGTGTGTGTGTGTGTGTGTGTGTTTTGGGAGAGGGTATCAAGAGGACGGGTGTGGGTATCTGGCATATAGTAGGCATTCAGGGAATATCTGATGAATAATGGGTGAATGAATGCTGTAAGGTAGCTGTAGAAAATATGTATAGATTCCACGTATGTGGAAGATAAGTACAGATTGCTGAAATTTGAACTGTTACTAGGTAATGGCTATGAAATTGTCTTAAAATTTATTTTCTCTCTCCTCAAAGGCAAATGTGAAACAAAAAAGAGCTAAATGTGAAACAAAAGCACTAAAACTAAAATATCTGAATGAGTAAGTGGCTAATGGAGACTTGACTTTATGACTAGAGAAGAAGGGATTTAGTTTAAATCCCACCCCTTGGTATGACCCCTACCCCCACAAAGCAGTGTGTCCCTGGACATGGCCCACCTGCTGTCCTGGAAAAGAGATCCTGTTAGCAGACGAGGCCTCCTTGAGGACAGCTGCCTGGCCTTTCTTCCTGGAGGGAACTTGCTCCCTGGCCCAGGGACGCTGAGCCTGGCCTTTCTCTTCCACTTCCAGGTTCCTCCTCCTGAAGAACTGCAGTTGTCGCGCTCTCTGGAGCTGCTCTCTGTGCTGAGTCCTTAGTGCCTTCCCCACCTGGCGGCAAGTAGTCACGTTGGGGCGACAGCGGCGACTTTCACGGGTCTCCTGCCGGCGCTCACACTTGGCCTCATAGCTCTCAGCCCACCGGGCCAAGGCAGGGGAGGGCCTGGGGTCTGGGCTGATCATGATGACCTCTGAAGCACCTGTTGTGCTTGGCTTCCAGTTCCTTGAATAGCTGCCTGGATCTGCCAAATGCCAAGAGGGAGGAGCCAGAAGATGGGCAGAAAAATGACTATCTTCCCAAATCAGGGGGCAGAAATAGCACAGGGCTCTATCCTGTGGATTGAAAACTGAGGATGAAGTGGTTTCACACTGGGAGTCAGGACTCCTGTGCTTAATCCTTAAGGAACTCATAAAAATCTAACAAAAGCAATTTCCTGCTTCTAGCCCGTGTCCCACCTCTGTAAAGTGCACTGCCCCCTTCTTCCTTGACTAAACATCTCACTATTCTCTAAGTCAGGGGAACTTTATAAACAATTGATAAAAATCATAATGAATTGGTAGCCTCTTGAATAGCAGGTGTGTTTATTTTCTAGACTTTTAGAAAAAATTAATTTCCCCTTCTTTCCTACTAATCTAAAAGGAAAGTGGGCATCTTGGCCTAAGTTGTTACTAAAATAGAATGATACTTCTCCTGACCTGGAGGGATAAAAATGCCCCCTCAGGAAGTGATCAGGCCTGTGACTGACACCCACTGCTCCCATCTTAGCCCTTAGTAACCAACTTGTGGGCCCAGACCTTGTGTGTTTTAGGAGGGAAGCCTACCCTAACTCCTCCATCATGACATCCTGATGTTGTTCTACTGGCGTCTACTACCCCGTGGCCGGGACTGGGCCCTGATTCTCAGGTGAAGATCAGGTCAAATCAGTATTGGCTGAGCATCTGCCACATGCCCAGTATCGACCCACTTCAGAGCCTCTGAATTAACATCTCTTGGAGATGAGAGTTACCACACTTTTTAGGGTCATCTCCCTTTCAGGGTTGTCTGTTGCCAAGTTTGCTTTCCTAAGCCCGGATGCAGGTTGTGACTTCTAAACCAGTAAGCACATGGATTATACCTCATAAAGCTCCTCTAAACAACAGAGAAATAAAACAAACATGCAAAAGCAGTAACCCAAAGTCCCCAGGGAACAAGAGGCCACCTTTGATATCCCTCCACATGGTCTTGCCTGCTGTCCACATAATACCCAAACCCTAATCCCCTCTTCCTTCCTGTGCCTCTCTATCCTACTCTCCTCTACCTACCTTCTGTAAATTTGTTTATTCTCCTAGAAATCGCTGGTAGCTTTGTTGAGTTGGGAGTGGAATTGGATGAGCTGGTTTCTGAGCATCAAAAATTCTGTGCCCTGCCCCCTCTGCTCCCTGGAGTCAGACCAGGCACTGATGAAGGAAGAGGTACTCCCCCTCACAGCTGCTGTCTCTTCTCTCCGACTCATGACTTCATTACCCACGGCCCTGGGAACATAGTTCCTGGGTGGGTCAGAGGAGAGTATCTCAGCTTCACCAGCCAGTAGGCATTTGCCAGCTCTGGCCCTTTGGGTTTATTTATAAGCCAAACAGACTCAACAGGTAGCAGCTTCTCTGCTCCTTTATTGGGACTTCACTGCCCATCCCGGCTCAGTCTGGAGTTCTGCAGGTTTTGTTTCTCTTTCTCTGATCACAGCACTCATTCCCAGGGGACATGGGTGGAGCATTATCACTCTCTGGAGGGGTATTATGTAGCCATGCTTTGGGTACTCTCAAATGCCTGACTTGAGGGCTGGAGGGGCACACTCTGGCCTTGGGCACTGCTGACCCTAAGAAGAATTGTGAGATTGTCAATATTTATCCCCTACATATCATCTTTGAATGGCTTTTTTCCTCCCTCCTACTCCTTGGGTGTCCCTAGACATCCCACCTGTTACTCTGTTTATTTAAAAACTTAGTAAAGGGAGCTGGGATTATAGCTCAGTGGTAGAGTGCTTGCCTAGCATGTATGAGGTACTGAGTTTGATCCTCAGCACCATATAAAAATAAAAAAATAAAATAAAGGTATTGTGTCCATCTACAACTGAGCAAAAAACAAAAAAATAAAAAAACCAAAGGATCAGAGAGGCCCATTTCATGTTAAGTTATAAATGGCACGGTGGAAGAGACTTGAAATTATGTGTACACAAATTCCATGTCCAGAACGTACACTTGTGGCATCCCGAAGTCATAGCCCCTGGTTATTCTGCCATCCATGGTGGAGGAGACTTTGCTCTGTGGTGTGACTCTGTGGACTCATGTCCTAGCTCCATTATTGTCTACCTCTGTGTATTTTTAGACAAGGTATTAAATGTCCCAAAGCCTCAGTCTCCTTATTTATAAAATGGGGTTAAAACCTATCTGGAAAGATTATAAGAATTAAATGGCAAAATGTACATCATGTACCTGGTATATGGCATACAATAAATGATAGGTTTCTATATTAATAAACATAGTTATTATTATCCTTATGTTGGTGTTGAATACTGAAGATTTGGTGCTGTAAGAGAGAGGTCCCAGGCTAAAGTACTCCCAGGGCTAAGAATGCTTGATCTCTTTCTCTAATTCCCCCAACCCTTTCTCTCACTGAAGAAACATATTGTTTTCCAGATGGAGGGGGTATGGCCCCAGCTTAAAATCACCTTTATTTCTCTAATCTTTGTTTGGGGTTGGGCTACAAGGAAAAAGGACTTCTCTGTGGTCCCAACATAACCACCATCTCAATTAGGCCAAACAGAATGGCAAAGAAGAGACGGGGGTGAGGAACTGGTATCCAGCTTACCTGCACTGCACTATTAAAATGTGGGGTGTGAGGTCCTTCTCTATTTGGCCTCAAGTTACCTTCAGCTTTGCCGTGGAGATAATTTATCCAGTGTTGAAAATTCCCCTACCTTTCGCCTATTAAGAGGAAAAGGCTGTTGGGGAGAAGATGGGCCTGAGATGAGGTCCCTCTGGTCACCTAGGCTATCTATAGGTCCACAGAACCATACCTGCTCCATTCTGCAACCTCAAGGCCAGATATTGGGATTTATTACTCAAGAGGGGAATTGAGGTAGAAATGGCCCCTTAGAGAAAGGAGGATTCCTATATCCCCAGGCCCCCACACCTGGTAGAATTTGGAGTGACCTAGGTGAGTGGAGATATATCTGACCATACTGATTTTCTTAAGAAGAAACCATGTGGGATGGCTGATGAACTGGAATGGGCTATAGACACAAAAGGAACTGATCCTTAAAGAGTTCAGAGAAAGGTCATAAGGCCACTGCTCAGGGTTTCTGGCAGCCTAACAGGGCCCAGTTGTAGTTAGGAAGAAGGGGTGGTGCTGGCCGGGGGAGGTTTTCCTCACTGCAATAGGGAGAAACCAGGGTGCTGCTGTGTACTTTATTGTGGCTTGTCATTGCCTTTCCAAGTTCCTGCTCTTCTTCCTGGCCATGTGTACAATAGAGACAATGGATAGCTACCTGCATGGGTCTGGACTTCCTCATCCAGAGCTCTCAATGTGAGCTGAGGGAGAGGGTCCTGTCCCCAAGTTACTGGAAAAGTAGCTTCATGTGAAAGGATCCCTGCTTTGAAGGGAACTATAAAAGGTCAGTTAATTCATGCTGCCGTCACAGTAACCTAAACTCCAAGCCATGTGTGACCTACTTCTAATCTAATGGATGGAGCAAGGGAGTCATGGGAGCTGTATCCCTGTGCCTGGCCGGGGCCTCAGGAATCCCATGCAAGATGCTTTCTTGGTTACCCCAACCCTCAATACTCTTAAACCACACCACCCACTCCTATGTTTCCCTCCCTTCTATTTTTCCAAACAAGCTTCGATGGTGGAGTGCCTTCTGCCCCACCCCAAAGTCAACGGTCCCAAACCTGACCCCAAAACTCCTTTTTTTTTGCAGTTACCTCTAGGTCCCAGGCTCCAGTATAAGCAGCTCAGGAAAACATTCCAGTTCTTGGACAGATCTTGGTTCTGGTCTCAGGTGGAGCATGGCAATGACTGGGTAAAGTGCAAGTTGTCAATCCATGTTTCTGGGCTCCCTTAGCATTTCCCTTCTTGGTACTGTCTTTCTTTTTGCACAGCAGCCTCACTGAAACAGGAAACAGACAAAGCCACAATGCTCGCAAACCCCAGTTCCTCTGCTCTCCTTGCAATCTGAGTGGGCCCCTGAGCCCTGGGGCCTCCAGGGCTGGGCTGAGGAGCTCCTCCCATCAGAGGGCACCCCAGCTACCCTTTCTCTTGCTACAGGATTGGTCTGAGCTCTTGGACAGTTTCAAGTCAAGATCTGTTTCCAGGATTAGACAAGGATGCTCCTCTGGGTCCCATGCCAACTTTGCAGTTTCTTTCTTTCTTTCTTTTTTTAAAAAATATTTATTTATTTATTTTTTAGATGTAGTTGGACACAATACCTTTATTTTATTTATTCATTTTTATGTGGGGCTGAAGATCGAACCCAGGGCTTTGCACATGCTAGGCAAGCACTCTACCGCTGAGCCTCTACTGCTGAGCCACAACCTCAGCCCCAACTTTGCAGTTTCTATGAGTGGAAAATGCCTTTTTTGTAGTAAGACCTAGATGAGATGTTCTCAGCATAGGTTTTCACGTGTATTGGGTAGTTCTCTGTGTAAGGTTTTTCCCTTTCCCAGGTTGGATTGGGAAGAGATTTCATTTTTCTGAAGACCTGGTGTCTTTTGCAGAAATCTAGACCAAGGCCAGCTCTGGGTTTGCTCCTTCTTAAGCAATGAAAAGGGGCTGAAAAGGAAGATGGCTGAAGATGAAGAGAGGAGTAGCAGGCAGAATCTGGTCAAGAAAATTTCCCAGTCAATTAAACTAGGAAATTTGGGGGAAAATAAAAGGAATCTATATGCATTAAAAAGAAACTATTACAAATGATCTAGTTAGGGAATTCCCAAGAAGTTCAGGATAAAATAATGGAGAGGGCACTGGATTTAGACAAGCTCACTGAACCGATTTGTAAACTCGTGTAATTCACCTTGTTTAAATGAGAGACTCACTACGGTGATTGGGTGATTTATGTGACGCCTCTGAGGCAGGTAATGAACTGTGATATCATTTATTGCCAAATATGGTGGTACACACTTGTAATCCCAGCAACTCAGGAGGCTGAGGCAGGAGGATTGCATGTTTGAGGCCAGCCTCAAAGACTTAGTAAGACCCTGTCTCAAAGCAAAAAGGGATGGGGATGTAGCTCAGTGGTAGAGTGCTTACCTTTCATGTGGGAGGCCCTGGGTTCAATACCTAGTGCCACAAACAGACAAAGATAACATTTGTTAATCTGAGGAGTTTATTAGGATCCTCTATACTGCTTCTACTTCCTCTATTCTCTGAAGAGAAAAAAAAAAAAAAAAAAAAAACGAGGAATAGGCAGTTGAAAAGAACAGGATGGATTCTCAAACACTAGAAAGCAAGACAAAGGACATTCCTTCAGGATGACACAGTAGTCCAAGGCTGGTATCTGGAGTTTGACATACAGACATGGAATGAGTAGAGGATGGAGGGGTCAGAGAGTCCAATGTGGCTGAATAAGAGAATTTTATTGATATAGAGGAGTGAGAGGGTTCCAGAGTATTATGGTTTAGATATAAGATGTCCCCCAAAAGCTCATGTGTGAGAAAATGTAAGAAAGTTTAGAGGTGAAATGATTAGATTATGAAAACCTTAACCTAATCTGTGTATTAATCCACTGGTAGGGATTAACTGGGTGGTAACTGTAGGTAGGTAGCGAGTGGCTGGAGGAGGTGAGTCATTGGGGTTGTGCCTATAAAGTGTATACACACACACACACACACACACTTTTTTCTTTTCTTTTCTTTTTCTTTTTTTTTTGGTGCTGGGGATTTAACTCAGGGACACTTTAACACTGAGCTACATCCCTAGCCTTTTTTATTTTTTATTTTGAGACAAGGTCTCACTAAGTTAGGGCCTTGCTAAGTTGCTAAGGTTGGTTCTATGTCCTGAGCTGCTTTCCTCTACCACACCTTTCTGCCACTATGTTCTGCTCCCCTGGGGCCCAAAGTAAGAGTCAGCTATGTATGGATTGAGGCCTCTGAAACCATGTGCACCAAATAAACTTCCTCCTCTAAAATTGTTCTTGTCAGGTTTTTTGGTCACAGAGATGAAAAACTGACTGAAACATAGAGTTAAGGGCACTAGAGAATGGGGGCGGGGTGGGCAGGAGACTTTAATAAGAATTTCTGCAGACCAATTATTTGGAGTCTATTAAAATCTGAAACAAATGTATATAAAAGATACAAAATTTAGGAATAATACCTTGGAAGTAACCACAATGCAGTGGAAATTAAAATAATTTTAGAATAATTTGTATAACTATGTCTATGATTTTGAAAATCTAGATAAAATGGATTTAAGAAAACTAGTTCACCAAATTAGTCTCAAGTTGTGATAAACACTCTCTTCATCAGCTGGCCTCCGCCTGAGGGTCCCCTTCCTCTGTATGGAATGTAAAGGGAGGGTTTAATCTTGAGCTGGGCACCTGGCATCAATTGACCAGGACTCTGTGCTTCTCCTCATTCTCTGGTTCACTGGGAACCTTAGCTCCCTTGTTGATTGTTGCATTCTGGAACTTCCAGACATAGACTCCTTGATAAATGCTGGGCCTTGTTTGGACTCCCATGAAGGGAAAAGCACTTTGCTTTATAGCCTGGTTGCTTTTCTTCCCACAATATCAGACAAGCATATATGGGATTATTAGATTTTATTGTAGAATTGGAACAATTAAAAGGAATCCCAATTATTAAAAGAAAATGCTTGAACTTATGCTAAAGTGACTTTCCCCATATTTCAAGAGATAACATTAAACTCTTCATGGGGACCCCCTCTTGGATGCTACTAGTTCCACTTTTGCTTCTCTTTCCACTCTACTGAGTGATTTCCTATTAAACTTTTGGGAAATGACAAGCTTATCCAAAGAGTTGTTTTTCTTAGGATCCTTTTCTATACCCCCTACAATGTTTTCTCAGCAATGCATTCCTCAAGTCCAAGTTATTTTTTTTAGAATAATGTCACAAATATTCTTAATTAGATAATACATGATGGTCTTGGCACCCTGCTATAGTTTGGATTGGGAATGTCCCCCAAATGTTCATGTATTAAAGAGTTGGCTCTAGCTTACTATTAGGAGGTGGTAGAATCTTTAAGAGGTGGGGCCTTTTAGGAAGTCCTCAGGTCACTGGGGATATGCCTTTGATTGGAATACTGCGACCCTGGCCACTTCTTCTCTCTCTCTCCTTCACTTCCTGGATACGAGGTGAGTGGATTTCTTTGCCATGCACTTCTGCCGTCATGTGCTGACTTGCCACAGGCTCCAAAACAATGGCACCAACTGAGCATGGAATGGAACCTCCATAATATGAGCCTAAATAAATCTCTTTATAAGCTGACTAGCTCAAGCATTTCCTATATGGAAGGAGAAACTGACTAAGTTTGCAGAGCAGCTCAGAGTTGGCATAATTAAGTCTGTCTCTATTCAAAATTTTTACAGATTCTGCTTTTTGGTCTTCAAAGTATCTAGCTGGTAAGCATTTAATCAGATGTTCACACAGACAATCCACGGACAAATATTTATTCTTAGAGGTGATAAATTTTAAATTCATCAGAAGGAAAAATAAATATTTCCTTGACTCCTATACATTTGCAAGATTACTTCTCTACAGGGGAGTTATGACTTTACTATATCATGGCGGATATAGTACTCAGTCCTTTTCAACTCTTTGGTGGTTTTGTATCATCATTGTTGGTAAAAGGCTTTTTAGCATAATATAATTTAAAAGTTGTGCTGTAAGAGAGTTCAATACTAGCAAGAGCTTTATCTGTTGTATAAAGTTGTCAGAATAAACATTTGTAGCCCTACCCTCTACCCCAAATAAAAAATAATAAAGGGAGGATATTAAATAAAGCTGGGAAGTTATGAAGGATGGAATCTCATGCATATGTGTCTGATAAAAAGAACAGTTCACAAAAAGTGATGTGAGAACCACAACCTTAAACAAAGTCCACTGCAACCTTACACAAAAATATACTTCTGCAAGGACCTCTGCTCAACCACTGTCTGTTTTGACTTGGACAGATGCCATCCTTGTCATTGATCTTTGCAATAAAGTGTCATTGTTTCAAAAGATCTTATGTAATCCTCCTCATTTTGCCTTTAAAAATTTGCCCTTGCCTCAGCCTCTTTGAATATGCTCAATTTATTATGGCATGCCTATTTCCGTTACACTGCTATTTCCAAATAAATTTAATTAATCTTTGGAGAATTTCTTTCTATTTGTTTTGTAGTTTGACAGTGCTAAGAATCCGAAAGACCAAACCATAAGGCACAAATAACATTGGATCTATTCTTGTGGGTCCAGCATTGAGCAAGGAACAAGTTACTTTTTGTCCTAACCTCATGAGAAGGATAGGCTCACAAGTTTTGACTTTGAAGGTCCCTGACAGGATGCAGCCTCAGGGCTGGGGTAGAGGTAGAGGCAGGTGAGACAGAAGAAGAAAGAATACCATAGACCAGAAAAAGGAGGGCCTTCTAAGTACCCATCTCTGGCTCCAAAGGACAAACCATCTTTAGAACAACTTTAGTTCTACTTTATCCTTCCTTTCAGGTGTGTCTCCTTGGGCCTGCCAGAATAAGAAATTGCTTATTTCTGAGTTAAATATCATAATGACTTGTCCTATCAGTTTGAAATGCTGCTTTATAAACTTGAAACATTTCTGCTTTTTAAGTTCACTCAACACAACTCAACTGACCAGATTATTTAAAAAATGTGCGTCACCCTGTACTACATAAAAGAAAAATATTTGAAGTGACTCATAGCATCCTTCAAAGTAAATGCTCTGTAGGCCATTTAACTTCAGCCCATCTGAAGCACCAACTCCTCTCCCCAGTGTGTGTGAGTTGTTTAGTAAACAACTAGTTTATGACCCAAAATCCCACATTATTAAAGAGCACACTTACTAAGAGAATATGTTACTGAGTTACCAAAAATCATCTCCTAACATAAAATTAAAGATATGAAGCTTCTATTCATTAAAATGTTTCCACTTCCTTTTCTTCCTGTACATATTGTTTTTGTTATATCTTAGGCAGTCAACTGTTATTAGTGTCTCCAGCTGAACATCCTAAGAGCCTCAATGTGGGAGTTGCTACCTCTCTAATAAGGTGAGTTAATTTTGTCCTAGCCAATAGAGCGGTCCCCTTTCTGAAAGTGACAATTTTCCTTCTCTGTTGTTTCTTGGTACGGCCCTATCTTGCAGAGACCTTTTTCTCTACATTTTACATATTTCTGTGTATCTTTCCAATCTAGTTTTTTACTTATCTATACAAAGAATATTTAAATTGATGTAGTGAAATTGAACCAAAATTAAACTCACTAAGAAAATGGACATATTAGTTTGCTTTCAGACATGATGGCAGAGCGCACTTGAGGGACTTACTTTGGAGACTGATCAAGAAGGCAAAATAAAACTGGGGACACAGTGGTAGAGCATTTGCCTAGCATGCATGAGGCCAGGGTTCCATCACCAACACTGCAAAAAAAAAAAAAAAAAAAAAAAGGAAGATAAAGAAGATGACAATAAATCAAACATTCAGTTTTCTAAAAATTATAGTATCACTAGAAGATTTTTTTAAATAAGTACTTTAATTCCACCACCATCTACAAATCAGTTTCATATATTAGTTTTTATCCATATGCACATGAATTTTTGTACACATTTTAAGTGTAGTTAAACCTACAATTATGTCTATTCTTGGTACTAAATCATAATTACTTTTCATGTTTTTATATTTTTCATCTTTTAATGCTGTTATGATCTTTTATAACATTAGTGTACCACAATCTATTTATTAAGGAGTAGCCATGCAGCCTAGTATTACTCAAAATAATTATCAACCACTGGTTAGTGCAATGTAAATACAACAGAATTCACATAATAAAAATGAATTTTTAACTATAATTATAATAATTCAGAGCTAAGATAACTTTCAACTTTGTAACAAGATTTTTTTTTTAACTTTTTTGGGAAAGTAAGTACTGGGGATCAAACTCAGGACCTCAAACCTGTCATGTAATGCTCTACCATTGAGCCACAAGATTCCTTTACATATCACCTCTGTTATCTGCTCCTCAAGGCTGTAGCTCATCTGAAGCACATTGCCCTGAGTGGCAACCAGGGATAATTGATTGGCAGGTGCATCAGAAGTTGGACTGCCTGAGCTTGAAGTTGGACTTTATCACTTTAAGCTTTACCACTTATTGCCTGCTTAAACTTGGTAAATCATCTAACTTCTTTGCATTTCCCATGTCCTCCTTTGTAAAGATGACAATAGTGTAGAACAGGTGCTTATCACCCTTAAGACTCTGGTTTCAATCCCCAGCACTGGGAAAAAAACAAAGCAATAATACCTACTCTACAGGATTATTTTAGGATTACATTAAATATACTCATAAAGCACTCGATAAATGTTAGCTGTCACTATTGCCATAGCAACATCTGCAACTGGGAACATCTACCTGTGACTTTTAATGGTTATGATAAAGTTGATTCTCATCAGCTCTACAATTGAATGAAAGAATTGTTTTAAATCAATTACTTGGAAAGATTAATAAGCAAATGACACCTCTCTACCCATGGAATAATAATAAAAGTTAAAATGTACATTTTTAAGTTCACTCAACACAACTCAGCTGACCAGATTATTTTAAAAATGTGTGTCACCCTGAACTACATAAAAGAAAAATATTTGAAGTGATTCATAGCATCCTTCAAAGTAAATGCTCTGAAGGCCATTTAACTTCTATTTTAAGTCACACTAAACCAAATGTGCTCTGGGATAAGTAATGGGAATCATAATAGCACACCTACTTCTTAGGGTTGTTTTGAAGATTTAAATTCATTAATATTCAGAGTAGAATAGTGCCTGAACATAGTAAGTACTTCAGATGTGTTTGCTAATAAAATAAAAATAAAATTGTTCCAATATGGTGAAACTCTTACTAGTTTTTGCATGATGTGATCTGTAATTTTGTTCATATGGAAGCTATACAGAGGAATTTAAATTTTATTTTTATGGATATTTTTGTCATTTCTATTTTTTAGCTTTTACAGATAATGCTGCAAATGGGAATCTTTATGCATGCATTTATTTGCTTTTCTTTAAAAAAAATTTTTTAAGGATAAAATCCCTGGAGTAGATTTTATGGTGCCGGTTAGTGAATAAGCAGTTTAGTTCAGACAAGAACACTGTTTAGAACTGGGCTTTAGGGCAGTTGAATTTGCTGGAGTTGACAAGATCCAGAGAGCTGCCCAGAGATGGGGGTGTTCCCAACAGCTCAAGGGCTGGGTGCTGCTGGTTGATAGTGGGAGGGGAAAAACAGGGTGATGTGATACAAGGAGAAATGGCTGGTATCCAGTGAGATGATTTTTAGATCCATTTACACCTCTCCTTTGAAATGCAAAGTTGTTCTGTCACCAGGATCTGTTTTCGTCTTTCTTTTCTTTTTTCTTTTTGGCAGTACTAGGGATTGAACCTAGAGGCTTTCAACTGCTGAGCTATATCACCCGTTCTTTTTATTTTCAGACAGACTTGCTAAATTGCTGAGGTTGACCTTGAATTTGTGACCCTCCTGCCTCACACTTGTGAGTAGGTGGGGTTACAGGTGTGACCTCCACACTAAGCTCAGGATCTCTGTTTCTATTAAAGCCTTTTCCTGTATGGGGGCTGTGAATGCATTATTTCTCTATATGCTGTATATATTCTATATATCCTATACATGCTAAAAACTGCATTTAGAACTAGGGATGCAACAGTAAGAAAAATATGGTCAGTGCCATCATGCATTTACATGCAACATAGAAGACAATTTTAAAGGTAAATTTAAGATGTGAGAAACTCAAGTGATAGATGTAGAAAATTTTAGAGGCACGGGACAGATCTGGGAAATCATTCATCCCAGACTTAAGATATGAGCCTGGGTGGCAGAAAAAACATTTTCCTAGAGGCAATAATGGTCAGGCTAAGCCTTAAAAGGTTGAGCAGAAAAAGGAAGAATAAAGAGCACTCTGAGCAGAGAAGATGGCAGGGCTTTCAGAGGACCAGCAATTTCATATCCTTGGGGAGTCAAAAGCAGGGCAAGTAGCTTGAGATGTGGCTGGAGAGACAGGCAGGATCCTTGTACTTTGCTTTAAAGAATTTGGAGTTTTTATGGACATGGTGCCCAAGAATGGCTTTGGAAATAAGCCTACCTCCACTCAGAGCTATCTGCCCTGGTTTCCCCATGCCTTGTTTTTTCTTTCCGTGAGGCTTGGAGCACCTTGTCATTTCCAGCTAGGGTGACCACTAGCTGTCGCTATTGAACAGATCCTGCTCCCCACAGCTCAAGGCCAAGCTCAAGGCTGCCAGGGCAGGGCTGTCACCAGATGGCTGAGTTGGCCTCCTCTAGGTTTGTTCTTGGGCTGTGAACAGTGACTTGCTTGTGGGCTCCTTCACGAGGAGGTGGTGGTAGTAGAAGCTTGCCAGGAATCACATGGTGCCGTATTCAGCCACTGAGTGGTGCCGCCTCCCCTGAAGGCAGAAGGAGGCCTATGAAGGGAAAGTCTAGTCAGGGTCTTACTCTTTGGTACTAGAGTGGGCTAGCTTTGGGGTCCACTCTGTCACCCGGGGCTCAGGCTGCCACAGGACTGTTCAAAGACAGCATGAAGAAATCCTGAAACACCTCAGCCCAACAGTCCAGATCAGCCAGTCTCTTCGACATGTGAACACTGTGTCCTTTAGGCCTCAGCCCTCACGGCTGTGGGGCTCTTTGGCCATAAATATGTTCATAAATGTGTACATGTGGTTGCAAAATGGTTTTGCAAAATGCTCATGCATCCTTCTATGTGGCCTCTGTTTTCTTACCCTTCTTCTCAGAAACTCCTCTCTTCACAGCCTTCCCAATTCACCCACTGTTCATCTGACACTTTTCTATTTTTTAAGAATCCATTTATATATCTATAACATATATCTATATGTAATTACATACAATATATGTAAATACAAAATGTTATATAATGTTACCATATGTTTTTGTTGCATATAAGTACTTACATATTATGATATAATTATATATATAGGATTACCATAGCGGAGCAAACTAACATATCCATAGTTACCTTTTGTGTGTGTGTGTGTGTGTGTGTGTGTAAAGGAGGCAGTGAAGAACCTAAAATCTCTCTTAGCAAAGTTCTAACTATCCTCCTGCTTCTGGTGAAGTGTTAAGCTGAGCCATTCTGGCATATGGATTACTTAAGTTAAAGGCACTTACAAACAGCAGGGCCAGAAGGTCACTCTGACCTTTGAGTTTTTTTTTTTTTTAATATATAAAGCAGAAGTTGCAATTCCCATGTGAAACATGTCCTTATACTAAGAAAAAAAGCAATATTCTTATTATCAAGGACAAGAAAACAGAAGCCAAGAGAAAATTGTGCAAACCAACCTTGTTAAACTAAGTTTTTGTCCTTCCAGTCACTTCTGTGTCCAGTTAAATACCTGAGCCCAAACCCCTTTGCCTTTTCACATTGTCATAGTTTAACATTCTTTGTCTGATTCAGCATCTAAGAAACTGACTCAAACAGCTTCTTTTGATCTTATGTGGGCTCCAGTGCCACAAAAATTATATTAAATACATTTCAAAGCTTTTCTTCTATTAATCTTGTATTAACTTAATTCTTGGGCCCAACAGGGACCCTCATGGAAGTGGAGTTTTGCCATCCCCTACCCTGTAGTTACATCTCTAGGCTTATTTATCTTCTATAAATGAAGCTATGTGCTCTTTGATTTCCATCTCCCTGTTCCTCCTTCTGCTCCCAATGGTAACCAGGACCAACCTTTTGATTCTGTGTATTTTGAGTTTTATTTTTAAGATTCTGCATTTAAGGGAAGTTATGCTGTTTTTGTCTTTTCTGTTCTAACTCATTTTACTTAGCATAATATCCTCTAGGTTCATAAATGTGTACATGTTGTTGCAAATGGCAGAATCTCCTTTTTAAAGGCCAAATAATATTTCAATTTGTGTATACATATATATGTACATATGTATACATATACCATGTGAATAGTGTGTGTGTATATATATATGTGTATACACATATAAATGTGTATGTGTACACATATTTATACACACACACCATGAAAAATGCCATGATGATCATGGGGGTGCAGATACCTTTACTATATGGTCATGTAATTTCCTTGGTGGTACTCAATACAAAGATTGCCAAGTCATACGTGTCAATATAAAACAAAAACCAAAGAAAATAAAAAATCATCAGAGATTCTTCAAAGAATAATGACATTTATTTGATAATATTACAATGGAAATATGCATACCATAGTAAACTATGGACGTATTCAAAGAAGTTGAGGCAAGGGTAAATTTTTAAAGGCAAAAATGAGGAGGATTGCATCAGTTACTTTCAAACAGTAATCCTTGACCACAGTGATTAATAACAAGTGTTCTAAGTCCAAGGTTGAGCAGTCAGTGACTAATTTTTGTAGAAGATTGCAGTGGCTTCTGTGCAATCTCATGGTTCTGGCAAAGTCTCAGGCAAACATGCATAAAATTTCTTCCTTCATGATCTCCTAGCTTTATTTACATTTTGTTGTTGTTGGGCTGACATAAGTGACTCCATTTTTATTCTTACAACTCTCCCATTTCTTTCACCTTCCCTAGTCTTGGTCAAGATCTTTCTATGGAAACATCACTGATCAGTCATCCTAGAGTTAGGTTTTGATTGACCCTTCTGGATTGGGACGGATCTGTCCCAGTTGTTGGTCTGGTTTGGTCCCACTTCAGGGGATGTAGTAGATGGATGGGGTGTAGGGTAAGGGGTGGGCAGTGTTGGAAATCAGTGTCAAAACCCTTTTAGCCACATTTGAGCAAAAGATGTTTAGTAGGAGCTGTTCTCAGACTGTGTTTACCTTAAGTGCATTTTTAATTTCTATTCTCTCTGTCCTGTGGGTGATAGCTATCATCTCAAAGCATTGGGCCAGCATTATTTTTTTTTAAGAACTGTACTTCTGCAGAATTTTGACAGGCAATAGGTACAAAGGTTAAAAAGGAAAATATAAAACAACATCAAAAAAACCCCAAACAATCCCATGCCATTTGCCATGAATTGGTGATCCCTTGGAGAAGGATGAAAGACTAGGGGTGCTGAGATATTGGCGTTGTGAGACATCACGAATACCTATTTCCCTTTCCCTTAGTAGTACAAATTAGCTTATTTATTTACTTCCCTTGAGAAATTAAGGGGTACTTCTGGGACTTGTTAGTATATGTCCCAGCACTCTGAGGTGAGCACAAATGAAGAAGAATAGGAGTTCTTGGAAAATTCCCTAGACCTAGTCAATACCAGAAGGGATCATGGGTTCTATCCTATATCACTTTGAAAGGGGAATGGGAGCTCATTTTGAGCCAGGAGGTCTGCCCCATAACCCAAGTCCTAAAGAATTGGTTGTAAGCCTAACATATGCTGCATTCTTACTCTAATGCAACTTTAGAGCCATGTATCCAAAGGAGACATGTAGTACAAACTACTGCAATGTGAGAAGAAAATCTTGGAATTTATATTTATTTTATCTTGTCTTTTAAAGATCTTATGTCTTCATGTTTTATATTAGTAAATATTTATGCATATATTATATAAAAGATAATTATATCTCCTTTAGAAATATATATATGTAATCATATTTTTTTCATGATTTAATGATGAAGTTTGTGATCAAAAGCTTTGGAGACCACAACTCTGGAGAATCTTTAATTCAGTCCTTTGAAGCTTATCATAGACTATTGTCTCACTCTGTTTTCTGTTGTTATAACTGAATACTGTAGTTTGGGTAATTTATAAAGAAAAGATTTATTTGGCCTGTGATTCTGGAGGCTGGGAAGTCCAAGAGCATCCTTTCACCCCAGCCTCAGCATCTGGTGAGGGGCTTGTTTCATTGTAACATAGCAGAGAGCAGCATATAGTGAGACAGAGCAAGCAAACTAGAGAGCTTACTTTTTAAATTTTTTTTTTCCATAAAAAGTCACTCCCAGGACAATATACTAATCTATTACTCCATGACTGAATTACTTCATCCACAAGGGCAAAGTCAGTACAGAGTCATAGCCAAAAGATCCCACCTCTCAACACTGATGCTTTAAGGACAAATTTGTAACACATGAACTTTTGGGAAATGTGTTCAGACCACAGCAACTATCCTTTGGGATGGATCTGAGATGCTGGCCCAGAGAAGTCCATCCCAGGAAAAAGATCCAGTATACACGGAGAACAGAAGGACAGATACTCTGGAGAAAGACTTGGTGTAGAAGTAAGACTTAACTGTCCTTGAGAAGTCACTCTCTAGGACAGCAGGTGGGAAGTCTGTCCCTTGTGCCATGGAAGTCAACTCCTCTGAAGATGAAAAGACAGGATACAAAGAATTTTTAGGGTAGTGGAGCTACTTTGTATAATGCCATAAGTATGGATACTTATCATTGTACATTTGTCTAAACCTATAGAATATATAATACCAAGAGTGAATTTTAATATAAATGATGGATTTAGAGTGTCAATCCTCAGAGTTCCCTCACACCTGATTTCTAGAACCTTTGATTACATTCTTTCCTGAGGAGAGGGATTAACAGTTTCCCAAAGGGCAATTTGAAGAGGTGGGAGGCCTAGCATAGTTTCCAGCGTGGGTGGAGCCATGACCAATTAGAATCTTGCAGCTAGTCTGTGGGAATGGATGCTGTCAGTGTGCTTGAGAGCATGACACCTTAGAAATCGTGTGTCCTCCCTGCTTCTGTAGTGATTTACACTTGTGACAAATGCCTGATTTGCCTAAGAGAACCCCAATTTTTTTGGGGGAAAACTCAATTTGTCAACTTCTCCTGCAGGGAAATGTCCTGCAGGGTCATGTGATGTGGCTCTGGACCATTCCAGACTTCCCAGGATGCCCTCTATCAGGGATCCAATTCAGTGCACGTGCACCTTTTGCCTTTCACCTTGTCCCTTGTCCTTTCTCTTGCTGGAAAAACATGAGTGATTCTGAAGGCCGAGCAGCTATCTCAAGACCACACAGCTATGAGGAGGAAGACGGATAGCTGAGTGGAAAGACAGAGGAAGTCTGGGTCCCTGAAGGCTCTGGTCTGCCCCTCCCAGACTTTTGTTACAGGAGGAAAATAAATCTCTACATGATTCAGCAGCGTCAGACAGTTAAATTTTCTATTACTCCCAGGAGAAGGCAGGGCTTACAAACATGAAAGTCTAGACTATAGGACTCTCTGACGCTTTGAAAGAGGCTGCTGCTTCCATCAATATGCCAATGCTCTTAGAACTGAAGAGTGGGAGCCCTGGTTCCCTCTCCTTCTCTGGCAATCAGAGAAAGATTTCCTGCCATTCTGCTAGGCAGCTCCGCCATACTTGCTGACAGGGAAAAAAAAAAAAAAATCCAGTTTGATTTTTGTTATGTGAGTTTGATTTCAAATCCTGGAGGGGAGAGACAGTGAGCTTATTGTTTAAGAGGAACTAATTCTGTCAGGAATGTGGAAAATGAGAGTCCCTGTGATATGCCACGGCTGGCTGTGTGGCTTGAGAAACTGATGATACCTATCTCTTCCTCATCCACGGGAGCCATGTCACCTGGGAGGTGCGAAACTGACTATTTGCATAATTACATCCTGGAAATAGGCAAATGCTACAAATCAGAAATCCAGGCATTTTCCCCCTGATTTTATCTGGAGAGCTAGTTGTTAAATAATGACCAACACGCCACTGGAAAAAGAAGCAAGATCTAGTTTAATATTAACAACATAGATATTGTTTCGCTGCTTCATTGCTCTCCTGCTTTCCCGGGCCATCTAAAAACCTGCAAATAAGCAGAATCAGGGAAAGGTCTATTTACATGGGACAGTCTGAAGTCTTTAGTTTGTCTTTGGGGCTCAGGAAAACATGCAAGGGTTCAGTCTAAGAGCGAAAACTCATTTCAACTTGACTTTGGATATTGATTACGTTCTGGTCTTAGCACTCATCCCGCCTCCTGATCAGCCTTCCTTTCTCCATCCTGTTGACAATCTGCAGGGCTCTTCTCTTGCAAAGCTGGCTTTTTGCCTGCCCTCTGTCAGCCCCAGAAACCCTGGATTGGCATCCGGCCCCCCTCATGATTTTCTCTGGCTCAGCACCTATGGGGCAGGTGTTCCTCTAGGTGTTAGGGGACAAGAATCAAAGCAGATAAAACTCCTGTCCTATGAAGCTGTTAACAGTGCTGCCCCTTTTTGAAGTGTCCTTTGACTACCCCTCCTTTCCCTTGGCATTCTAAATTCTAAAGGAAAGCCACACCTAAATGATTAAGATGGAAATTGCTAAATAATCTTTCTATAGCTTTACAGAACTGAGAACATCTGGTGACCTTCAGATAACATTGGAATGTGTAACACCCTTCATATTCTTTAATTCCGAACATCAACTAACACCGAGCATGTAAAGGGCTGTGATATTTAACTTGTAACTTTGTAACTAGCCTCAGACACAGGCCCTGGATGACAAAGACCTCTCTCAGCACGTAGCCTTCCTGCCCAACCCTCCACCTTCCCTCCCTACAAAAGCCTTATGCATTCCCTGAGTTTCTCAAGATGGAAAGTGGTGGATGATAGCCTCTCTATCTTTTCAGAGTGAGCATTGAATCAGCCTGCTTTCCTTCCCAACAATTCTCATCTCCCCAGTATTGCCTTTCAAGTGGTAAGCAGCTGGACTTGGGTCTGTAACAAAGCCAGTCCTAGTAGGGAGAATGTAACAGATGGTATTTTCCAAAGATGGATACTTCAGTATGTTGCTCAACCTACATGTTGTTCTTATGATATAACACTGACACTCCTCCAACAAGAGGTGAGGTTTGTGTTCCCTTTTCCTTCAAATGCGTGGGTCTTCAGGTCTGCTTTGATCACAAGTGTATGGTTGGTTCTAAAAGGCAATCCAACTTCTGCCTGGCTCTTTCTCTTGGGACTTATGGCTTGAGTCTGGAGGCTCTGTCAGAAGTCCAGCAACCCTGAAGTTGCCAATCTGAAAGACCACAGAAAGGTAGAGAGACTTCCAAGGTGCTTTTCAGGCCCCAGTAGCTATTTCAGGCCCCAGTTGTTTAGGTATTTCCAGTACAAGTACCAGACATGTGCATGAGCAAGCTATCTGATGATCCCAACTCTTGACCTTCGAGCCATTGCAGCCTCAGTGATGGAATAGAAATTAATCTAATCTCTGCCCAGACTGCTTATTTGTGGGAGGTACACATATTTTGTTTTAAGACACTAAATTTGGAGATGGTTTGTTGTGTAGCCATAGTAATTTAACGATGATGGGGGTGGGGGGAGGAGAAGAAAAATCAGAGAAGGGAAATATATCTGGGCAGTTTTGAAATTTCATTTAGAGTGGTAAAGGAAGGCTTAATAGAGAAGGCAACTTTTGAAGAAAGAACTGAAGGAAGAGAGGAAGATGGCCTTGTGGATCATTCCAGGCACACAGAATATGCTTAATATGTTCCAGGAATAGGTAGGCCAATGTGGTGGGAGAGGGGAGAAGAAGCTAGTAGGAGACAAGGTCTAAAAGCTAATGAGGAGTGAGATCATGAGGGACTTATAGGTCTCTGTGAGGACTTAGGTCTTGACTCTAAGTGGGTTTTGATGCTGGTGTGACATATTTCTGTTTTAATCAGATCACATTTTTGCATTGGGATTCCTAGAAGTGAAATTTTCTGTCAAGAGATGTGTAGTCTTGGCTTGTCTTTGTTGGTAGTCCAATTATATTACTGCCTGCATTCATTTCCTGGGCTGCAGTAAACTGGGTGGCTTAAAACAGTAGACATTTATTCAGTCACAGTTTTGGGGGCTAGAAAATCGACTGTGCTGGCAGGAGCACAGTCCCTCTGCAACCTGTGGAGGAGAATGCTTCCTTGACCCTTCTTACCTGCTGATGGAGGTTTTTGTCTTTGACCTTGGTTGCCTGCAGCTTTATCACTGGAATCCTGCTCCTGTTACCACACACTGTTCTCTCTGTGTTTCTTTACCTCCACATGACTGCTTCTTTGTAAGGACACTTGTCATATTGCCCATCCTCATTCACCATGACCTCATCTCAGTCTCACTAATGATCCAGTTCCAAATATGGTCATGTTCTGAAGTATTAGGGATTAGGGTTTAAACCTGTATTTTACAACTCAACCTATCACACTACCATTTTAAGAACCTCAGGACTACTCCTCAGGGGAAGACATTCCGAATTTTGTAAGTTCTCAGAATAATGCCTTATGTAGTTAGCCTTCCCATTCTCCATCCCTGCCCATTTCCTATGCCTTGGGGTTTATTCTGTGTGAGTACATATAAGTCAACTTGATCCCTTGTTATTATGACATAGTGGTTTCATAATATCGATGTCCTCTAATTTAAACATTTTCCAGTGAGTAAACATTAAGGCTGTTTTCAATTCTGTCTTAGCTACTACAAATGTAATACTTGGTGAAATGGTTATTTTCCTAATGGTTAAAACAGCTCCTTCGTGGGAAGATATTATTTTTGTTTAAAAAGATATTGCTGGGTGGGCCTCAAGCTAGAGTCAGAGTCAACTGTGCATGATAAATGGGAGACAAGGAGGAATGATGTTGGACTCTCTGAGAGCTGGACTCAGATAAGAGGTGAAGCACTTTGAAAGGGACATGGCCAAGGGGCTATCTCTTGAGTTAAGAGGTGCACACTGAATGGATATAAACTCAGTCTTCTTTCTTCCCTCTGTAATACTGGAAAGTACTGTATTGCTCAGGATCCTTTCAGTGAGGGAAGAATTCCTTTCAGAATTCACAAAGTGATGCTGAATTTTATGTCAGTATTAGTGAGATGGGAGTGGTGTATACCTGGATTCCACATGTGATACGAAAATGGACATCCTTGTGCATTTATCATTAAGCTCATGGTAGAGTGAGCTAGAAAGGGCAGGTTCTTTTTTTTTATTTCTGGGTACTGGGGATTGAGCTCAGGGGCACTCGACCACTGAGCACATCCCTAGTCATATTTTGTATTTTATTTAGAGACAGGGTCTCACTGAATTACTAGTGAAACTTGTCCAATAATAAGGGCCATTGTACTGCTGCTTACCCAGGTAAAGAGGAGTACTATCTTGATACAGCCAGGGCCTGCCAGAATGGGGAGGGCAAAGTCTGAATGTTATGAGGTACTGGCATTTAGTTTAATGTGGGGCTTTAGCAAGGTGGTGTGGTGAGTATTGTGTAAGGATCATAATACAGAAGTTTGAGATTAGTGAGCACAGTATAGCCAGGGTTTTGAAGTGAGGGATCCAGGGAGACTTAGGAGTAGCAGTCATTTGATGCTATCTATTGAAAAGATGAGCACTGTTAAATGGGTTTTTTACATTTATCTTACTAGACAAGAGTTTCTTGGAATAGTAAAGTCACACTGAAAAGGACAATGGAATTTTTTTTTTTAATATTTATTTTTAGGTGTAGATGGACACAACACAATGCCTTTATTTATTTATTTATTTATGTATGTATGTGGTGCTGAGGATCGAACCCGGGTCCCACCTGTGCAAGGAAGCCACAATCCCAGCCCGACATTGGAATTTTAATGTCACGCTAGTGGCTAGTGAAGATGATAAGCTACGTGGGTGTAGATAGTTTCAGTTCTCAGACCTACTTTTTGAGATCTTTCCCTTTAGATTCTGGGAAAAGGCTCTTGTAGAAAGGTGTTACCTGTCCCCAAGCAAATTATAACTCAGTTATAATATTGTCTCCATCCTTCATAAGAGGAATTGCCATCCTTCTTCTTCTCATTCTGAAGGGGGAGCCTCATTTCTTTAAGAAATTGAGTGGTGTTGATTTGATTGATTAGAAACTGAGATGTCTATCAGACTGCATGTTACTAGTGTGCAGTGGTGCCTGCTTGTATTTAAGCATGGTATCTAGTTGGAAACCAGACTTCATACTTTTGGTGTCTTGTCTTGCACACAGGTGTGTGGTCAGGCTTCTCTTACTGCCTTGCACTGAACATGACCTAGAGAGGACCCCTATCTAAGACTAGCCATATTCACACACTCTTTGCTCCAGCTTCTTGTGTATGTGGTTAGCTGGTTCAGTAGACTCTAATCCATGTTTTTGCCTAGGCATTTAAATTCAGAAGCAGGAAAGGGAATTTCCCCAAAAATGTCTGTGTTTCAGCATCACTTAGCAGGATCCTATGTTTGCGAGTGTTGAGCTTATGCTGGATATCTATCTATCTATCTATCTATCTATCTATCTATCTATCTATCTTACTTCATATTCAATCCATCACTCTAGAACCCTTTCCATTCTTTTGCACACTGCTTGGTGCATGGGAAGTTGAACAGTATGGTCTACACCAGTTTTTTCCTTTGTTCCCCTGTTTAGCTAATGGGAAGCACTGGTCAGAGATCAAAGAGGGGGAAAGAGTGACGCTGGGGTGTCCATTCCCCCAGTTTCCTTCTTCATGGTCTTTGGTGACTACATCCCCTAGCCAATGGCACAGTTCCTGTCATGTGGCACTCTCCAAATAGGTCTCTCTATCCTGGATTCTGGTAACTGTCCTCTTGTGTCTACAGACCTTTGGGTAGAAAGAGCTATAACTAGCCCTGAGATATTACACTATTGCTTGTGATTTACCTATACTTTCCTCACACTTTTGTAAATAGTCCCCTTTTATTAGATTCTACTAAAATCATCCAACATGTGGGTGCCATCTCTCACCTATTGGGTCCTGACCAATAGAGGGCTTTTCTGAGTTGTCAGTATAGCTGATGATTTGTTTCCCATTTGGTTGTAGTCAGGTGATGCCTAGCAATGTTTGTTGAATGAATGCATGACTAAGCGAGCTAGTGGTGGGATCTGAGCTCCAACCCCTTTTCTCCAAACTTCAGTATACTTTGAGAATTCTCATATAAAATATAGATGCTTAGTGGATTGTGAAAAAAAATATACCAGCCTAAGTTCTGTGACTCAAGTTTCTAGGGACGACTTTACCACTTGCGTTTGCCTGAGTGACTCATGTTCAGGTGTCTTCCTTTTCAGAGGGACAATGTATAATAATATGAAGAGTATATGAAATACACAGAAATGACAAAGATATGATGCCCACTAAATAATGAGTAGGATGGTTTCTTCAATTCAGGAATAAATAAAAAATTCAGACCACAAAATAAGAGATGAACGTTGAAAAATTTCACTTATAGTTTATGGTTTGAAAGGAATCATACTGAAGAGACTCAGTTATAGTGATCAGTTTTGATTTTATAAAGTTTATGTGACCTTTATTATAATTAATATTGTATTAAGCATCATAATATTATTACATATACGAGGTAAATTGGATATAGCTACCTTGTAATTATACCTATTGTTACTATCAGTTTCACAAATGTAGGCTGAAGAGTGGTTCATGACATTTATTACAATTAAATTTCCACTGTGCACATGTTAGAGGAACTTCTTCCAATTGTGAGATGTACCCTGTGACTTGCATGTCTCTGGAAGTGCTCTATTTATCCCTCTGGGAAGATGCTTTCATGGATAGAGCTTGAAGAAATACTGGACAGAACATCCCAAGATCCCTTACCATGGCCAGTCCTAAGGGAGTTACTAGTTGTTTATAAATTTGTCAAAATTATATTTCCTTAATGCGAGAAATTCCATGATCCTCCTCCCTGGATTTCCTAGCAGGAGAGAGGTCCAGATTGATTTGTCATAGTATACTTCCTCTTTCCGCAGAGCTGCCCCTTTGATGATCTCCAGGGCACAGTCCTCCTTTGGAGCTGCTTCTGCAATGAATATCCCAGAAGTTGCCTGCATGGCTGTTTCTGTAGAATGACAAAGGAAGAGTGGGGTTATCCAAGACTAGTAGAGTCTATATGATTGAAGAACTGCAGGCAGCAATAGCTTAGCTTCCAGGGGCTATTTGCCAGTGCCTGAACCAAGAGCTGGGTATGTTTAGAGTCTGCTGGTCCTAGAGAGAACGTGGTTCTAATAGAGGCTTTGCCTCCCTGGATAGAGATTTGTGGGGTAGTTAGAAGTGATCAGTTGGAGTGCTCCTGTCTCAGGTGTTTTGGTTGGAGTGGGGGATTAATACAGGGAGCACAGAATAAGGACAGAAGTCACATGATGACCCAGCAGCTAACAGGAAGTATCAGTGAGTAAAAAGAGAGCTATAGAATGATGGCTTACTGACATGTCAAAGGAAAGATACAGCCCAGAGGTTTTCTCCTTTCTTAGCATTACCCACTCTCACTGAGAAGAAATGCTACTGCTACTTTCTCTCTCCTTCCAAGTTTTCATGTCATCCTCATATAGCTTGCCTGTCTCGCCTCCTTTATTGTTTGACTGTGTGCCTCTGTCTCTCCTGTTCTAGAACTGCTACTCAATTACTCTTTAAATACAAATTCCTTTTAATATCTGATGCACATTTTGGATAAACTTGCATTTGGACTTAGAGAAAACTTGTAAAAAATTGTACCAAGTGTCCCCTTATATACCACATCCTACTTACCCTAATTGTCACATTATGCATGACTATTGTGCAATGACCAAGAATAAATATAATAAAATTAACTAAGTCACAGAACTTATTTTTTCCTAATGTCTTTTTTGTGTTCTAGGATTATATCCAGGATTTTACCTAGTAGAAATTTCTTCTTGTTTTTTTTTTCCTCCAATCTATGACAGTTCTTCAGTCTTTCCTTGTCTCTCATGACTCTGTTACTTTTGAACAGTATTGATGAGTTGCTTTGAGGAATGACCCTCAATTTGAGTTTGTCCACTGTTCTGATTTGGGTGAGGTTATACATTCTTGGCAAGAATACTACAAAAATGATATTGTGTATGTCTCAGGACTAGTAGATACTAAGGGCTTATGTCATCAGCATGTCTTATTACTGTTTATATTATTAAGAGAAACAGTCATATAAAAGGTAAGCTGGTGCTGGGTATGGTGGCTCACACATATATCTCAGCAGCTTGAGAGGCTGAGGCAGGAGGATCATGAATTCAAAGCCAGCCTCAGCAAAAGTGAGGCACTAAGCAACTCAGTGAGACCTTGTCTCTAAATAAAATACAAAATAGGGCTAGGGATGTGGCACAGTGGTTGAGTGCCCCTGAGTTCAATCCCTGGTAACCTGCCCCGCCCACCCCCCCGAAAAAAAAGTAAGCTTGGTGTGATGGCACAGGCCTGAGATCCTAGCTACACTGGAGGCTGAAGCAGGAGGATCACAAGTTCAAGGCCAGCCTGGAAGACTTTGAGACCTTGTCTCAAAATAATAATGTAAAACAGGACTGAAGATATAGTTCAGTGGTAGAGTATCTTCCTACCAATCACAAAGCCCTGGGTTCCATTCCTAGTACCAAGAAAAAAAAAATATATATATATAATGGCCATTGAGAGTCCATGAAGGCATAAGATATTCAGGGAAGGATAAGGTGATGAATGTGGTGTCACTCAATAAACTTGGTGGTCAGAATGGAAAGGAGGTTCAGAGAGTGTAGAGACTCCACAAGTGACAGAAGGCTTCATTAAATGAGAGTACTCTGTGCTTTGTCAGTCACTGCTTCTTGTTGCATTACTCATGTGTCAGGGACTATAGTACCTCCCATTACCACCCTTGACCCACAGTGGTAAGGCAGATAGTCCAACTATTGATTATTTATTCCAGTACTTTAACTTTACCTGTGTTTATGAGGCCAAGGATACACAGAGTGATTGACACATTGACCTTGGTCACTAAATATTCTTTCCTAAGGGAAGAGAAGAACCCATCCAGAGCAAACTTGCTTGCAGAATAAGGAGCAATCAGAGGATGAGCTGTTTTTCCTAAGTGATAGATTAAAGAAATGGGTTAATAAGGCAATTCATTTCAGTTTTGGACAGAGCTCATTTTGATTTTTGGTAGGCTTTGTAATCCCTGTGGTTCTCTTACCTCTTTGAGTTTTCTTTATCACTAAACCCTAAGTTATCCTGCTGTGTTGAATTCTGAGGGGAAAAACATCAGGGCATTAAAGGGGTAAGGTGTGGGGTGTGCTGTAAGATGGAGTTCATTGAAGAGGGATTGGTTAGATTTTTTTAAGGGTGATAAATAAACTAGGTTACAGAAGAGCTATGCAATCCCACGGCTGCTAACTAACTCTTCCACCTCTGACCCGGGTGCTGGAGATTGAAGAGCTCTCTGACAACTCGGTGACCTGTCACTGATAGTAGGAAAGTTATGTTTTACTTTTTATGTGAACGGTATAATAAATCCTTGCCTTTGGTTTTTACATGCACCTCCTGCCCTCTTTTAAAAAAAATTATTATCCTGATTCTCACTACAGTTTGGGGGAGTATTTATGAACATAAACCCCACAGGATAGCCTATTCTTTATACTCTTTCCAAGAGGAGAGAGTAGCCTGATACCAAAACCAGGCAGAGACACATCAAGGAAAGAAAATTTTAGACCAATATCCCTGATGAACATAGATGCAAAAATTCTCAATAAATTTCTGGCCACTTGCATACAAAAACATATTAAAAAAATTGTGCACCATGATCAAGTGGAGTTAATTCCAGGGATACAAGGTTGGTTCAATATACAGAAATCAATAAATATAATTCATTACATTAATAGACTTAAAGACAAGAATCATATGACTATATCAATTGATGCAGAGAAAGCATTTGACAAAATATAGCATGTTTTCATGTTCAAAACACTAGAAAAGCTAGGGGTAGTAGGAACATACCTCAATGATGTAAAAGCTATCTATGCTAAACCCAAGGCCAACATCATTCTAAATGGAGAAAAATTGGAAGCATTTCCTCTAAAAACTGGAACAAGACAGAGATTCCCTATTTTTCACCACTTCTATTCAACATAGTCCTTGAAACTCTATCCAGAGCAATTAGGCAGACGAAAGAAATTAAAGGGATACAAATAGAAAAGAAGAACTCAAACTATCATTGTTTGCTGATGAAATGATTCTATACTTAGAGGATCCAAAAAACTCCACCAGAAAACTTCTAGAATTAATTAATGAATTCAACAAAGTAGCAGGATATAAAATCAAAACCCATAAAACAAATGCATTTCTATTCATTTGTGATGAATCCTCTGAAAGAGAAATTAGGAAAACTACCCCATTCACAATAGCCTCCAAACAAGCAAACAAACAAACAAACTTGGGAATCAACTTAACAAAAGAAGTGAAAGACCTCTACAATGAAAACTACAGAACACTAAAGAAAGAAATTGAAGAAGACCTTAGAAGATGGAAAGATCTCCCACGGTCTTGGATAAGCAAAATTAACATTGTAGAAATGGCCATACTACCCAAAGCACTATACAGATTCAATGCGATTCCAATTAAAATGCCATTGTAATTCCTTATAGAAATAGAAAAAGTAATCATGAAATTCATTTGGAAAAATAAGAGACCCAGAATAACCACAGTAATCCTTAGCAAGAAGAGTGAAGCAGGAGGTATCACAATATCATCAGAATACCTCAAACTATAGTAACAAAAACAGCATGGTACTGGTACAAAAATAGACATGTAGACCATTGGTACAGAATAGAAGACACAGACAAACCCACAAAGATACAGTTATCTCATATTAGACAAAGGCACCAAAAACATATATTGGAGAAAAGATAGCCTCTTTAACAAATAGTACTGGGAGAACTAGAAATCTATATGCAGCAAAATGAAAATAAATCCCTATCTCTCACCAGGCACAGAACTCAATTCAGAGTGGATCAAGGACCTAGGAATTAGTCCAGAGACCCTGTGCCTAAAAGAGGAAAAAGTAGGACCAAACCAAATCTTTATCACGTTGGATTGGGCCCTGACTTCCTTAACAAGACTCCTAAAGCACAAGAAATAAAATCAAGAATTAATAAATGGGATGGACTCAAACTAAAAATCTTCTTCTCAGCAAAAGAAACAAATAATGTGTTGAAGAGAGAGCCTACATTTTGGTAGAAAATTTTTGCCATACACATGTCAGATAGAGCACTAATCTCCAGGATATATAAAGGACTCAAAAAACTTAACACACACACACAAACAACAACAACAACAAACAATCCAATCAATAAATGGGCTAAAGAGCTGAACAGATACTTCTCAGAAGAAGATATATATTCAATCAAGAAATATATGAAAAAAATGTTCAACATCTCTAGTAATTAGAGAAATGCAAATCAAAACTACTCTAAGATTTCATGTCACTCCAGTCAGAATGGCAGTTATCAAGAATACAGACAACAATAAATGTTGGTAAGGTGGGGGAAAAGGCACACTCATACATTGCTGGTGGGACTGCAAATTGGTGTAACCAATATGGAAAGCAGTATGGAGATTCCTTAGAAAACCTAGAATGGAACCATCATTTGACCCAGCTATCCCACTCCTTGGTCTATACCCAAAGGACTTAAAATCAGCATAATATAGTAATACATCCACATCAATGTTTACAGCAGCTCAATTCACAATAGCTAAACTGTGGAAGCAACTTAGATGCCCTTCAATATATGAATGAATAAAGAAACTATGGTACATATATACCCAATGGAATATTACTCAGCATTAAAAGAGAATAAAATTATGGCATTTGCAGGTAAATGGATGGAGTTGGAGAATATCATGCTAAGCAAAGTAAGCCAATTCCCCCCAAACCAAAGGCTGGATATTCTCTCTGATAAGTGGATGCTGATCCATAACAGGGGACGGAGCATGAGAAAAATGGAGGAACTTTGGGCAAGGGGATGGAGGGGTGAAGAGGGAATATGGGGGCAGGAAAGACGGTGGAATGAGATGGACATCATTACCCTAGGTACATGTATGACTGCACTTATGGTCATACATGTGTACACATCGTGTACAACCAGAGAAATGAAAAGTGTGCTGCAGTTGTGTACAATGAGTCAAAATGCATTCTGCTGTCATGTAGACCTAATTAAAATAAATAAATTTTAAAAAGAGGAGAGAGTAGAAGTGAACTGAGATCTTATACTCTTTTCTGAATATTGTTAGAACAACTATTTTAAAAACCTCTATATTTTAAAGTATAATGTAGTTGTGTGCCAAATCAGTGAAGAAAGGATTGTTTATTAAATAAAGATAATGGAAAAGTTGTTTAGCTAATTTTAAACAAATAAAATTAATTCTTTATTTATAGCATGTATAAAAAAATTAGGTGGAAAATCATGGCAGACAGTGTTGCCTTCCCAAAATTCATTCCCCTTTCTTTAATAAAAGAATTTGATTGTTCAGGGTGGCAATATGCTCAGAGGAAAATATCATTTCTTCAAGATTCCTTGCTCTAGTTGGCTACATGATATAGTTCTGGCCAATGAGAAATCTAACAAATAGGGTTTCCAGGAAAGATACTGACTTCTCAGTAAAATAGATGGGTTCAGATGATATGCAGCTTTCATATTTTGCTTTCTTTTTCTTTTTAAATAAACTTCATAGGTGATGTGTATTGTAGCATTCATTTTGTGAGCATTAGGAAAAGCTTAATATTAAGGATAGTGGAACAGAAATGTGGAGTGAGCCTGGATTCTTGAAGACCTCAGAAGTCTACCCAAACAGCCCTGAACTTATTACCTCAGAAGAAGGAACCCCTATGTTTTTTAACTCTGGATTTTTTAGTGGTGCATTATAATTATAAATAATAGTGGATTTGTTGTTATATATTTGCACACAATATAACAATATAATTTGGTCAGTTTACTTCCCCTTTCCCTCCTTTTCTCAGGCCCCCTTCCATTCTTCTGCTGGTCTCCCTTCTATTTTCATGAGATCTCCTCCCATCTTTTTATTATTTTTTTTCCATTTTCCTCCTCTCTGACTACATTCGAGTCTTGACTTTTTGGTTTTGGCTTATTTTGCTTAATATAATGTTCTCAAGTTCTGTCCATTTCCCTGAAAATGATATTATTTCATTCTCCTTTATTGTCAAATAAAACTCCATTGTGTGTGTGTGTGTGTGTGTGTGTGTATCACATTTTATTCATCCATTAATCTATTGATGAAAACACCTAGGCTGGTTCAATAATTTGGCTATTGTGAGTTGTGCTTCTATAAACATGGGTATGCATGTATTGCTATATTATGATGATTTTAATTCTTAAGGATAAATACTGAGGTGTGGAATAGCTGGGTCCATATTTGGTGGTTCCATTTCTAGTCTCTTGAGGAACCTCCATGTGGATTTTCACAATAGTTGGTACTGATTTATAATCTTACCGACAGTGTAAAAGCATGGGACCCCTATTTGTTAAAGCACTATAAGTAGGGTTGGAATACAGCAGATTGCAAATTCTGACTGACACAAAAATAATTCAATTACAGGAAAAAGATAATACAGGGGGCTGGGGTTGTGGCCCAGCGGTAGCGCACTTGCCTAGCATTCGTGAGGCACTGGGTTCGATTCTCAGCACCACATACAAATAAATAAAATAAAGGTCCATCAACAACTTAAAAAATATTTTTAAAAAGAATAATATAGGTGAATATTTACTAAATCCTTGGTTATAAAAGATCATTCTAATATAAAAGTAAAAAATATGTAAAGTCATTGAATATTTGATCTTACAAAAAGTAAAATTCTTATATGTCAAAACAATAGTATAATAATATCAGTATAAAGGGAAAATAAACAATAAACTAAAAAACCAGCTTTCTGAGACACTTCAAGAAAATTCTCCTCAAGTCTTATTGGTCTGAAATGGCCTAAATCCTCAATATGTTAAGAGTTTTTACAAATAAAACATAAAAATCTATATTTTTAGAAAATTACCCCAACTCCATCTCAGTTATGATAATTGTGTTGGGATGACTCACAGCCAAGTTCTGGGAATGGGTATGTGACATAGGGTGTCTATCTAGAAAATCTGATACCACCAGTTTACTTGTTAGTCCAGGGCTGGGCCAATGATTTCAGCAAGGCTGCAGAACACTTTGGTGGTTGCTTAACCAGCATTTAGTTTTCTTTATTTTATTTTTTTATTCTTGAACAGAATCCCAATTGAACTCATGTTTCTATTGTTGCAAATAGTACTCTATTATATATTGAATATCCTCTCAATATATATTCAGCCCTTCTTCTATAATAGTAGAACCCAGATTTGTATCTGGACTCATAGTTATCTGGAATTAAGTCTACATTTTGTAGCTTCCCTGAGTCAGATTTTGCCAAGTGACTAAGTTCTGTCCAATGGTATGTAGGCAGAAAAGCATTATGTAACTTCCAAGATATATCCTTAAAGGAGAAGTCAGTCTATGTCTTTGCACTCCTTTGTCCTTGGTGTCTGAAAGTGGATATGATGGCTGTCGCTGCAAAGCAATCTTGGTCCATGTTGAGGATGGCAAAGCGTTGAGATAGAAGGAGAAAGCCTGGGTGACTTTGCTGCCATATCAGTATACTGCCTTCAAACTTGATTTACCTTCTAGCTTGTTAAATCCCCTGTTATTTTAATTTTCTGCATTGGGGAGATGAATTTGATCTTTATTGATAGCTCTCTTCACTTCTACACAGTCCACGTGTCAAAAGAAATCTCACACCATCTCTAACTCTACATGTAAGCTTGCACAATATATTTACTCTCATCCTTTTTTACTAATTATTGATACAGGAATGGGCCTGCGGCCCATTTCAGACTAATAAGACTTGAGGAGAATTTTCTTGGAGTGTCTCAGAAAGCTGTTTTTCTTCTGGTAGTTTTTTTGAGAGTAATAATCCTCTTTCTGTTCTGATAGACGTTTTGTGCATGGATATGGGTATAGAGCTATTTTAGCTAGCTTACTGTCAGGCTGAGGATGAAGTCACATGGAAGAGAGCAGAGCCAAAGAAATCATGGTAACACTGAACATGAGTCAAGTCAACTATGAAGCCCACCCCACATCTGAATTTCCAGTTACATCAATAATTTTCCTTATTGTTTAAGTAAAAAAAAAATAGATCCAAGTGATTTATAGGAATAGCATAGTGGTTAAAAGTATGAGCTTTAGAGTCAAATGACCTGGGTATGAATCCCAAGTATGCCAGTTCTTAGCTAGAGTATGTGGACAATAATATTACCAAGCTGAATACTCCATGTAACATACTTAGCACAAACTCTGGCACATAGAAAGCATTCAGAGAACACTATTATTGTTAGCAGCATTAGTATTCAAATTGGTGAGAAAAATATGAGCTATTAAAAAATCATGTTGTGACAAATAACTGGTTGCTTGGAAGAAAGAAAAAAATGCCATTCTAATAAATTCAAAATTACATTAGAGAATATATATGGAAAGTAAAATAAAAAGATATGGGTGAATTTGTCATCTGAAGCTAAGAGATATTTTTAAAGCATAAAATAAAAAACATGCGCAATGAAGGAAGATTTGAAATAGGTTTGAATATATAAAATTTAAAAAGATTCAGTGTACGAGAAATGCATACCATTGCCCTACTATACCCATCCCCTTCAAAGAGACATTTTCCTAAACTCAGAAGGTCATTTCAGTAATAGGTAATATGCATACTGGCTTGACCCACATCATGGTCTCTCTCTTACAAAAATGAAATAAATGATAAAAGCTCTAATTGCTGCTGTTGGATTTTGAAAAAAGTTATATAAGTTTGGGACTTGGGTACATGTTTTGAGTCATGGAAAGGGAAAATCAGCAGAGACAAATAACCTGAAGAAATGTAACCACAAAAGTTGGAGCTGAATAGGAGCTAATTTTTTTTTTTTTAGCTCTTATGCGTCAGTCTAAAGTTCAAAGGCTAAATAATTGCATAAAGTTGTAAGATTAGTGAATGGGAAAATAAGAATTCAAGTTTGACTCTAGTGGTCTAGTGGTCGACACTTTCTTTTTTTTTTTTTTTAGGTACTGGGGATTAATCCCAGGGGTGCTTAACCACCAAGCCATATCCCCAGTATATTTTATTTAGAGACAGGGACTCAATGAGTTGCTTAGTGTTTTGCTTTTGCTGAGGCTGGATTTGAACTTGTGATCCTCCTGCCTCAGCTTCCCCGTGTCTGGGGTAGTAGATACTTTCAAGCACTGTGTGGTATTTTCTCTATTAAAGCCATTGTTTTTTGTATGATCGTTTTCCAGGAGCTATATGTCAAATCTGCCTCTTCCTGTGTTGGTAAGGATTCTCTCTGCTTTGACAAACAAGGCCAAAATAGGCAAAATTTATGAACAGTAATATTATTTCCTCTTTTAAATTGACATATGAGGGTACCCATAAATAGATAGGCTAGTCATTTCTAGTTCCTTTATAAGTTTCCTAATACCACAAACTTGATGGCTTGAGACAACAGAAATTTATTCTCTCACAGTTCTGGAGGACAAGCCAGGCATGGTGGCATTACACTTTTAATCCCAGTGACGTGGGAACCTGAGGCAGGAGGATTTTGCAAGTTCAAAGCCAGCCTCAGCAATTTAGAGAGCCCTTAAGCAACTTAGTGAGATCCTGTCTCAAAATAAACATAAAATAAAAGGACTGGGATGTGGCTCAGTGTTTAAGCACTCTTGGGTCCAATCCCTGGTACCAACAATAACAATAACAACAACAAAACAACAACCAAACATACAACCTCTTCCCCAAAACAAACAAACAGAAAACTCCCCAAACTCCAAAATCAGTTCTGGAAGCTATAATTCCAAAAGTAAGTTATCAGCATGAACATTTTCTCTCCAAGGGCTCTTAGATGGAACCCTTCTTTGTCTCTTTCTCATGTCTGCTAGCAATCTTTGGTGTTCCTTGGCTTGTAGATGCTGCACTCTGAATGCTACCTCCATCTTCACATCTCTTTTTCCTCTGTGCCTTCTCATTTTCTGTCTGTCTTTTTTAGTCTTCCTATAAGGACACTTGCCATTGCATGTTCTCCCAGTCAGATAATCCAGAATGATTTCATGTTCAGATCTTAATTACATCCACAAGGATACTTGTCTGTGTAGGGTCACATTCACAGGGTCCAGGTGGACATGTCTTTTGGGGGTTACACTTTTGTAGTTTACTATACCCTCCTTAATGGTGATAAAGATATTGACAGTGTTATTTAATGTGTTTGTTCAGGTGGGAACAGAGATGCAGAAGCAGGAGACTATGAGAAGTCCTAATCCGAATTCCTGTAGTGGTGACTTTTTTTTACCATTTTTGGGAGCTCAGTGCATTCCATTTCCCATCCTTAATTGAACCTTTTACTCAAGGTACAAAGAAGGGTCCTAAAAGGTTTTTCAGGAAAAAAAAGGAGAGGAAGGTGAGAGGAAGGGAAAAAAGAAGGGAGAAAGTTAGGAAAGGAGAGAAAGACATGGCAGAAAACTTCCTGAAAAATCCATAACATAGATACATGGTTTAAAAAAAGTATGAAACTTATCAGGCAAGGGTCAAGTCCAGATGAAGATTGTTGAAAAATTGTTAGCTTTTATTATGAAGATTATGCATGAGGTACACTATAATACAACTAATTATGGCTGCAACTGTCATTGGTTTTCATTATAACTATATTTCATCTCTCAAAGTTCATGACCTGCTATTGATCTGCAAATCTTTAAACCAATATTTCTTAAATTCAGTGACAGCATAAGCTTTTTGGACCTAGTCTAGGAATTCCCAGGAGAAATGGGGAGGGAATGTATTTGGAAGAGGCTCAAGTCCCACAGTATCAACTGAGTGAGCTGTCACTGAACTATTAGTTACTAAATCTCTTTAAAGCCCAAACTAATATGGGGTGGGAAGACATTTTTCCAAATCTAAACTGGCTATTCAGGTGAAGATGGACACCAACTCACCAGGAAACTCTGCCTAAAGGAGGCAAGCTCTGAACTCTACTTTGATGAAGGAAGTGAAGAAAGGATCAGGAAGGTGGGGAAATGGTTTATACAAAGATGAAGGGCTGGGGCTGGGATGGTGGCTCAGCAGTGGAACACTCGCTTAGCATGGGCGGGACCTGGATTCGATCCTCAGCACCACATAAAAAATAAAGGCATTGTGTTGTGTCCATCTACACCTAAAAAAATAAATATTAAAAAAAGATAAAGGACTACTTGTACATTGCTGGTGGATCTACAAATTGTTGTAACCATTCTGGAAAGCAGTATAGAGATTCGTCAGAAAACTTGGAATGGAACCAACATTTGACCCAGTAATCCTACTTCTTGATATGTACCCAAAGGATTTAAAATCAGCATACTAGAGTGACACAATCATATCAATGTTTATAGCAGCTCAATTCATAGTAGATAAGCTATGGGATCAACCAAGGTACACTTCAACAGATGAATAGGTAAAGAAAATGTGGTATAAACATTACTCAGCCTTAAAGAAGAATGAAATTATGGCATTTTCTGGAAAACGAATGGAATTGGAGATTCCATTAGATCAACACATTCCATTAGATTAACACATAGTTAGACATTTTAACTACTAAAGTGAGTTCATTCTTGAGATGGGAGCAGCATCTTTTTTTTTTTCATGCTAAATGAAATAAGCCAGTCCCCCAAAACCAAAGGCTGAATATTCTCTCTGATATGGAGATACTGACCCATAATAGGCAGAGGGGAGAGAAGGGAAGTTCGCCAGACTGGACAAGGGGAAGTGATGGGGGGGGGATAAGAATGGGAAAGACAGTAGAATGAATCAGACATAACTTTCCTATATTCATATATGAATGTGGCCAGTGTAACTCCACATCATGTACAACCACAAAAATGGAAAGTTATACTCCATGTATGTGATGTCAAAATACATTTTACTGTCATGTATAACAAAAAGAACAAATTAAAAAAAAAAAGAAAGTTGCTAACACGCCAAGAAGAAAGTTATTAGCATTTTCCACACAACCATTCACTATCAGAAGTAAAAATTTTGTCATTTTATATTTTAATATTCATTAAAAAAAGATTAGGGGCAAGGCCAAATGAGGCTGTGAGAAGCTAGTAGGACTAGAAAAATAATAGCCAAGTTCATCATGTTTTCTCCTTTATGAAAGTACAGCCTTATAAGTACCTACTTAAAGCTCTTTGGCCAGATACGTTATGAAATTCAGAACTATTTTTGGATTTAGAAGGGAGTATGTTGGGAGGCATCCTGTAAACAAACACATTATAATTTCTGCATTTAAACATTTTGAAAATTCACAGAGATTTTTTAAAAAGGCCTTGCTTTACCAGGCATGGGGGTACTCATCTGTAATTCCAGCTGCTCTAGAAGCTGAGACAGGAGGATTACAAGGTCCAGATCAGTCTGGGCAACTTAATGAGACTGTCTTAAAAAAAAATTAAAAAGGAATGGGGGTGAAGTTTAGTGCTTCCTTAGCCTGCATTAGGCTCTGGGTTGAATACCCAGTACTGCCAAAAAAAAAAAAAAAAAAAAAAAAAAAAAAAAAAAAACAAACACCAAACAAAAAACAAAACAAAACAAAACAAAAAAACCCAAACCAAAAAAGCTTTGCCTCAATTCAGCTTAAATTAATTATGTAAAGTTATTATGAAAGTAAAATTCTTAGTTTTAAGATTTCTTTTTTCTTTTCTTGCCCTCATGGGTTTTGGGATTTGGGGATTTTGGAATTTCAGATAAAGACTGTGAATTGGTCCAGACTCATTAAAGGAATGCTGGAACATATTAAAAAGAGAAAAAAAAAATCTCTCAGGTTCATACCATTCTAGCCAACATCAGTGCATGTAATTAAAATCTGTTTCCTCTTCACAGATACTGTTCTTATACATTTTTTATCACATAATGCCAATTAGTTTGTGTGAGGAAACCTATGCTTTTGGTTCTATGTATAATATATTTAGAAGTTTCAGAAAGCTGTAAATAGCAAAGCCCTCTAAAAATCCAGATTTTTATTGTTTTAAAAAACGTTTTGTGAGTGAAAAGACCTGGTCAAAGTGAAATAAACAACATGCAGCAAGTTGTTAAAATTTGACTTTTTCTGCTCTAGTTTCATCTGAGTTCAAAGGCTAAGAACACCAGTAATTGGCAAATGCCTTCTTATTCTATTTGTACACTTGCACGGGACACAGTAATGCAAACAAATAAGTAAACACGCAAAATCAAAAAATTGGTTTGCAACACTTAAACCCTCAACCACCCCAGGGGAATCAAGGGGTTGAAGTTGAGGTCAGAGAGGATGGGAGTCAGAGAGAAGGAATTAGCAATGTCTCATTGATCTTCCAAGAAAGGGTAGGGGCTTCTCCTCATGTCAATTCTTGATTCTGCAATCTGTAAGAGGAACTTTAAAGAGACCTTTGAGAACCTGACTCCAGGAGTCTGAGGGACACGGAGAAGAACTGGGAGTTGACCCAAATTGAGAGACTGCAAGTGCAAATTGCGTTGTACACAGGGAACTTTCTCCTGTGTGTGGGCTGAAATGTAGTCTTCACTCTGTTCACCACCCTATGGGCCTCCTCCCAGGGCTCATCCCTTCTCTCCTGGGGCCATTTTCAATCTAGTCCAAAAGGACATCTTGAAATGTGATTGTGTTTTCCCTGTATTTTCTGAGGGAAATAACATAAACAACTCCTGTCAAATGTCAGAAAGAACTACTAATAAATAGTCCATACTCCATGAGGGACCTCCAAAGAACCTGTGAAAGGAATGGATTTGATCATCCACCCCATGATCAGAAAGGATAAGTTCTCAACCTCTGCCAGGACCAGAGACCAAAGCTCTACTTGCCCAGTTCTAGCCAAGGAAGACTTTTCCTACTTCTATTTTTTCTTCTCTGCATCCTCCCTTTTCCTTTGGCCTAAGAAAGGCTAGAGGGAACCTGATGAGTAAAGAGGAGATCTGAGAAGGAGGAAAAGCTGAACACATTTCTCTTTCCTACTTGGGTTTCTTACCAAGAACAGGTTCCAGCTTTATATGGGGAGAAGCTTTTGTTAAAAAGTTAGATTACAGGGCTGGGGTTATAGCTTGGTAGCAGAGTGCTTGCTTAGCACGTGTGAGGACATGATCCTCAACACCACATAAAAAAAATAAACAAATAGAATAAAGGCATGCTATCCATCTACAACTACAAAAAATAAAAAAATAAAAGTTAGATTAACACATGGTTAGACATTTTAACTACTGAAGTGAGTTCATTCTTGAGATGGGAGTAGCATCTTTTATTGTCCCCGAATGACCAGAAAAATGTTGCTATCTGCCCTAGATCACACTGGTCCAGAGGAGAGCAGGCTCTCATGGAGCAGGTTTGGACAGGCAGTGGGAGGAAAGCATCATGATTTTTTTTTTTCTGATGAAATCCTACAAGGTCTACTTATCCAGCTACCAGTTAAAAAAAATTCTGCCAGAGTGAGCTTCATTAAATAAAATTAATCAGTGAATAAGTGTACTATAATAATATGTAACCATAAAAAAGTGAGGTGATTAGAAGCCTAAATGCCTGTGCCCAAGGTCAACTTTTGGTTTATTTGTAGAGAATGGAGTCATTGCAGTAAAATAGATAGATTGCAGTTAGCTTTCTCTTCTGGGAATTTTTAGACCACAAAGAAACAGAGCTATGGGGCCCATATTTTCTGAAGCAAAATGTGGAATGAGGAGTCTGACACGTATGAGTGTAGACGTGGTGATAAATAGGACAGAATGTTTGCAATTAGCTCTGTCCCAGAAACGCTGGGACTTAGCCACTGTAGAAACAGCAAGAGCCAGAGAGCTGGCAAGGAAGTTATGCACTGGGGCTTGTTAGCTGAGCTGAAGAGGTCAAAGGGAGGCTTTGGTGCTTTTGTTCATCTTCTCCCCACCCTCCATCCTCAACTGTTTTGCGGAGATTTTAAAATGATTTCCATTTCAAAGGCGTATTTTTAGCTTCTTTAACTGAATGCTCAGAAGAAAGTGTAAAGGATTGAAAAAGCTTCATTTCTGCCTTCCTCCAGACTTTTAGAGTGATCCCAGGCAAATGAGCCACATCCTCTATTGAGTGAGCACCAATTTGAGGTTCAACATGCTTCCATGGCTTTGAGGCTGGATACACATCCTGGATCCCGCCCCACATTTCTTTATGGCTCTTTCTAAAAAATCTGTCCTTAAAGCCTCATCTCTGTAGTGTTTTGGGTTGAGTCAAGTTCTAAAGATAAATCCATCTGCCTTCTCCAGGCTCTGGAGCACCTGAGGTGTCATCGTTAAGTGTTAAGACAACTTTACAATCCAGGGATAATTGAAGCAACGGAGATGGATGGAATTGCCCAGGAAGAGTGTTGAGTGGACAGAGAAGTGGGTTTAGGATAGAAGAATCCCCAGGGAAACCAACAATTAAGGTTGGGGAGATGAAGAGAACCCTAAAAGAGATTAGTAGACCTGACAGAGGAAATCCAGGGGAATGTTTTGGCTGAAGACAAGGGAGGAGTACATGGTGTCGTAATAATACAAAATGTTCCAGAGATAAGTTTGATAAAACCTATTACCAAAATTTACAAGATAACTTTTGCAAGAACATTTCCAGGCTGGTATGGGACCTATGTGTAACAGAATGTGAAATGTGGTTCCTCCTATTGCCCTAGAATATCAGCACCTCTCTGAAGGCAAAAATAAAGGGATAGATTTGAAGAGTCTTCAGAGTCGAAGGGTGGGCCCAAACCAGTCCTACCAACATTACCTAACCATCCATGGCCAGCCTAAATAGTGCATGGAGGGGGAAGATAGTCAGTGTCTGTATGTCTGTCTACCAAGACTTAGAGGAAGCAGTTGCATCTCCCTGAGCTCAAACCACATGATAAATACTTCAAAAACATTATCTGGAGAACTTTTCAAGTGTCCCCTGTAGTTCCAAAACTGGTGTTTGACTCACATCTGGAAGTCTAAAGGCAACCCTGAGGACAAAGCTGAGTATATTGTGGGATCAATTATGTCTAGGAATGGCATTCTTCCCGGAGACCAAATGTGGATCCTGTGGTAGAGGGCTGGGCTGGAGCACCTGCTCAGGGATGGTGGAATGGACAGGATCAAGAACATGGGGCTGATCAAAGCCCTGGAGCTGAGAAGAAGGCCAAACCTAGAGGAGGTACTTCTCTCCCCTAGGAAACTGGTATCGGGATGACTGTGTCTCCTGCAGGTGATCTCTAGAGAATTCATGACAAAGCCCCACCAAATATACTTTCATATCTCCTCCAAGTCACTAGACACCTAGGATGGGGAATTTTTTTTAATAATTGCAAAATTTGAAAGATTAGTACACATGACCTATATTTATTTTTTTTCTTTTTTCCCCCTGAGCCCTTTGAGGGTAATTGCTGTAATTGAGGTCACTGCTGACCTCATATCCTATCACCCTTGAGTGCTTTAGTGTCCACGTCTTACACATAGGGACATTGTTGTACATAAGCACAACATAATAATCAAAATGAGGAAAGTAATTCATTAGTTTCTTAGGATTGTTATAGTAATTTTTGGAAAACCGACTGCTTAAGATAAGAGAAATTTATTCTCTCACAATTCTGGAGTTAAGTAGTGTGAAATCCAGGTATTGGCAGGGTCGTGCTCCAGGGGAGGATCTTTCCTTGCTGTTAGCTTTCCTAAGGATTTATCACTTTGCTCTAATCTGTGCCTGTGGCCTTCTCCCCTCTATTTCTTCTCCTTCCCTTTTATAAGAATACTTGCCATTGGATTTAGCACCCACTTAGGTAATCCAGAATGATCTCATCTCAAGATCCTTAGTTAAATCTGCAAAGACTTTTTCTAAGTAAGTTCGTATCTGTAGGTTTGTTGAATTAGGAAGTGGATACCTTTTGGGGGGCCACCAATTAACCTACTATAGTAATATTGATATATCCTGTCATTTAATTCCACAGACCCCTTCCAAGTTTTGGCATTTGTCTAAATATCTTTTAGAGCAAAAGGATCCAATCAATGATTATGTGTTACATTTAGTTGTCATCACTCTTCAAATTCCTTCATTTTTTTTTTTTTTTTTTGGTGGTGCTAGGACCTCACACATGCTAGGCAAGAACTCTACCACTGAGTTACATCCCCAGTCCAAATTCTTTTAATTTTAAACAATTGCTCAATCTTATTAAAAAAATTTTTTTGTTGTAGGTGGACACAATACCTTTATTTTGTTCATTTATATGAGGTGCTGAGGATTGAATCCAGGGCCCCACATGTGCTAGATGAGCACTTTATGGCTGAGCCACAACCCCAGCCCTAATTACTCAATCTTTCTTTGACTTTCGTGACCTTGATGTTGTTGAAGAGTACATTCAGTTATTTTGAACAAACTGTTATGCTAGGACTGGTTGACACTGGATCATAAGAACTGACTGTTAAATGCTCACAAATTTTTCAAGCAAGCTGACATCACATGGTTATGGCTATCATGGGAATATTTACACTATGGAAATGCTACAAGTGAGGTTTTAACTTTTTTCCTTTCCAGAGAGCTAGTTGCTAAACATTTATCAGTATACTACAGATGAATGTCCTTCAGTTTGGATTTGTTTGATGTATCCTTGTGATTTGATTTGGGCTATGCATTTTTGGAAGAATTACAGAAATAATTCTGTGTTCTTCACATTCCATCCCATTGGGTAACACATGATTTCAGTTTATTCCATTACTTGTGTTGTTAATTAATCTTGATCATTTGATTCAGGTTGTATCTATCATGTTCTCTCCACTGTGAAATTACTCTTTTCCTTGTAATCAAGAACTATTTTATAGAGTAGTACTTTTTTGTATGATTTTAACTATCTTTAAATACACAGTTCAATGGCTTTTAGTATACTCCTACTGTTGTGCAATCATTACCATTATCCATTTCCAAAACCCTTTTTTTATGTTGCAAAATGGAACTTTTTATTCATTAAACCGTAACTGTTCATTCTCTCCTTCTCCCAGATCCTGACAACCACCATCCAACATTATACAAATTTGACTACTCTAAGTATCTTATATGACTGGATTAATATAATTTTCATCTTTTTGTGACTGGTTTATTTTATTTTTCATGATATTGCCAAGGTTCATCCATGTTGTAGTATGTGTTAGTATTTCCTTCCTTTTCAGACTAATATTACATTGTACATATGTACTATGTTTTGTTTATCCATTTATCTGTCAATGGATGCTTGGGCTGCTTTTATGTTTTAGCTATTTTGAATAATGCTTTTGTGAATAAGGGTGTACAAATATCTCTTTGAGACCTTGCTTTTGACCTTTGAGTATTGTGTTAGTCAGCTTTTTTGTCACCAAGATCAAAATACCTGACAAGATCAACTTGAATAGGAAAAGTTAATTTGGGGCTCATGGTTTCAGAGATTCATTCTGTGGTCACCTGACTCCATTGCTCTGGGCCTGAGGCAAGGCAAAATATTATGGTGGAAGGGTGTGTTGAAGAAAAACTTATCAGTTCATGGCAGTCAGGAAGCAGAGAGAGGGAGTAAGGAGTCAGGGACAAGAATATAGTCCCCAAGGGGTAATGTGAGTGAGACAGTGCAAAAAAGTACCACTCTACAAAATATATTGATTATAAGGGAAAGAGAGTAATTTCGCAGTGGAGGAACATGATCAATACCATCTGAATCAAATCATCAAGGTTAATTTACATCATCAGTAATGGAATAACTCCCAGTGATCTACTTCCTCCAGTCATGCCCCACCTGCTTATAGTTACCAGCAGTAATCCATTGAAATTATTAGTTCATCAAATGAATTATTCTGCCAGTTAGGTTACAGTTCTAATATCTCACCTCTGTACATTCTGAACATTCCTGCATTGTCTAACATGATCCAAACCATAACATTTTGCCTCTGGCTTCCAAAGGCTCATGTCCATCTCACATTGCAAAATGCATTTAGTCCATCTCCAAAAGTCCCCACAGTCATAACGATTATAGCATTGCCCAAAAGTCAAAGTTAAAAATCTCATCTGAAACTCCAGGCAAACTTTTGGCTGTGAGCCCTGTAAAGATCAAAAGCAAGTTACCTATATATATTATATAATGATCCAGAGTAAATAATCTCATTTTAAAACAGAGGAATAGGGAATATAAGAAAGAAAAAAAAATGAGATCAAAGCAAGACCAAAACCCAGCTGGATAAACAAGTCCTGTAGTTCCATGTCCAGCATTTGGGGCACGTGTTGGTGAGATATGATCTCCAAAGGGTTTGGTAAGTCCTGCTCCTATGGCCTTGCTGGTTGCATCCCAGATAGCCTCTCTTTTATGCTGGCTGTCCACGGACAGCAGTGTTCCTTGGAAGATGTTCCACATTACTGACATTTCTTAATTATGCAGGTCTCCACTGTAGCTTTGTCATCATTTTCACAGCTTCATGTATCATCCTCTCAGGGGCTGACCACAGAGATTACAATCCTGCTACACTTTGCTTGGTCTCTCAGGCCTTCCTTTGAAATCTAGGTGGGATCCTCTAAGAACCCCTAACTCCAGTGTTCTGCATTCCTGCAGAACCAACACCACATGGAAGATGCCAAAGTCTGTCACCAGCTTGAGCAGCATCTGGGCAGCCTCTTGGACCATGGTTATAGTGGCCTCTGAATGCTTGGGAAATTGAGCACAGTGAAACCAATCCTGGGAAGCACTTTTCTAAGTACTCCCAGGTGAGCAGGCTGCCCCCATGGTTTCTCTCTCTCTCTCTCTCTCTCTCTCTCTCTGTGAGTGTGTGTGTGTGTGTGTGTGTGTGTGTTGGGGGGTGGTTTACTGGGGATTGAACCAAGAGGCACTTAACCACTGAACTATATCCCTAGAGCTGGTTTTATATTTTATTTTGAGACAGGGTCCTGCAAGGTTGCTTAGGGTCTCACTGTGTTGCTGAGGCTGGGTTTGAACTTGGGACTGTCCTGCCTCAGTCTCCCAAGTCACTGGGATTACAGGCATGTTCTACCATGCTTGGCTCCCCTTGGTCTCTTAAATTACATTTCTGATTTTATACCCTTGAAGCTGCCATAGGTATGGTCCTGATTCCTGAGATGCCATCAAGGCATCTTTTCTATTGCTCTGTGCAAAGTACTTAGTTTCTTTTCAATGAGAGTGATATCTTTAGCAACCACCTCTTCCTTGACCTCAAGTTTATAAGGACTTTTTTGGCCAACCTGTAAATTTTTAAAATATTTCTTCTCTGCTTTATGCTCCTGATTATCATAGTAAACCAGGCTAAAAGCTTCTAGCAATACATATGCCAGTGCCTGAATGCTATATTGCTTTGAATTTCCTCTACCAGATTAATTAGTCCATTACCTCTAAATTTAGCCTCACAGAAAGTCATAGGACATGGGTGAAATGTGGACAGCTTCTTTGACAGAATATAACATGAATGGCCTCTAGTCTATCTAATTCCCAATGAGTCTATTCTTATCTGAAACCTCATGAGCACAGTCATTACTGTCTGCATTCCTATGGACATTCTGGTCTTCTGATTTTCCACCAGGATCACCCATTAAACTTTGCTTATAGTATTCTAAGGCTTCTCCAGCAGGCATCTCCAAACTTTCCCAAACTCCTCTCACAAGCCAGTTCTAAAGGTGTAAACCACATGGTAAAGTTAGTCACAGCAATGGCCCCATTCCCAGTACCAATTTATGTTAGTCATTTTTTTGTTGCAGTGACCATTTAAAATACCTAACAAAATCAATTTAGAGGAAGAAAAGTTTATTTTGGGTTCATGGTGTCAGAGTTTCAGTCCATGGTCGACCAACTTCATTGGTCTGGGTTTGAGGTGAGGCAGTATATTATGGCAGAAGGACATGGTGGAGGAAAGCTGTGTAGCTCATGGCAGCCAGGAAGGAGAGAGAGGGGGGTGGGCGGAGAGAGAAAGAAGGAGGAGGAGGAGAAAAGAGAAGGAGAGAAAAGAGCCAGGGACAAAATATAAACCACAAGCGTGCAGTGACTTTCTTTCTCCAGCAACACCTCACCTACTAATAGTTACCACTTAGTAATCTATTCAGATTATTAATCTATCAGATGGTTTCATCCACCAATTAGGTCACAGGTCTCATAATCTAATCATTTCACCTCTGAACATTTTGAAAGTTCCTGCATTGTCTAACATGATCTTTCTTTCTTTTCTTTTTTTTTTGGTGGGAGGGTACAACTTTTATCCAAGTCATAACAAGTATATATATTCAGAAATAGAATTTCTGGATTATATGGTAATTTTATTTTAATTATTGAGGAAGTGCTGTACTGCTTTTCATAGCAGCTTCACTATTTTATATTCCCATTAGCAGTAAACAAATTTTCCAAATTCTCTACATTCTTGACAATTCTTTTGTCTTATCTGAAACCTCATGAGCACATGAGGTTTTCCTTTCCCTTTTCCTTTCCTCTTCATTGTTTCCTTCCTTTATTTATTTATTTATTTTTGCAGTACTGAGCATTGAATATAGGGATATTTTACCTGTGAGCCACATCCCCAGCCCTTTTTATTTATTTATTTTTTATTTTGAGAGAGGGTCTTGCTAAGTTGCTGAGGGTCTTACCAAGTTGTTGAGGCTGACCTTGAACTTGTGATCTCCCTGCTGCTTCCTGAGTTGCTGAGAGTATAGCTGTATGCTACTAAGCCCAGATCCTTATTTTTTGATAGCAGCCATTCTATGGGTGGGAGTCAAATTAGAATGTAATGCAATCCACTATTGTCATGTATGTAAGAACTAATAATAAAAAAAGATATGGGAGTCAAATTCTCATTGTAGTTTTGATTTACATTTTCTTTATGATTAGAGATGTTGAAGCATCTTTTCAAGTGGGCATTTGTAAATCTTGGGAGAAATGTCTATTTAAGAAGCCCTTTGCCCATTTTTAAATTAGGTTTCTCACTTTTTTGTTGTCAAGTAGAGTAGTACTTTGAGACTATGTAAATATGTTGTTTCTTATTAAACTTTTACCACTTGTTTTAGTTCCCATCAATCCAATCCGTCCTTTAGACAAATATACATATTTTTTCTTTTTAACCATTATTACTGTGATGGTTGCTAATTGGTGATTTTACAATTTTGTTATTCCTTCTATATTTGTCATTTGACTTTCCACTATATGGAAAAGATTTCTCCTCTCTCCACTTATTTATACCATTATGAACTTTTTATTTTCCCATCATATATAATGAACTATCATCTATCATTGTTATTATTGTTTTAATACTCTAGTGGTTCCATATTTGGCTACTGGGATCCTACTGGTCTCTGTGTCCCAGTAATACATACCTATTATTCTTTGAGCAGATCTTTGTTTACTGGCAAAGCAAGATTTTTAGGCTCCTCTATACCTTTCCTTTCCCTGGAGTAATCTTTGCAAGAAGATTTGGTTTCTTTTATTGGAGAATGATATTTAGAAAATAAAATCTGGGAGCTAAGTATGTTCCCAGGTATCAGTGGACATAATGAGGGGAATATATGCATGAATATATGGTTACATGCATCTGTATTTCCATATTTGTCCATGTATATTAAACCAGTTCATACTCACACCACCAATTCTAGTACAATACCACAGGGTTCATTTTCTCCCTTTTCATATTTGTAACACCAACAGTGAATCTAGCTTCCCTTATCCTCAATATGTATTACTTGTTTGATTAATGTCCCCTGTAAGTGATCATTTTTCAGTAGTCATCTTCCCTCCTCATCCCACCTGGGTTCTTCAAGACAATGTGAGGCTACCTGTTTACCCTCTTCACATAATGAAGAATGGTCCCATCCCAAAGTCCAATAGTGTCCCCATCAAGAAGCCCTGACATGAAAATCTAGAAATAGAAGGAAAATAAGAAATTATGATATTTGCCAGCAAATAGATGGATCTGGAGACTATCATGCTGAGTGAATTGAGCTGGTCCCAAAAAACCAAAGGTTGAATGTTTTCTCTGATAGGTGGAAGCTAACCTACAATAACGAGGGTGGTGAAGGAAAGAATGGAAGTGCAGAAGATTAGACAATAGAGGGAAGGGAGAGGGGATAGCAAAGGAAAGAGAGTGGAATCAATCTGACATAGTTTTCCCATACATTATATGAAAACAACACAGTGAATCTCACCACCATGTACATCATAAGAATGGGACTCTAACTAGAATAAAATATATTCCATGCTTGTATAATTATATCAAAATGGAGTCTGCTGACATATATAACTAAAAAGAATCAATTAAAAAGTAAATTAGTTATTCAGTTAAAAAAAGAAGGGGAAATATGGCTATGTATCATTATCATAGTTTGAGAAAAGACATAAAATTAGAAATTTAAGTAATAGTAAGCCAATTTACCATCTACTCATTCAGGAAGAATGTGTTGTTTGCCAAATTTATTAGCACTGGAAATCAGAGATGAATGAATAAAGGGCCTGCATTTAAGGATTGAAGAGGCAAGCCACTGTGGTTGAAATGCTGGATTTCATTAGCTTTAAGGGGCAAGCAGTTGTAAGACACATAATTATTTGGTATACCAAGGAACAAAAAGACTACTAATAGAACATAACATGATTCTTATCCCTTAGAATTTTATTCTATACCCATTGGAAAAGTTCCTATAGACATATATACATATTTTTTCTTTTTAACCATGTATCATCCCACACATTCAAACAATACTTTTCAAACCAAAGCTATTCCCCCCATGCAATATTACCCTTTAGTATGAAGTATTTCTTGAAAGAGTGTTTTCCAAGTAACTGATACCTATTTGCAACTTTTGATAGTTGCATGTTTTTGATCTTTTAAGAAAGTATTATTGACAAATAGTAATGTCTTAATATTCATTAAATTCATTATATTTGATGTAATTAATACTTTGGATTTTTTGAACATCAATTCCAAAGGACTTGGGAATCTCTTTTTTCCTTTAGTTGTATCGCTGTGTGAATGTTTTCATACTCTCAGTAATAAAATAAAACAGAGGTTCATCTCTTTGTATTTTCCTTTGTTAGTTCTCATAAAGACCTTGGAATGAAATTTCAGTCATTTCTATATAAACAATATTTGCTTCATTAATGTCAAATTTATACCAGGCTCTTCTGAATCTATGCATTTCTTGTATGCAGTTGCTATTCACTTTGAGACTGAATCCTGGTGCAATTTTTAAAGAAATTACACTAGGTAGGTGTGTCTAACAACAACCACATAGTGCAACTCAATTGAAATATGACAGTATGAAGAGCAATGGCTATGTTTGCATGTATAGGTAATGACAACTATTCTACAACCACTGCTTAGCTGATAGTGAAGGTAAGATGCAATCTTTTTCAGATGCATCTCTTTCAGTGTTGTTAAATGTTAATAAATGTGCATTTTGAAATCAGTGAAACATGTCACAACCATAAACTTTCCTTGCTCTGATTCCACACTCACCAAGCAATGTTACAATGATAAACTTGGATTCTTTGGTTTCCTGATGTACTAGGCATTTGGAAGGCCTAGCAGAAGCAATATTTAGGGAAGGATATGCAAGTGATTTAGAGAGGTATCCTCTTAGTCATTTAACAGTCTATCTTCCTTCTGGTCTAAGACTGCCCTCCCTGTGGCCTTAACTGATGAGACCTGTTTCAATGACTATACCTCTCTAGGCTGCTCATTATGAATGGCTGGGAGGGAATGACTATTTTCTAATTAGCTAAACCAGTTAGATAGTCTTTCTTTGGGGGAATACTGAAGTTGAGAGACTGAAAGATCAAGCTAGTTGGCAATGTAGCAGAAATCAAAGGTGCATTGACAGTTGTTACACTGGGAAGGGGATTGGGGCATCCAGGTTGAACTTGCACCAAATGAAGCAGAGGCTAGTACAGAGAAAAGAAAGAGGAGCAGGCATTTTGAGAGAAACAGGTATAATGATGACACTCCTGGGAGATCCTTGGGTGGTATCATTTCTTGGAGGCTAGTCAACTGCAATTTTTCGTAAGTCCAGCCATCTCTCTTGGACTGAGACAGATGTGTGCCCCATGTGGACCAGTGAACTGGCAACTTTCAAAATTCTTTAAATGCTGTTCAACATTTATTTATATAAAGAGTAGAGGGAAAGGCCAATTTACTGATTCTAGAGATAAAGGATTTATTTTACACATTTATTATAAGGGAGTTCTTGAAATAGACATCTTCATGGAAAAATATTAAATATAAAACTCACAAAGTAAAACCAACAAAGTTATTAGTTTTTGACTTTCAGTTGACCGTGATGGCTGATTTTAGGCATGTGTTAGGTGGCTGTCTTAGGCATCATTATCTGTGTTTATAAGTTCATAGAGCCACTGAAAAAATTCTACAATAAATTCTACATCTGTGACTATAGTGATGATTATTCTTGATAGACCCTTAGCATTACCTTTGCTTGGCAAAATGATAGACATGGTTTTAAGGCTCTTTGTACATATTGCCAAGTTGCTTAAGACCAAATAAAAAAATAAAAGACTGGCCTTTGAAAAATCAATAGTGAAAATGAATTAACATGATTAAAAAGGGCTGGGGTTGTAGCTCAGTGATAGAGCTCTTGCTTAGCATATGTGAAACACTGAGTTCTATTACTTGCACTGCCCAAAAAAAAAAAAAAAAGTGAATAAAGGACCATACCCTTTCTTGTTAGTAGTATATGACAGGGCCCATCTCACATCTACTGTGCAGCATTAACAAAGTTTTCAACAATTGATAATTTTGTAGGCAAACCAAAGAGCCAAACAATAGTAACAGCCACAAAACACTAAATAGCAACAACCTTACACTGCACTGGTCTTTAGTGGTTATAATTTGAATTTATAAGTTTACTCCAAGATGGGACACATCTCTGTCCTCCGGGAGGAAGTCACCTATCCTGATAACAGAAATATTTTGTTTTTGGTTACCATCATAGAACCCTATTTTTCTTTTTAAAATTTTGTTCTAATCAATTTGGTACCACGTTAACTGTACAATATGCAGTTCAGAAGTGTACAATGAAAAGATTCTTTTCATTTCTTTTAATACTCTTGGGCTCATATTAGATATAGTATTCTGTAAATTGCTTTCCATTTAAACATACAATTTTTTGTGGTCACATATATAGCATTTGGATAATATTTCATTACGATTTGGGAGTCTGTTCCAAGAGGTGGGTATTTAGGTTGCTTGCAGCTTTTTTTATGACTATAAAGAATACAATAACAAAATGGCTCACGTTGTAATCTGAGCTCCAGGACAGGCACCTTAGCTTTTTTCATTCATTGCCATAGCCCTGGCAACTGGCAGAGTGCCTAGCTCAGAGTGGGCCCTCACTAAATATTTAAATTTGGTTTTTACTTTGTTAATTTCATATTTAGCTGAACTTCATGCCTTTTTCAAAGTCTGTAAAAGAAGCTGCAAATGAAATTGATTTACTTGTATTTGTTAGAAAAATTTTGCTACCATTTCAATGGTCAAGGTCATGGAAAAATAGTTCCCAGGATAAAATATATAAGTAGCGTATTAACACATGAAAGTGAAATTGGTTCATGAGTTCCAAGACTTTAATTAAATGTCTGTAACAGGGGTCCCTTTCATATAATAGGGGTCTACTTCATGCTTTTAATATAGAACTTACTGTTCAACTACTGGTGGCTTATTTTAAAACTGATATATATATATATATATATATATATATATATTTTTTTTTTTCCTCCTTCTTCTCCTTCTTCCCCTTGTCAACCATGAGGGAAACAAGAATAACATTTCTCTTGTCCTAAGCCAAGTTATCTGCCCTTCCACTCACTATCCACAAAAATAAAGAAATTTCAGATCTAGGAACTAAAAATACAGCTTTTTCAAGAACATGTTAAACATTAATTAGATACACTGATAATGAAACCTGGAAAAGAGCCTCTCTATTGACCTTTTTAAAGCCCTCTGTTCTCCCTGGCAGTTAGAATGGCAGCTCTGTGACTTGAGTCTTTGCCTTTCTCCTTTGCTAGCAGATACTTACAAGTTTTCTATGTCTCTCAAAACTTCATTACTGGATCAGAATCAGGGACATGGACAAAAGTGTCAATCCAGGTGGGACATGAAAGTGGCCCCAACTCAGACTTCTTGGGAAGGTGTGGTGCTCTAAGTGTGAGCTTGTTGAGAGCCCACCACTGGAGAATTGGGAGATGGGAGTTAGACAGGAGGAGCTCTTCCCATAAGTAAAGGGAGGGACTGAGGGACTGTCCCAACAGCTGCTGAAGCTCCTTTTGCTTCAAGAAACTCCTGTGTTTTCTCCCTGAGCTGATATGGTTCGCTATACCATTTGTTCTACTTTGAGAGAAAGGAAACCATGTAATAAAGCAGTGACACCTCAGCCATCTGGTAAGCTCTCCTGGTGTGTGTACTGAGAACTTTGATTCCACACATCTTGTTCCCTTTCTTGGGAATGTTTGGTCCTTCTTCTTGGGGACATCTGTGGGATTGCTGGTGTAGGGATCACAGTTAAGTGGGTGTAGGGAACTTAGGGCCTTCCCCCAATCTAGTCTGTTTTAAAGCTTTCCAACCTACTGGCCTTGGATTTGTAGGAATTCCCTATGTGTCTGTGTGTTTTTGTTGTATCTGTTACTGATCCTTTTAAGACACAGGTAATACTAAGTCAATTCCTGCCAGTGGTCTCTTGGGAAAGGTCTTGACTTAATGGAGCTATAAGTCTCTAACTAAGAAAAAGATGGTATTTTACTGTAACATAGTTGGGCCAATGCATGTTTTGGAAGGCAAAGAAAGGTGACCACTGAATGGTATTCTGAATTATTATACAATCTATCAGTTGGAGTTGGTCTGCCAGAGGTCAGATACATGAAGGAAATTTTATGTGTGCAGGCATTTATGCAGTTATATGATAAGTTTGAACAGCCAGGAAGTAAAGGTACAAAAAAGGCTCAGCCAACCTCTGTCTCTGGTCCACCCCTAAGCAACCACAGGTTGTCTCCACGGCAAGTTGAGGATCTGTAGGTCCCTGGATGGAGGAAAATCATGGTGAACTGTCTGAGTTGTGGGGAAATGTTTGGTGAGTAAGGCAGACTCTCTTCTGCCATGGAGGACCTGCCCACTGAAGAGAATGCAGTGGCAGTGAGTACCCTGCTGTAGGCCCTGAGAGATTATGACCCAGGTATGGGAATGGTCTTCCTTTTTAAGACTCAATGGTATACCCTTCATTTTGCTGGTGAAACACCCATCATAGGGCAGGGAGATTCCTGCTTTGACAATGCCCATTGGCATAAATACACAGGGGGATCAGCATAATAAGCAATTGAGCAAGAGAAAAAAAGCAAACAAACCTACACAGTTGGTTCTGATTCCAGAACCCATGGCTAAAACATAAAACTCTGTGGCTCCAGGGCAAAAGGCATGGCGAAAAGTGTGAGTCAAACAGCCTAGGGCCCTGCTTCAGCTGTACTAGAGCAGCAGGGGCATGGCTGCCTAGAAACAAGGAGGAAGTCCCCAGGTAGGAACCCAGCTCTGGCCTTTGCTTCTATAACCTGGAGTCCCCTTAGCCATAGCCATGGCACCAGGCCATAGCAGGAGATGGGGAAAGCCTCCTGTATACTCTTGAACTCTCTGCTCTACCATCTCACACCATCTGGATGGCTGCACTTTCCCTCCTACCATCAGGAGACACATCTGGGTCAAACATTGCATACTGCCTGCCAGGCTGAGCAAATGCCCCAGTTCCTGGGTATACAGGCACCTGCCTTTTGACCTTGATTGTTTCTGCAGAGAGAGACCCCTGAAAATTTCTGTATGGTTAATATGACCTTCATTGGACAGAATGTCCTAGACATAAGGAAGGTGCTTCAACAGCAGGAGGAAGGGGCAGTTAACATGAACCCATCACAGCTAGTTGATATTGCCTTTAAGATACATAATTCCCTGGGAGGAGTGAAAACTGAATACGATTGTCTAAGGCAACAAAGATCCCCAGGACCAGGTCACTCCTGTGTAAAACAAATGATCTCCTAAATATAAGGCTCAGATGACAAATGACAGGACAGAGGGCTTAAGGCCTTAATGGAGATTCCTATACCAATAGTCTTACAAGAGTCCTGGATATAATTGACATTGGGAACCCAATTGATTGACTTCTTGATCAATGCTGGCACAAGTTATTCTGTTTTAAATTCTAAATTAACCTGTTCAAGCAATAGCACCCTGGAAGTGACAGGAGTGATGAGTCAGACTCAGTGGTATCAATTGCTCCAACCCCTTGAAAGCAAACTGGCAGAACAAAGATTAAGACATAACTTTCTGCATATGCCAGATTGTCCAATTCCTCTCATGGAATGATATTTTTTATGTAAATTAAATGCACTGATAATCTTACCCTAAAATCAATGATTCCATTTGCAAGTGCCACTGGAAATGTGCCCTGATTCCAGATTTCCCTTGCCAACCAGGAAAAGGAAACTGAGTCCACTCCAGTGGAGGTCTGTGAGAAAGTGAATAAGGTCATTGGGCCAATGAGATCTAGGGAAAGGAGGTCAACACTACTCTGATTAAGATTTTATTCAAGGAGGAGTTAATCTGCCCCAGGAAGAAACCATGACCCTTTAGGAGAAAAAGGTGTTGACAGGAATCTATCCTAGTCTAGATGAATTTTTAGAACACAGATTGAATCAATTTTGCAAGATTCCCTACAACATTTCCATCTTTCCTCTTAAGAAACTTCACATTGATGAGCACTGATTTGTGCAAGTCTTGACAGCTATAAATAATATTGTCTGGTACATTCACCCCACGATATCAAATCCCTATACCTTGCTGATTGTGGTGCCAGGTAACTGTAACTGGTTCATAGTGCTGGACTCAAAAGATGTAGTCTTCTGCCTCCCACTGGAAAGGAAGTCCCAAATATCACTTGCTTTTAAGTGACAGGAATTCCAATACCAAAGTAACCCCCAGTATTGCTAAACTTTCCTACCTCAGGGATTTGAAAACTTTCCTTCTCTGTTTAACGAGAGGGTATAGCAAAAGACCGGCAAGGGTTATGGCTGGATCAAGGAATCCTTTTGCATTATGTGGATGACATGTTTATAGCCAGCCCCAAATATGAATATTACCCTTCAAAAACACTATTAATTGTACTGAACTACCTTACCTCATGTGGACATAAGGTGTCCACTAAAAAGTCTCAGATTTATAAACAAGAAGTCACTTATCTGAGATCCAGATTAGCCAAGGAACTCAAAGTTTAATGTCATTTAGAAAAAGGCTATCTTGAGTCTTAGAGAGCCCAAGAACCATTAATGGGAATGGCAACACTCTGCCATATTTGGATCTCTAATTTTAGACTAATAGCTAAACCCTTGTATGAGGACTCAATAGGAACGGAAATGGAGTCTTTGCTTTGGACCCCAGAATTCCAAGTTTCCTTTGAAAAGTTAAAACAGAGCCTCATAACAGCTCTTGCTCTAGGCCGACATACCAAGGGAGCTCGTGTGCAGGAGAAACAAAGTACATGCTTGGAGTTTCTTACAGGCTATGGGGGACATATGGCAACCAGCAGCCTATTTTTTTTCCAAACAGCTTGGCCATGCAAAAAAAAAGAAGAATGAATCCCCTTGCCTTCAGACGGCTGCTACTTGCGATTTACTATGAGAGGCTGAGAAGTTCACCCTAGACCATACATTGCTGTTTGCTCTTCACCTAGTCCTGGTCGTATTAGAATAGAAGGGTGGCTACTGTCTGACTGCTGAATGGGGAGATAACAGGCAACCCAATGTCCTCAAAACCATGTCCATATTAAATCCAGCAACCCTGTTGCCTGCAGATGATAATGGGCCAATACAACATGACTGCTCAGAGATCTTGGAGACTATTTATTCCAGCAGGTTGAATTTGTTTGATCAGACTATCAGAGTTGGACTGGGCCCTCTTCACTCATGGGAGCAGTTTCATGCACAATGGCCACAAGATAGCTGGATATGCCATGGTTAGAGAGAACAGGTACTGGAAGCCAAGCCTTCACTGCTGGGAATGTCAGCCCAGAAAGCTGAGCTAATTTTTCTGACCAGAGCTTTCAGACTGCCCAAAAGAAAGAAGGCAAACATTTACAATGATTCAAAATATGCATCCACGATACTATATGCACATGGAGCTATCTCAAAAGAAAGAGGGCTCCTAACTTCTGAAAACAAGGACATTAATTGTGCCCTAAAAATATTGGCATTAATATAAACTGTGGTCAAACCAAAGTAGCTAGCAACCATGCACTGTCCCAATCATTAAAAATGAACACTTACATGGCCAGGAAAAATCAGGCCACTGATAGGGTAGCCAAAAGGGCCATGAAGAGTAAGAGTCCTTTGTCAGGGCCCTAATACTTCATCTTAAATTAGACCAATACAAATCTCTTTATACTGAAGAGGATGAGAAATGGACCAAAGTGGAGTTTTGACTTCTGGGATAACACTGCCAAGTGGAGATGAAATTCCCCTGATCATCCTCCTGCCTGAAGCACTGATCTGACCTTATAGGAGAGATGGGAGGGATCCCTTGGTAAATTTCATCAAGGTCCACTTGCAAGGGCCACATCTCCAATAGACTACTCAGCAGGTGACTCAGTTGTGTATTATGTGCCCCAAACAATCTGAAGACTGAAAGGAACACAATATACAGAACTATAATCTTTTGATGCTTGGCAAATAGATTTTACCTAAATGCCCTGCACCATAAGAAACTTCAGATAGTGGCTTATACTGTAGATATCATTTCAGGATGGGTTGAATTTTATTCCAGCAGGACAGAAAAAGCTTTGGAAATAATTAAAGTCCTCTTGAAGGAGCTGATCCTAAGATATAGGCTTCTCTCCTTAATGCAAAGTGCTAATGGACTGTCTTTCATTGCAAAAGTGACCCACCAAATGAGCAAAACAGTAGTTATACAATGGAAATTATGCATATCCTGGAGACCCCAATCTATAGGGAAAATGGAAAAGATGAATCCCACCTTAAAGAAAATGGTGGCTAAATTCTGCCAAGAAACCCACCTGCAGTTGGATAAGGTGTTGTCTACTACTGTCCTCCAGTTATGGGTAACCCCAGAAATAGGCTTAAATGGAACCCTTATAAAATATTATATGGGGAGACCCTTCCTGGTACCTCAGGAGATAGCAGAAAATGGCTATAACTGAAAAAAGTAGATTAAAATGGTATGTACAGCAACTCAGTCAAAATTAACTGTAGTACATGCGTATGTTTCTTCTAGGGACCACCAAATTTGGAATCACCTCTTTATTCCTTCCAGTAAAATTCCATAAAGCAAAATGACAACAACAGGTAAAAACCTTCAGTTCTAGAGACCCCATTTGTTGTCCATTCTCAGCAGAAAGCAGCTTGGAGATGTCTTTGCCCATTAAGGTAGAAATTGATAGTGGGTAAAATGTAACAGGGGTCCCTTTCATGTAACAGGGGTCAACTTCATGCTGTGAATATAAACCTTGCTGCTCAACTACTGGTGGCTTATTTTAAAACTGACCTTTCCCCTCTTCCTCTACTCCTTCTTCCCATCTTCAACTATGGAGGAAATAAGATTAACATTTCTTCTGTCCTCAGCAGAGTTATCTGCCCCTCCCACTCCCTGTCCATAAGAATAAAGAAACTCAGGACATGAGAATTGGAATGATAGCTCTTTCAAGAATATAAGTTAAACATCAATTAGATATACTGATAATGACACTTGGAAAACAGCCCTTATATTGCCCTCTTTAAAGCCCTCTGTTCTCTCTGGCAGTTAGAATGGCAGCTCTGTGACTTGAGACCTTTGCCTTTCTTTCTCCTTTACTAGCAGAGCAATACAACTTCTTTGTATTTTTTTCAAAACCTTGTCCTCCTTATTGGAACAGCATTAGGGATGAGGACCAAGCTTTTGGTATCATGTCTACCACATGCTAGGCGCTGTTGTAGGCATTGAGGATATAAATGGTAAACAAAAACAGCATTTTATTGCTGTCAAGGGGACAGGACCCTTGTTCCACCTCACAAGGAAACATAGAAGTTCAAATTAGAGCTACTAAACATGTTTTTTTTTTTTTCCCTGCAAAATTGTCAATTCTGAAAACTTTGTTAACTCCGCAAAGTAGGTGGGAGATGAAGACTCATTTGGAATGGGAAAGGGAAACCATTCTTAAATTAATTTTAATTAATTTTTACTTTTGTATATTTTGAAAAAGTCTAGTTCTTTATTTTTCTTTCTTCCTTTCTTTTATCTTTTATTTATTTATTTAGAGATAGGATCTTACCATGTTTTTTTGTTGCCAAGCTGGTTTTGAATTCCTGTGCTCAATGATCCTCCTACTTTCGCCTCCTGAATAGCTGGAATTGTAGGTGCATGCCACCATACCTGGCTCTTATTTGTCATTTTTTATTTGGTGATATGTACCAATAACGTTGAAAATGTTCCCATCATTTTACTCAGTCTAGTCCTAAGAATCTGTCAAGGAAATAATCATCAACTTAGTCATAGATTCAGATATAAAAACATTTGTTGTGGGAGTTTTGCAATGTGAAAACATTGAGAGAAACCTAAATGTGGTAACTAATGAGAAAATGGGAAAATAATTAATTTGCTATAGCTATATATTTATATATAATATAATTTATATATGATCTATTATATTTATATATATTATAATATTTATATGTGATTTACTATAGCTATATATTTATATGTTTGGGAGGAAATTCTGAAAATACTGGCATGATTATATGTAGACTACAGGACCATGAATAATTTCTATTTCCAGTTTTATATTATTTTTTTGTTTTCCAATTTTTCATTCTGTGTATGTATGTATATGAAACTTTTATGTCATAGAAACATCTTTTTTTGTGGGGGGGTACTGGAGATTGAACTCAGGGGCACTTGACCACTAAGCCACATTCCCAGCCCTATTTTGCATTTTATTTAGAGACATGATCTCACTGAGTTGTTTAGCACCTTGCTTTTGCTGAGGCTGGCTTTGAACTCGAGATCCTCCTGCCTCAGCCTCCCAAGCTATTGGGATTACAGGTGTGCGCCACTGCACCTGGCTCATAGAAACATCTTTAAAAGTTGTTGGAGAATGGCTCTTTCCATTGCTTTTGCCTTCTACTTATAATCTTTTATGAGAAATATATTTCAGAAATTATTTGCTTCTTTCTTTTGAATATAATCTTATCTATACAGTATACTGATCTTTTTTTCTTTTTGTTAAGAAATTTGAGAGCTAAATTTGAAACTTAAATATAGCATCTGTGTTGAGTCTAATTTGAGTTCATTTATGTTCTTCTTTCCTTAAGACTTGGTTTTCTATTTATATATTTCTAAATAAAATGTATTTGTTATGGGCCTATTCAAACCCCTAGTGATGAAACATAAAGACATGACTAATGATAGAAATTTGATATTTTCATCTAGAATTACACATGAATGAAACCTGTGGTCTAGCCGTTAAGTATCCTTGACTACTTAAGCTCTACCCCAGCTTTTTAAGGGAACTTGAAGCAATAATTGTCATGGATCACATTATATTGTTTTCAACCTGTGCTAAATTGTTGCTGTCTTCTTCGGAAAGTGTCACGTCCCCTAATATCACCTGATTTCAAATCTTCTCCATTCCCCTTTTCTTTTTCTTTTTGGTACTGGGGATTGAACCCAGGGATGCTCCACCACTAAGCTACATCCTCAGCTCTTTATTTTGAGACAAGGTCTCACTAAATTGCCCAGGCTAGCCTTGAATTTGTGATCCTCCTGCCTCAGCCTCTGGAGTCACTGGACTTACAGGCATATGCCACTGTGCTTGACTTCCATCTCCTTCTTTTTAAGCAGATACAACATAGAACTTTTAGATAAATACAGCAAGTTCTGTCTTGATTCCTCAGGTTTTGCCCAAATAAAATCTCTTAAATCTAGACAACAATGACTCCTGGAATTTTTATGCCCATGTTGATGATCTCTTTGGCATTCTTTCAGGTCCTCTTGGTGACACATCTATATACACACAAATCTCTCCTCTGTTATATCTCTATGGCTGTCCCACATGCATAAAACACTTCCACTCATCTTGAAAACAGTGTTCCCTGAAAATTACTTCTGAGGTAACTGGATTTAAGGATAAAGATGCATATTTTCTTACTGTCATGTGTAACTAATTAAAACAAATTTTTAAAAATGCATATTTTCTTTAAATAATTAGTACAGATTTAAGGAGGGATAGATGACTGCTTTCCACTCCAGTTCCACGGCCTTTCACATCTTTTCACCACCTCCACCATACCCCAAGGCACTTCCATACATTGAGGAACTGGCCCGTGTTTCAGGATGGGGTGGGTGCCAGAGCTGTAGATGAGATTAACATCTGTATATTCCTGTCTTTATATAAAACAACATCATGACTAGTCCAAATCCTGTTAGTTGATATGTGTATTTGAGAAACATGTTTTTTTTTTTTTTCTCTTTCTAATGTCAAATTCTTGAAATAGGTTTAGACCACACAGGCAGCTCTCAACTGACAAATAGATTAAGGTCCAACAAGTGACTTCATTCCTTGGTTTTTAGTCTTGCCACTAAAGCATTGTCTTCTGAGGTATTTGCCCCTGACTAGTATATTGAAATACTGTACGTTTACATTTAAAAAACAGTATGAAACAATGATGCCAAAGAGCAAACCAGAAAAGGAATGCATTTGAATAAAACTCTATATATTTATTTAAACTATATATTCATATAATTAATTAATTTAACCAAACAGTACATTTAATTAATTTATGAATATATCCATTAGTATATTGATAAATAAATATGCATAAATTAAAAATGTATTCATACCTTAAATATATATACATATATAATATTATTAATACACATATAATACATATATGATAATATATACACATAAAATAATATATTATTAATACACATATATATGTATATATATTTAAAAGTTGATCTTTTGAAAGATTTGGAGTTAATAGGTAACTGTAGGTTACTGAGACTGTTATACAGCTTCCAAAGAGGTTCTTTATTCCTTTCAGAATATTTTTATTCTGGAGATTTAAGAAACCCAGTTCTTTATTATGTCTAGTTTCACTTCAAAATATGCCTTTCATTTTCCTTGATACAGAAGAGCCATTATCCCTACACTTATGCTTGCCCAAGTATGTTTAGCATTTGTGTTATTGCTGTTAGTAGAATTGGGACCACAGGAGAAATTTTGAAAAAGAGAGAGAAATAGAGAGGAAGTAGAATTTCCAAAGGCAACTTATCAAAATGTAATAAAGACAAAAAAGCAATGTTTAAATGACTCTGATGAGTCCTGAAAAAGTTTTCATGTGAGGGGTGAGTTAAATAAATTTTGAGAGGAGAAAGGAACAGAGGGATGGTGGGGTTTGCCCGTGATTGTCTGGGGGCGCAAAGAGGCGGTGTGGAGAGGCAGCATTAGGTGCTCTGTTCCAGCAGCCAATGTGTAACTGATAGGATGCACCACTGTTAATGGGGTTCAGAAAGCCAAGGGGCTCAAAAATGGAATCAGCTTCACCTTCTAGAATTAAACCCAAGACAACCCATTTTGATTAATGGCAGATAAACTTTTGCCAGACGTTTTCAAATGTTCTCTGCCCGATTCAGGGAATTTCTTTAAAAGTCAAGTTCAAGTATTATTTCTATTGCAGTTTTTTAAACAAATACTAACTGGAATTCTCTTTCTATTCTTTGCCCTGCTGCTTCTTCACACTCCCTGTAGCCCCTGCCTGATGGAAGGGGTTTTGTTTTTGTGATGGACCTTGAATGTGAGAGATAGAGTGGGTGTGCATGTGTGTGTGTGTGTGCACAAGCATGTTTTTGTATGTGGTACATGTGTTGGGTGGCCTGAAGGGCATGTTTTCCTCTACACTTATGTGTTTCTTGGCATGAGTGATGCAGAGAGATCATTAGTTAATCAATGCCTTATATGAGCAATATCAATGCCTTTTATAGAAGTAGAACCTATGAATTTTACCTGGACACATGAATAAAGACCACAATTGCAGGCAGCTATGGCAGAGGAGAAGAATACAACTTTCAGGTGGTATCCTTCTTTTTTCATATTTTTCTAGCTAGAATTCAAATATAACAGCAGACCATCTTAAACATGCGGATGAAATGATACCATAGGGATGGTGATTCTGAGACAGAAGTGTTCTTATACAGGTTCATGGAATGACACTACCATATCAGCCTTGGACTGCCTAACCTAGGCTTTTTCCTGGGAGGAAAAAAAATTAGATTTGCCTAGGGCATTATAAAATGGATATTTGTTAAAGTAGCTAAACTTATGTCCAAACTAGCACCTGGTGGAAGGAGGGGAGACTAATAAATGTAACTTGATGTTACATATACAAGAGAGTTGATCAGTAGGTACCAAACAAAGGTGTTGCATTAGGATGAATGAATGTATACCATAGATTGCCAGAAGCATCAATATTGTCTGTTAATGCTAAAGAAGTAGCTGAGCCTTTAAGTAATATATTAAAAGTACAATACTTCCATCTAATGCAATACCTGGAAATGTATTGGGAATAAAAATGATTGCTTGTCACTGTAATTCAATAACAATGGGTTCCCCAGAGGAAAGATTAAAACTCCATCCCAATACTTTAATTTTCTGTGGTACTAGGGGTTGAACCAAGGACACTTTACCACCAAACAACATCCCCAGCTCTTTTCACTTTCTATTTTGAGACAAGGTCTCTCTATGTTGCCCAGCCAGCCTCCAATTTGCAATCTTCGAGCCTCAGCCTCCCGAGTTGATGGGATTACAGGGATGTGCTACCATGACCCACTTCCATCTCAATACTTTCAGTGGCCTTAAGACCAAATTGATGCTTAGTATCTTATGTTTGTGGAGTTCAGACTTTAAGGGGATGTATTAATGAATATGTTTACTGACTGTTTATAAGAATAAATCATGGAACACAGAATATTAATATTCTTCAGTTAGGGAGAAAAAGCAATGTGTCTGTACTTTGTAAGTTCACAGATGTGCTTCATAACAAAAAGGCAGAACTCTTGGCTATAGTAATCCAACTAAATTTTTACCCTCAGAATCCATGGCAATTACCAAGTGTCATTCTGTAGGTGTAGAAGATATGTGGAAACAGAGGTTATCAGAATTTCATCATGCCCTTGGGCTTCTACAGTAATTCATATATTCCTTCCCAGCACATTTAGATAGTGCGTACATTATAAAATTTAAATTCTCCAACCAAAGATGAAACACATCCTTTGCCTAGAGTGAATGTATTGTTTAATCAACTGAAATCATTAAAGCCACCTACACCATAACTGATGTGAGGGTTTTGGCCAATGTCCCAGGATGCATTGGGGATGTGCCCAGCACCCTCCCACTCAGTATGCATCTGGAAACTCTCCCTTCCTTTCAGCCCAGAGAGAGTCTGTGACTGGGGAGGGGTGGGGAGTCTGTGTTGGCTGGGAAGCACAGGGATGCATATCAATCACTCTGTTTGGCGGGTAGCACAGACACACTGGCCCTTTATCCAATCACTATGCGGACTTTCCTGGGCCAGAAAGGAGAACTCTTTACAACATAGATGATGTTATTATTTTCAGTAAGAATGGACAATTGTGAAGTACTTAATAGTTTACAGAGTCTTCTAGGTCATTTGTTTTTATGTTGCCAGGAACTACATTTGATGGCTGGATTTGATCCTGGTGTTCAGACCTTCCAGCCACATCCCTCTGACTAATCAACAAAGGTGTGTAGAACTTCTCTCCTGGGTCCATGATGAAATGCACCTAGGAATCCCTCAGCCCAGAAACTCTGGCTTTTTACTGGTGATAACTTCTGATACTGTCACCCTCCAAAGCACCAAGGGTCTTTTCTTGATCCCAAAGAGATCTTTCTATTCATGAACATTTCTCTGTACATGTTTCCTCCCTACTTAGATAGTTGTTTAAATTGGACTTTTAATGTAACTAGTTGAGATTTTGGAGAATACCCCTAATATAGGCATGTCTGTTAATTATTTTGTAAGGAGTTGTTATTGTTGTTGTTGCTATTGTTCATTTCCTTTTGCCCTAGCTAATCTGCCTATTGTTTGTTGTGAAAGTATTTCACTTCTACCTTTGCATTGACTAATTGTACCAAGCTACAACTCTTGGTCATAGAGGAAGCAAAGTCTTTTTTATTCACTGTGACTAGATCTCTCCAATAGAGAGACCAGGACAGGCTGTACTTGCAGCAGTTTGTTGATTTTTATTTTTTTTTAATATTTATTTTTTAGAAGTAGTTGGACACAATATCCTTATTTTGTTTATTTATTTTTATTTTGTGGTGCTGAGGATTGAACCCAGGGCCTCGCACATGCTAGACGAGAGCTCTACCACTGAGCCACAATCCTAGCCCCGATCTTTCATTTTTAGATCACAAACCACCAGGCTTCATATGGGCTCTCTGACTGCATTTTCTGTTATTTTCAGGGATTTTATAACCTGCCTGTTTTGACCAATCCTCATATCTTAGGGCCCACCAGTTCTTAACAGCTTCGCTTTTATGCAGCTTGTATGCCTCTCGTTGAGTTTACATACTTACTATTTCTGCCTGTCCATACATATTTGTTAATGAGCTTTTTGCTTAATATCGCGGTAAGCATTTCAACTTCAAGTTTATAGTGTGTTACTTCTCTGCATGGAAAGTGATAAAATTCATGTTCATTACAACCTAGCACAATCCCTGGGTTTTTTTTTTTTTTTTTTTTGGCTCCTACCTTCCACACTGGTCCCTGTTCCACTCACCAGCCAATGAGGAGATGACGACAATGCTTCCATTGCTCTGCTTCAGCATGGGCAAGGCAGCCACACTCAGGACCACATAACTGAGGAAGTTGACCTCCATGGTTTTGCGCACAATATGGGTATCATTATGAAAAAAAACCAAAGGAGAGTTGGTGATGTGGTTGAGAATGAGCATGTCTAGTCCACCTGTAAGAGATGGCTGTGTTGAAAGAAACCATCTAGGGTAGATACTTTCCCTTTCCCTTTCAAAAGCTCTTTGGTGACCTCTAGGGCAAAGTCCAGAGGAAGAAAGAGGAGAAGCAGCCTCACCCATGAGTTCTCCTGCTTTGGTAACAAATTGTTCTGCAAAGGTCAGGTTTTCCATGGTTCCTGCAATGTAATGTGCTGAGGCTGCTCCAAGTTCTAGGCAGCGGGACACCACCTGCAGAGAGACAGCAGAAATGGCATTGGTCTTGGCTGTAGAATTTTGGATGCAATCTGAAGTAATTGGGGCTTAAATGAGAGGTTGTTTGCAGCCCTGTTTAGAAATGGGATGTGTGTGTGTGTGTGTGTGTGTGTTCCTAAATAGACTCATGATTATTGTCCTCCATCTGAAATAGCTTTTGGAACATGGTAGGACTTACACTATTAAATTGTCACTGTGATGGGGATTAATTTCATTACTTATGCTCATGGGGCTTGTGAATAGGTCTTTCTGAATGCACCGTAGCTAGGGATGCTGGTTTCTCTATCGGTGGCTTTAGGTTTGTGAGTGTTAGTACATCCTTGGGCTTGTGAATCTATGAGAGGGCATTGCCTGAGAGTCTGCATGAAGTATAAGGATATGTCTTCCTGAATAGATACTGGAATTTCAGTATCTAAATATATGTCTCTATATCTATGGTTTCATGGACACTTGTGTGTGAATAGGTGTGATTATGAGCATTTACACCTCAAGAATTTTACGGCTCATTGTACAGTGTGTGTGTGTGTGTGTGTGTGTGTGTGTGTGTGTGAGTGTGTATAGAAATGAATGCTTAAATGCATATTTTTATATTCCTATGGGTGTTTGAACCTGTATATGAGAGTACAAAATTGGAAGAAAGAGACAGAGAGGAAGAGAAAGAGAAAGAAGACATACTGGATTTTATATACATATATGAACATATAGAAGAACATATCCGGACATCTAAGAGTATTGTATGTGGGAAAAGAACCCTCACCTTCTGTAGACCTTCTTCTGACCTTGCTGTCACCGCCACATGGGCTCCCATCTTCGCCAGATGATAAGCCATTTCTCTTCCGATCCCTTTGCTGGCTCCTGTGACAATCACTTTCTTTCCTTGGAGCATCTCTGGAGAACCCCAAAAGGAGGTGAAGATCACATCTAACTTGGCAGTCACATTCTTTCTCCCTCTCAGGATATGAGCAGCCTCATTTCACATTCCAACATTAAAGGTGATGAGCCCAGATCAGTTTGTCTCTAACTCTGTAAATCACTGAAGGAATGGTTCCAGTTGTTCATAAACATGCTCTGAAGTGGGGTTTGGCATGGTTGTTCAAAACAGAGGCTGTCTGCTGTCATTCCTAAAAGCCTCCCTGTACAGAGATCATGAGGATAGGCCAGCAAGGTCATGATTCACGTAAAACACTGAAGTTCCAGACGTTACTGGGCTTATTTCACTCTGCTTTGTTGAAAGAAAATTTAAAAATCATCCAAACACATGTGTTCATAGAGATTCCTGGACTTTCTTTACTTCTACTTAGTCATCAACACCAGAGTCCTTTTTTGCTTCCCAATTAGCAGTCTGTCCATTGAGTCTTATTATCTGACTGAGTTGTGAATTTGGGTATTACCTTCTTTTTCTTTTTTGGTAGAAGGGTTGAAATTGCTTTCCATTAATGGTGCCAAGTAAAGCATGGTCTATTTGGCAAGCTTTTGGCTACATGACTGCTCGTCCTTGCATCCCTCCTGACTACAGCCTGTGGCTAGAGGACACAGAGATGTAATCCTACTTCGGGGTTCCTTCTTTTTCAACAACTTTGGGGATCAAGAACACATCTTGATCCTTAGGAATACACTAATACCCCTGTGTTTTCTAAACTATTCCTCCCAAATGAGACACATTGGTACTTACCTGGTCTGAATTCCTCGTTTGCAGAATAATAGTAGTAGGCCAAGGAGACCACCAGGATGGGGAGGAGATATTTTGTCATAAAAGCCATCAGATGAGGACCTGGCCCCCGGGAGCCCTGTAGGACACACAGAGAGAACCTACAGAGCTTTCTACAACGTCCTAGGCAGGCAGCAGCCTCTGAATTGTGACATCAGGGACGGGGGAGGCTGGAGTAGTCTCAGGCAGTGCTAGCCAATTTCCCTGTCAGAGCAGCGATTGGCTTTGGGTGGGATCCCATTCGTCCCTGGCAGCCTGCGTGGTGGATTTCATAATGGACAATGTTTACTCCATTTCATTGAGCAAGAGGAGACTTCCAGATGGCCAAGCTCATGACTATACAGGACTGGATTCCTGAGCATCCCTACCCCGAGCCCATCTTCCTCTTAACACTATTTACACCAGGGATCAATAGCCTTTCAAAAGTGGTTTGTCAAAGGCGGGGGTGGTTGGGGGGGGGCGGGGAG
>NW_026000016.1:37041272-37048883 GCF_001458135.2 Marmota marmota marmota
ATATATATATATATATATATATATATATATATATATATATATATTTTAACTTAAGAATACAAAAGCAAACCTTCCATTAACAGTCAGAGTATGACATTATTACACCTTCTGTAGCCTCTAGAAGAGTCAAATGATGTCTTAGTAAGATTATAAAAATAATTTTGATCTTTCAAACTCCCATTATTGGGTTCTGCACATTGACTACATTATATAATATATATCAATCTTCTGCATGTGCACATTTACACAGCTGGTTTTCTCATTAGCTTGTAAGCTACTGGAGGACATGAATTATGTCTTTTTCATCTTTGCTTCTCTCCAGTCCCTCAAGTCTTGTTCCAAAATAGGCATTCAATCAACTTCTTCTTGTTTTGGTTTAGTTTCTGAGATGCTATAGCAATAAGAAAATTGACATCTTCCTGGAGCCTGGTTTAATCCAGGGAAATCCCTGGGATTCAGCATTCTGGTCAGAATGGATCAAACTCACCCCCTAAGTCTTCTTCCTGGGGTTTGCACCATATTAAAACCAAACAACAATAAAAATAAAGACAAAAGAAAATCTGGATGTTTCATCTACATTTTTTTTTTTGAGTCACATTTTCCTGATTGACAAAGTTCCTTTTCCTGTCACAGCAAGGAAACTAGCCATGGACTCAGCTCCTCCTCGATGCCCCTCCTTTGTCATGCACTGAGCACCTACATCCTACAGCAGGCTTCCAGAGTGTGTCTTAAAGCCGGAAGTTTGCAAATACCCATGCAGAGTGAATTCTTCCTGTGAATGTCAGAGCCTGGCCAGGAACTCTCTGGATTTGATTATTTCTATATGAATAAATGGGGCCAAGAACAAACAAGAAGGTGAGAAGAGCATGGGGCGGGGGGTGAAGGAACTCAGAGGGATGGGCCAGATCCAGGAGGCCAGATAGGAGATAGAAGAATGTGAGGAGGAACAGCTGGGAGGTGGATTTCCATGCATTTGGCATAACATGTAGATTATGAAAGGAACACCTGTCATTTCTGAGGCAGCAGCTCTATTGCTTTCCATGACTATTTAGTAGCTCTGTTTAGAAAGTGGCCTTTTACTTTTGAAAAATCAATCCTGTTGGAGGCACAGGGGGTGACCGTGGGGCAAAAAAGTGGGTATTCAGAAGTTCTGCCTTCCTCTGGGAGAATGACACCAACTCCTTGAAACAGGAAAGGATCCTAGCGTTGTGTTTAAATGCATAGAATTCTCCTTCTTTTTGTCATCCCATCCCCACCCCCACTCTGGTTTTCCTCAGGTCTGATTTTAGGAACTCATAAATCTGTGCCAAAATCTGTTCCCCATGTCAGGAGAAAAAAAATCATTTTATATAATTTTATCCAATAACAGACTTTCTCCTTCTCCCCTTCCTCCTGTCTTCCCCTTTCCTGTATATCTCATGAAGGGAGAAGTTCTTATTTGGCAACCCTTCTCCTCAACCCTATTCCCAATGGACAGATTTACTCCTATTTTCCACTGATTGGTTTCTCAGGTCTGGGAAAATTGGATAAAATGCCCCATGTGCACTATCCTGTCCCTGCTGGATGTGTGGCCTGTATGTCGTAGGGGCACTGGTATGTCAGATACCTAGAATCTATTTGCCTGGGAGAGCCACTGGCATCTTGGGAAAGGAAGGACCCTCCTGTGCCTATGGGCTTAGTCTGATCCCTGTTCCTAGTGTGGTGGGGTCTGAGATTATGTTAAATTGGTTGCCCTTGCAGTTTTTCAGGCTTGGACCTGGCTCCCAAGGACTTGCACATGAGCATAGAGGAGAGAGGAACCACATAGTAACTGAAAAAAGGACTCCTTGGCACGATATGGGGTGTCCAGTTAAATCTGAATTTCAGATAAATGATGAATACTTTCAAAGAATATTTATCTCTATACCTATCTATCTCAACTATTGAAAGAGACATACAAAAATATTCATCGTTATTTGTCTGAAATTCAGATGCATTGTTTTACTTGGCAACCTTAGAAGTGACATTGGGCTTTACCTAAGAAACTCTGCCTTAGGTGTGGATGAAATATCCTGGAGCATGGCTACTAATAGTCATCTCTCCCACCTTCATTACAGCAGACATAGACAGCCCCCCAAAGGGCCTTAATTTGGAAAAGAAGAAAAGGGTCCAGAGCCCATGGCAACTCAGTGGAATATTCACCTACTAGCATCTGTTTAGTTGGGTATTTACCATGGGTCAGGTACTATGAATGAAGAAGCAAGTTAAATTCTCTCCAGATTCTAGCAGACAATGGGAAGTAAACATGTAGCATGTTCCCAGGGCATGGGTGGAACTCTCGGGTGGGGGGTGTAAAACAGGAAATAATCATTCTCTGTGTGGGACAGGCCAGAAGCCTTTCCTAAGGCTTCCTAGAAGAGATTAACCTTGATCCATATTGAAATCTGAGCAGGAATGCTCCAGGCAAATAAGGAAGGGAAAAGTGAGAACTGAGCTGGCTTCCAGGAGTGTGTGGGGGAGAGAGGAGGGTTGGTTTGAGAACATTCCCTGCAGAGAAGCAGTGTAAGCAAATAGAAGGAGTTGTGAAGGAGAACGACACGTTTGGGAAACTGCAAGCACCTTCATATGACTTTATCACTGGATTTTGTGAGGTGGGATTAAACAAGCCTGAAGAGGTCATCAGAGGTCTTATCTTTGAGGGTCCTAAGTAGCCACCGCTAGAGTTTGTAGTTCTGACCATTTATTCCAGTTATGAAGACTCCCAACTCTGTGGGCCCTCCATCCACTTCCAGAACTCTGCTTGTCCACTGGCCCTTTGTAGTTACTCATTGCTTTATGCAGAAAATTAGGGATATTTTGCAGTATGTGGCTCATCATTCCAGCCCACTCTGTCCATTCCCTCTTCCCTGCCTTGCCATTCAGGTACGGGATTGTCCCTGAGGGTTTGCAGCCCCTCTGGAGCTATGCCCCAAATGTTACCTGGCTCCCCATACCCACTATGTCTTCCCACCGTGCCTTCCTTTCTTTGGCTCTGTGCACAGTTGCCTGACTTCTCAGTATTCCTGCCCCCAAACATTCCTTCCCTTGGCCTCTGTCAATTCATTTTCACTGGGTTTTCTTCCTACTTCTGATTGCCTCTCAGTTTTCTATATAGACTGCTTTTCCTGTTTGGATTCCATGAAAGTTGGAGTTGTCCTTAATTCTTTTCTTTTTTAAAAATTTGTTTTAATTAGTTATACATGACAGTAGAATGCATTTTGATACATTGTACATAAATGGAATGTAATTTTTCATTCTTCTGGTTGTACATGATGTAGAATCACATTGGTCATGTAATCATATATGCACATAGGGTAATAATGTCTGATTCATTATACTTTCCTTCCTACTCTCACACCCTGTCCTCTCCCTTCACTTTCTTTTGTCTAATCCAAAGTACCTCTATTCTTCCCTAGGGCCCCCCATCCTTATTGTAAGTTAGCATTCCATATATCAGAAAAAACATTCAGCCTTTTTTTTTTTTTTCTTTTTTTGAGACTGGCTTATTTCACTTAACATGGTATTCTCTAGCTCCATCCATTTATCGGCAAATGCCATAATTTTGTTCTTCTTTAAGGCTTAATAATATTCCATTGTGTATATACACCATATTTTCTTTACCCATTGTCTGTTGAAGGGCACCTAGATTGGTTCCATAGTTTAGCTATTGTGAGTTGAGCTGCTATAAACAGTGATGTGGCTGTGTCACTGTAGTATCCTGATTTTAAGTCCTTTGGGTATGAACCAAGAAGTGGGGTACCTGGGTCAAATGGTGGTTCCATTTTAAGTTTTACTGCTTTCTATGATGGTTGCACTCATTTGCAGTCCCATCAGCAATGTATGAGTGTCTCTATCCTCACTTTTCCTTCTCTTTCTCCCCTGGGATAACCTCTCTTACTCTCGTAGTTTTGATTGCTGTCTTTACACTGAAAACTCCTAAGTCTTCCTCTTGTGCAGCAGCATTTTATCCTAGCTTCAGGTAGTATAACCATCTGTCTGCTCAACCTTTCCTAAACGCCTAACTCAACAGGTCAAAACCAACCTTATTATTTTTTTAACAGCTTTATTGAAGTATGATTTATATACCATAAAATAATATCATTTAAACATATATTTCAATGACTTTTCACTAATTTGTGGACTTGGGAAACTATCATCATGATCCAATTTTAGAATATTTTATTACCCAAAAAAGATTGCTTGTGCCTATTTACAGTCATTCCTTTATTTCCGTCCTTGGTTCCAGACAATCAATAATCTACTTTCTGTTTCTATAGCTTTGCCTTTTATGGAAATTTCATAGTGGTGGAGTCACACAATGTGTAATCTTTTGCATTTGACTTCTTGCACTTAACATGATGTTTTGAGGCTCATCCATATTGTGACAGAGCTTGGTACTTTGTTTCTTTTATATCACCAAGCTAAATATCATTGTGTGGAGATACCATCTTTTGTTTATGCATTCACCAGTTCTTAGGTATTTGGAGTTTTCCACTCTCTGTTTATTATGAATAGTGCTGCTATGAACATTGGTGTGAGAATTTTCTGTGGGTACATTTGTTTTTATTTTTCTGAAGTCTATACCCAGGAGTGGCATCACTGGGTTGCATAGTAAATTTATGTTTAACTTTTTAGGAACTGCCAAGCAGTTTTCTAATAACTGCTTGGCAGTTCCTAAAAATTATTTTAATTCACCATCACCTAGGGATACATATTATCATCAATGGCTTCACTATCTATTCAATTGATAATCCAGAACCTTAGGAGTTCTTCTTTACATCATCCTCTGCAAATTCCCACATTCCTCAAAATCTCATAATTTTTACCTCCTAAGCATCTCTGGAACCATCTTCAGATCCTTACTGTCACTGTGAGTATCCAAAATCAGGTGGTCACTGTTTTTCAGTTTTTGTAACCTTCTCATTCATCTCTCTCTCACCTCCAAATCATTTTTGAAAAGTTATTAAATATTTGGTATGCACCAAAGAATATATTAAAACATAGGTTATTTATGAAGCATAAAAATACAAAGGAAGCCTGTGGGCCCACCACCCAACTTAAAACAGGCATTGCCCATACTGAGAGGGTCCCTGTGGGCTCCAATCCATCAACTCTTCACACGGCGATGGACCAGTACATTTCTCAGCTTCAAAGCAGTCAATGGTTCCCTATTGTTCTTAGGATACAGGCCAAAGTCCCTATTTCAGCTTTACAAATTCTTCTTGATCTTTGAAATCCTTTCTCATGAATCTCCACCAGCCCCCATATCCCTTCTTGTCCTTCAGGTATAACTACTCAAGGTCACAGCTGAAGGAAGCCTGCTTTAACCTTCCCATGGACAAGATAAGGAGCTCCCCAACACTGGACACTTATCTCTTATCATAGCACTCATCACTTTTTATTCCTTTTTATTTCTCACTGGACTCAGCTCTGGGAGGGAAGAGGCCTGGCCCATCTTGCTTGTCAGTAAATCTCCACTGCTACTGTGGTGCCTGGCACTTGGTAGGCATTGAGAAAACATTTTTTGTGTCCATGAATGAAAAAGTTCTGATGTATTCAGAGGCAGGTAACTTATTTCCCTCCTTCCATTTTTGGAAAGCAGATGAATGTGGCTTTCCCGTCCACCCATAAATCTTGGGAGAGGGTGAAGAAAAGAAGGTGGAGAGTTACGTTCCTCAAGTGTCACCTCCTCCTCAGTCTTGACCACTGTGTGTACAAATCTCATTTTCATTTCTGCCTGGTATCTGGTAACTATGTGAAGCTCAGGAGAACAATTTAGGCTTTTGTTGAGAATTAAATAATATAAGTTAAAGTTGAAACCATAGGATTGGATAACACTATCCAGGAGAAGGTGGGGGCTGAGAGGGGAACATTTCACCAAAATTTAAGAGTCAAGTAGAAGAAAAAAAAGCCAGTGGGCTGGGGATGTGGCTCAAGCAGTAGCACGCTCGCCTGGCATGCGTGCGGCCCGGGTTCAATCCTTAGCACCACATACAAACAAAGATGTTGTGTCCGCCGAAAACTAAAAAATAAATATTAAATAATTCTCTCTCTCTTTCTTTTAAAAAAAAAAAAAAGAAAGAAAAAAAGCCAGTGAGAGAGAACAGGGGAGAGTTAGGAGTGAGAAGTCTTGAGAGAATATGGAATCCAAAGGGACAAGTCTCAGTAAGATGACAGAGGTCGAGGAGGGTAGGAGGGAAAGGAATATACTGGGGTGTGGCATATAGCAGTCACTGGAGAGCTATGCCAGGGAGTTCCAAGATACTAAAGCTGGAATGCTAATAGGAGCTAAAGATTGGAGGCACATGACGAAATAAAGTGTCTAGTTTGAGCATGGGCACATCCTTTGAGGAGCTTGAGGAGCATGCGAATTCAAAGGAGAGTTTTGATTTTGGGGTCGGAAGGAGTTAAATTTTCATTCAAATATTTCTGGGAATTTCCTCTGTGCCAGACACTGCTAGGCTGAGTATCTTTTTGGTTTGTGGGAAAGACCCAAAGGGAATGTGAAGACAATCACTGGAAGGACATGATTTATGGAGCTCTATTCCAGATGACATGGCATATGGCTTTGGAAAAGGAGACCACTTCTTTTGAAGATCGAGGAAAATAGAGGGTGGATATTGAATCCTTGCCTTCTGCTTCCATATTCGGTGAACTTTTTTGGCCTAACTTATTTCCCTCCTTCCATTTTCTTAGAAGGCTGATGAATGTGGCTTTCCCGTCCACCCATAAATCTTGGGAGAGGGTGAAGAAAAGAAGGTGGAGAGTTACATTCCTCAAGTGTCACCTCCTACTCAGTCTTGACCACCATGTGTGTACAAATCTCATTTTCATTTCTGCCTCAGTCTGTTCCCTCCTACTATTTATATACTCATAACTTCAAGTCAAGAAAATCTTTCCCAGTTTTAATTTTCCCTTTTCTGTCTGGTGGGAGTTTGAGGGCTTGGCAATAGCCCTGCAAAATGACCTAATGGGGAGGGAACTGAGGGAGAATTTCTGTTTTAACAGAAAGTTTTAACAGACTTCTGCCAGTAGAGGGAGCCCTAGGGTTGGAAGAGAAAGCTCAGACTGCAGGGGTTTAAAACTAGAGATGGGGACTTCATTTCTGGTTGTATTTTCAGTAGTTCTGCAGGAATTATGGGTCAAGATAAAATAAGATTAAGGAGGGAGGAAAGGAGAAATACAGACTCATAATGCACTGACATATGCCCAGAAACAAGGTACACACGTAAAAATATGTGTCACCTGATTCCCTTGCCCCTCCCTATGCACTCACAATTTCTGCTCTAGTTGGGTGGTTCCCAAACCTCACCCAGTCATCTGGGGAAAGAAGGGCAGATCCCAGACCCCACCAAAGCCTGTGCAGTCAGATGCATAAAGGGTGGGAGCAGGAGTCTGCATTTTTACTGAGCTTCTGATGAAGATTCTCATCTTGGTTCAGCTGTAATGAGGCACCTGGGCCTTGTGTTAGATCCATCTGTGCACTTTCTTGTAAAATCTAGTTTTAGCAAGAACTCTGCTAAGTCAGTTAGTAAGACCTGCCTCCCCCACCAACACACACACACACACACACACACACACACACACACACAC
>NW_026000016.1:37049374-37109178 GCF_001458135.2 Marmota marmota marmota
GGTAGAGAGAGAGGAGGGGAGGGGAGGGGAGAGGTGGGGGGGGGGGAGGGTGGAGGATGGGAAAGGCAGCGGAGCACAACAGACACTAGGATGGCAATTTGTAAATCAATGGATGTGTAACTGATGTGATTCTGCAATCTGTGTATGGGGTGAAGGTGGGAGTTCATAACCCACTTGAATCAAAGTGTCAAATATGATATGCCAAGAAATTTGTAACGTTTTGAACAACCCACAATAAAAAATTAAAAAAAAAAAAAAATTTGGGCTGGGGTTGTGCCTCAGTGGTAGAGCACCTGCCTAGCACGGGTGAGGCCCTGGGTTCGATCCCCAACACCACATAAAAATAAATAAATAAAGATATTGTGTCCAACTACAACTAAAAAATAAATATTAAAATAAATAAATAAATAAAAATAAAGGTATCATGTCCAACTGTAATTAAAAAATACATATATAAAAAAATTAAAAATTTAATCCAAGACATCCCATTTGGATTCTCTTCCTCTTCTTCTGCCTATTTACAGCTGGACTAGGAGCTTTCTAGGCCATTTATATGGGCCATCCCTTTGCTATTACCTGGAAACTCCCATTTTTCTCTTTCTTGATGCACTTTCTCGTGGATGGTAGGGAATCTTTTTGGAGACTTTGAATAGAGAAGCGGTATTTGACATTTTTAACATCTTTACGCGGGTACTAATTTACCAGCCCCTGGCCACGTAAACACCAGTGTGGCAGTTCGGTCAGCCCTGTCTGCTTGTCCTTACTTTACCTTCCCTGGATTGTTTTTATTGGCTGGGTGAGGATTTTTAGATTGGAGATTATTTTCTCTCAAAATTGGAAAACATCGCTCTATTGCCTTTCAGAGCTAGCTTCCAGTGTTGACACTAAGAAACCCAGTTGCTGTTTTGCATTCCTGATCCTTAGTTTGTGAACTGTTTTTCTCTCTCTCAAAACATTTTAGATCCTTTCATTGCTGGGGTACTAACATTTCCAATAATGTGTTTTGATGAAGTGTTTTTTTTTTTTTTGTTGTTGTTCATTGTGCTGGGCATCCACAGGGTCCATTTCATATGGAAATGTAAATTTTTTAATATTTATTTTTTAGTTGTAGTTGGACACAATACATTTATTTTATTTGTTTATTTTTATATGGTGCTAAGGATGGAGCCCAGGGCCTCACTTGTGCTAGAAGAGCACTCTATACCGCTGAGCCACAACCCCAGCCTGAAATTTAAATATTTTTAATGGAAATTTTGAAGAAATTATGTGCTGGTTAATGATTCCCTTCCATTTTCTCTGTGGGCTCCTTTTGGATTCCTACTGGAAGATGTCAGAACTCCTGGGTTGATCTTTTAAGTTTCTTATCTTTTTCTGCCTTATTTTTTCATCATTTTTCCTTTCTGTCCTATTTTCTGGGAGATTTCCATAATCGTATCTTCCATGGCTTCATAATAATTTTAAAGATTCCAGTTGTATTTTTATTTTGAAGAGCTGTTTCTTGTTCTCTGTACTCATACTCAAGGGCGGGGTGGAAGGCTTCTTGATCTTTTATTTTGTTTTATTTTTAATTTTTTTTAGGCTTCTTGATCTTATTTCACGGATGCCTCATCTTCTTTTATCACTGGGGGGAATCAATGCTGCTGCTTCTGTGTTAATGGTTTCTTCTGCTTTCTCAATTGCCTCTGTTAGGGTTTTCAATATCAGAGGATTTCATCCCATGCCTGGTGTTCCTTGCAGCTCATTTTCTGGCTATTGGAAGCTTTGTGAGTGAGTACAGGCATTGTCAGTTGGTGGCTGCTTTGGGATAGTCCAGAGGGTACCTGGCAGTTTCATTGGGAGACAATCCCCCTCCCCCATACATCAGTGTTGGTCATATTTGTCTCTTTGGTTGAGTTCTTTCTACAGGAATGACTCCTTAATTCTTCTGCCTACTGTAGGCTGGAGTAGGGTGGGTGGAAAGGGGTATAAGCCAGGCTGTTCTTGTTCTGGGAGCTGAGCCAGAAACAGGGGCTGGGGAATCTCATCTTTCAGGATGGAGGCTTTCTCTAATCCCACTGTTTCTAGCTCTCAGCCTCACCCCACCCTTGGCTGTGCCTGGTGTCTCTTTAGTCAGTTTCTCTAGAAAATAAACTTTCTTTCTGCAGGTGGAGCAGCTAGGGAAGGAAATTTACTCTCATCTCTCTTTCTGTTTCCTGAGGTTCCTGATCCCTGAGAACCTCCTGGGCTCTTGGCTTCTTGTCAAATTCCTATCATGGGAACTTGGGCTTCAGCAGGCTCAGGTTTGCTAAGTCACTGATCATTTGTGCATTAGCTTTCCATCTTCAAAAGGGGTGTTGACACTTCTCAACTGCTGCTATCTCCCTGTTCCTATGTTCTCATTCTCCTTGTCCTTACATTTTATAGCATGAAAATTTTTCTACTGTGATCAGTGTATATTCTAAGGAAGCAGAAACTAATATGTGTGTTCGGGGAGCCACGTTTAACCCTGGAGAGCCTTTTTTTGAGTGACCTATCAGGCTTTAAAGCAGGGGAAGTTTATATTAGTGACATTTTCTATTTCCCCAGCTCCAGTTACCCAAGAGTCAAGGGCATTGAAATGAGACTTTATTAAATGATTTTAGTATAAGTAAAGGAGGGTATTTCATTTATTCATCCATCCTTTTTTTTTAAGATAAAGCATTTGTTAAGCACTAATATATGCCTGAAAATGTGCTAAGTGCTGAGGATGTAAAGGCTAAGTTACATGTGGTATCTTCCTACAAGGAGATTGTAGTCAAGTAGAAGGAAAGTAGGCAAGGGAATCAGAGCTTACAGTGGCATGGTAATATACTATATTGGGAGTGCCCATAGAGTGCCACAGAGCACAGAGTAGGACATCCAGACAGCTCAGGTGGCAGAGAGGCTTCTGGGAGGAGATGACCTTGGAACTAAATTTTGAAGACTTAGCGTGACTTTTGGAAATAAAGTGGATGAAAGGCATTTCAAACAGAACTGTATGTATTTAGGTGAGGAATCTAGAAATAGCATGACATGTCGGAGGAACCTCAAATCCATTGAAATGGTCAGAGCAAGGGTCCATTGGGGGAAAGGGACTAAGTTTGTTAACAGTCATCTGGTTGTAAATATCCATGTTAGGCCAGTGTGTGACCCTGGGCCTACCAACAAGCCATTTGGAAATAATAGGATCTTATTCCCTCTGTGAATTTGAGCATGCATAAGATGACATTATTTGTAATATGAGGATAATACAAAGATTATAGAAAGAAATGAGGTATGTAAAATGCTGGATCAATGACAGGAATAGAGAATATTCTATTTTTTTCATGACGAACCTGCCTTAAGTCTGTCTTCTACTCTCTTGTCTCCTAATGGTAATGAAAACAGATTCTTAACTTTTAAGAAAATGTGTTCCTTTTGTTTGTTTCTACCAAGCAAGATCGCTTGAGTATCTTTGAACTGAACATCTTATTCCATCAGAAGAGACAGTGTTTCTGAGCTCTTGGGCATCTGCGCACTTTCCTGTAAAGTTTGGGTGATTTCTTGAAAGGCCCCTGGGTCAGAAGAACAGATTCCAGCTTCCCCTCTACCACTGACATATGTACAACCTAGGGCAAAACCCTTCCCTTGTCTTGGCTTCAATTTCCTTACCTGGCAAACAAGAGGAGTTAAATTAGATTACCTTGAAGATTTGTTCCAGCTCAGAAATTGGATTCAGGGAGCTTTTAGCTGTACTGAAATGAGTATTAAGATAGAACTAAGGTTTTTGGATTTTATTTTTATATCATACTAAATAGGGGAAGGCAATTCCTTTAAAATCTTGGCAAGCAAGCAGAAGTGAGATTGTGCCATCTCTCCTTACCTCTCCCACCTTCCTTTCAGCTTTCGACTCTGATTAGCTCACACAAACCCCAAAGAAAAATACTGACACTAAAAAAACAAAACAAAACCCACTTCAAGTATATCCCTATGATATTGTTAAGCTCTATGGGGAAAGTTGGGGGAACAGGACTCTTAAAAGCCAACTGTTGTGAAAACACATCATCACCATCTATAGATGTTTTCTGAAGCAGGAGCCTAGCTATTTTAATCTCTCCGAGTGAGTGATTGGATCAGTAAACTGCAACCCTGTGGATGATTCTGCCTATTGACAACAAGCAAGGGTTTGGGTAAGTGGTGAGGGTGGGGAATGGCATTTCCTTTTCCTGTCAGGGTTTCTCTAACTCCCGGACCTGAAAGAAGTGCCTTGGAATTTTCTCTGAACAGTCCCCTTTAAGGCGAGAAGGTCAGTATCCTGAACAGCCAGGCTGGATGGGGATTAAGGTATAGATGGCAGCACATGAAGCATTTTGATAGACAAATTTAGGCCTCCCTTGGTCCATTGAATGAGACTTCTTGAGATAAAATAAACCTTTTACAAGCTGTAGCTCTCAACATTAATAATATTAAATCAGCCAATGATTGGATGCAACATGCAGATATTAGCACTTTTAATAATTCCCAAGCTAAAGCATAGGGGTTCTTTCTGTCATTGGTTTAATGCCGATTAAAAAAAAAAAATGCTTGTGCCCTGGAATTTTTGTATGATTCCAAAAGAGCATGCAGACATTTTGTTACACCATCTTTGCAACTTTTTACTTCCAACTTAATTTTTTTCTGTCCCAAAATGATCAGAATGCTCTCAGTGCCAGTAACAGACGTCTGGTTCCATCTGCATCTTATCATATCTTACTTCCTACACATTTGAAAGCTCATCGGGCATTTCTTTTTTGTTTTTTGTTTTTGTATTTTTTTTTTTTTTTTGAGCAGCATCTGACACTGAAATTTCTTTTCAGCCTAGTCCCTCCCGTCCATTTCAATGGATTCATTATTTTAACAGCGTTTTTTTTTTGTTTGTTTGTTTGTTTGTTTTGGGGTCCTACTATGTAGTAGGCCTGGATGCAAAGGTTGATACTGTTACATATAATCTGATTTTTAAAAAGTCTTACCTTGAGGTTTCAAATAAGTTAGACTTCTTTTTATTGATCTCCTTTTCCCTTTTGCTCCTCTTCTCTCTCTCTCTCTCCCTCCTCCTCTGCCTTTCCTTCTGTTTCATCTCTCTCTTCCTTTGCGGTTTCCCACTCTTTGGGGAGGGGCAGGATTTCCTGCTCAGAAGTTGGTTGGTTTCTGGGAGGAGTCAGAAGACCTGATTCGGGACTGAAACCAGCTGGTCTGCCACCTGATACAAGAAGGTGAAACCCAGGCCAAGAAGAAGGCCCTTATGCTAGGACCGAGCTGGCAGCCAGGAAGTGCCTGTAGAGGGAGCCCCAAAGGGAAGCCAGAGTGGGCCTGTCCCAGGCATTGGGCATCAGGGCTCCCAAAGGGCAGAGGAGCCCCTAAGCAGCTCTGGATGGGAATACTTGGAAGTGGTCCTAGTTGCCCTGGAGACTTACCCATTACTATTGTTAGCTCTAAATGTGGGGAAGCACCACTAGACAGAGCCCTTGTCCCACCCTTAGCAGGTGCTCACTCTCAGATTCCTGGCTTTGCCTTAGAGGAAGTCACTGAACAAGAACTGGATTTGGGCAGTTTTTCCTTCTCTACAAAGAGAGACTCTAGCAATCTGGTGTATTCTATGAGGCCTCTATGTTCAAATACCTCTCAACTATAAATTCTTTAGGGAATTGCCTAAGAGGCTTTCAATTATGGTGATCACAGCAGCAGCAGAATGGAGTGGATGACAGAGAGGGGACAGGAGTCTGCAATGGAACCCATAAGGGGTAGATACTCTGTAAGTAGGAACAGTAATCCCACCCTGATCCACATCAATTAATGATGGAAGAGCACATTTTAATTTGGAGGTTTGAATTCTTCTGGATTAAGAAATGGACTAATATATATATACACACACACAGACACACACACATACATAATACATATATGATGTTACGTATGATATCATATATGATATATACCATGCAGTTATGATGCATGTAACATACATACATACATACATACGTGTGTGTATGTATATAAAAATTCACTTTCTTTGTCCATATATTTATTCAATTATTCAACAAATGTTTCATGAGTACCTATTCTGTTCCAGGCACTGTGCTAGTAAGCCATGGTAGACAGAGTTGTGCCCTGATGGAGAATTTAATCAACATGGTTATACACTGGGACCTCTGAGATTCAGGGTTATGACTTTAGAGGAAGGACTAGAAAAAAATTTTAGTCTAGTTGGATGTTTATGTCTCCTTAGGAGAAGCACCATCAGGCAGACTTTGGATGGTGATCTTTTGTTTTTTAGCCAACATGGGATACTGGGTCTTTAAAGGACTCTTTGGCTTACAGTAGCTACAAGTAAGTATTCCTATCAGTAATTCTTAGAGGATAGGAAACTTTTTGGTCTTGTTTTTATTTCAGTTATTTTTTTTCTAGAGAACCATAAATTCTATTAATTTCTAGCTTGGTTACTTTCTAAAACTCTCTGAAGATGTCTAACTACATGATGGATATTTTCTGTGCTGCCAGGTTCACATTTCAGTTAATTTTTTTCTCATTAATTCATGTTTGGGCCAATTAAAGAAAAACAGAGGGGGAAAAGATAAGATTTCCTTTACTTCAGAAGCTGGACCTATTTTGGAATACTCTCTGAAAGTTTTCTGAAGTCTCTTTTCACTTTTATGTAGTTTATTATTATTAATCTTTGTCTAATGTATTTGTCTTGGTTCATTTTCTGTTGCTCTACCAGAATCCCTGAGACTGAGTAATTCATAAGGAAAAAAGAAAAAAAAGAGCTTACTCAGCTCATGGTTATGGAGGCTGCGAAGTCCAAGAGCATAATGCTGGCATCTTCTTGGCTTCTGGTGAGGGCTGGGTGCTTCTTCAACTCACAGCAGAAAGTGGAAGTCACAAGCAGGCAGGCACGAAAAAGGCAAACCAGGAGGGCCAGCCCTGCTATAACAACCCACTCTGGTGGTAAGTAATCCTGTCCTGAGAGAATTTCATTAATCCTTTTTAATGGCTTAATTGCCTCTTTCCATCATCATAACAACAATCAAGTTTCAACATGAATTTAGGAGGGAAAAAGCCAAATCAAACCATAGTATTTCTTTAGAAGAAAGAACTTTGAAATTGCTTTTAATGCTCATTTGTTCTTCATTTTATACAACTGGGCTTTTTGTTTCTTTGTTTGAGGCAGGGTCTACTATGTTGCCCAGGCTAGTCTCAAACTCCTGAACCCAAGGGATCTTCCTGCCTCAGCATCCCTGCCTGTAGCGGGGACTACAGGCATACGCCATTGCACCTGGCTTATGACTGAGTTATTAAATTCACTCTTTGTTTCATTTCATCCTTTCCTACCTCCCAATTTTTTCTTTTTTGTGTGTGTGTGGGGAGGATTGAACCCAGGGCTTTGTATATGCTAAACATGTGCCTACCACTGAGCTACACCCCTCACCTAAATTCTTTCTTCCTTATTGCTGCTTCGGGATGTCCTACCGTCATACCATTATAAAGAAACACCTTACACGTTTGTAGTGATGCTAGTGTAAACAAACCTGCTGCCCTTCCAGTCATATAAGAATATAGCATATACAATTATAGTCAGTACACAATACTATACTTTCTACGATCACTTATTTTAAAAAATTGACTATAAAACATTTTTTTTCTGTAGTGGAGGGACTAACAATGGAACCAGTTGATACGGATCTGTAATTCAGAACAATAATTCAGTTTTGTGTCACTTAGCTACTGCGATACATTCTGAGCTATGCATCGTTAGGTGATTTTATCATTGTGTGAATATCAGAGAGAGTTCTTGCACAGACCTAGGGGTCTAGGTCAAACACCATCCTGATACTGTGGTAAATGAGATGTATGAGGCTACTGCTGGTGTAAAATAGCATGCTATTTTATAATCAACTTTTAAAAATACGTGATTGTAGAAAGTATAGTATTGTGTACTGACTATAATTGTATGTGCTATATTCTTATATGACTGGAAAGGCAGCAGGTTTGTTTACACTAGCATCACTACAAACATACAAGGTGTTTCTTTATAATGATATGACAGTAGGACATCCCTAAGAAATAGGAATTTTTCAACTACATTATAATCTTATGGAACCACCATTGTATATGTGGTCCATTATTGACTGAAATGTCATTATACAGCACATAACTATATCTAATAAAATCCTGAACTGTGGCTGGGACTGGTGGCACATGCCTATGATCCCAGTGACATGGAAGGCTGAAGCACAAGGATTGAAAGTTCAAAGTCAACCTCAGCAAGTTAGCAAGAGCCTGTCTCAAAATTGAAAAATAAAAAGGGCTGGGGATGAGTTTTGTTTCCTAACAACTCTGAGATGACTCTGAAATTTATTAATTTATTGATTTTGATATGACAAAAGTTCTACACAATGGCCATTGCTATTTTGACTCCAAATTTTTTGCCCTTTACTGAAGTAAGTGTAAGAGTTAGGACCACAGTGCAGTTTTATGTAAGAAGCAGTTCCCTCAGGGTTATACAGTGGAGGGGGTAGAGAGAGAGGAGGGGAGGGGAGGGGAGAGGTGGGGAGGGTGAAGGATGGGAAAGGCAGCGGAGCACAACAGACACTAGTATGGCAATATNCCAAAAAAAAAAAAAAAAAAGGAAAAAGAAAAAAGACTTTATGATACAAAGGAAAAGCAAAGTGAGCAGCAGAGGAATTACCAGTTTAGTAGTAGAAATATTAATCAGATGGTATGCCTCCAAAACAAGAGGTTTAATGAACTTATGCAAAGATCTATTAAATGCATCTGAAAATGCCCATAAATTAACAAAGAGTCATGCCTGAACTAGTTAACAATATACTTCCCACACAGAATGTCAAGTGATCTTATTCAAAGACCTGTGACTAATTACTCAGTAACTAGACTTTATACAAATGTCTAGGTATAATTGTTTACCAGAAAGTATACCTATAAGCTAAAAATTTCTAATTTTTTAACAAAAATAGAAGCAAATGATCTAAAAGATTTTCTTGGCTACAAATCACAAAACAATAACGACACAAATGAGACTTGTCAGGGTTCAGATTATTGTTGAGATGTAACTTACCTGAGAATAGATCTGAAGAGAAAGAGAATTTGTGCAGAAGACATCCAATCAATATTGTTGATCCAAGGGTCCCCTGGAATACTGCCAAGCAGAGGTCTTTAAAACAATCACAGTAACCCCTACAGAACTGTTAAAGAATGATGAGATCACCACTTAGTGCCTGAGTTAAAATGTAAAAGGTGAATTTATAGCTGATTATAGTAAGGTGAGTTTGCTGCTCAATCTTTCTGAATAGGGCAGACTGCTGATTTTATACAAGACAGGGTTTTGGGAGAGCATGAAGATCAGGGATTGGTGTGCTTTCCTAGATGTAAGTGGACTGACATCATCTGCAAAAGCATGCCTATTTGTTGATTTGTTGGCATACTGAGATATATTTAATGGGGTGAGTTCATTCCTGATTGGTTAGTATGCATAAGTGATGGCCAATCCTTTGGCTTGTAAAAGATTGTTAACAAGTGGGTTGTTATTGATTAAGTCAAATGGTTTTAAACTGGTTTTGATTACTATGAGTGAAGAACAATCAAACTTTTCCTAAGAATATGGGAATATTTAATATTCTCAAAATTGATACCTACTATTTGTTTTCATTAGGGTATAGAGTGAGATAGTATCCGATGTAGTACAATATTATGTATTTCCTTATTTTTTATTTTATTTTTATTTTTTTGTTTTGGTACTGGGGATTAAACCCAGGGATGCTTACCCTCTGGGTCACATTAAGGTCTGGCTAAGTTGCTTAGGGCCTTGCTAAATTTCTGAGGTTAGCCTTGAACTTTTGATCCTTCTGCCTCAGCCTACCAAATTGCTGGGATTCCAGGTGTGCACCACCATGCCAGCATGATTATATATTTATTTATATGAGTAGGTCAGAGTTTTGCGGTGTTTTGTAAAGGACAAGATAACTAATAGGTGTTTCACTTGATCAGAGTTGAGAACTGTGTCTTCAACCACTATGTAAGGCATTTTATGCAAAAGCATTGGTTAGATGAGCTTAATCAACAAATAATCTTAAAGTATAATATTTTGGTAATAATGATATCATTGACTGAAAGTCTACTATCTGTTAGGTACTGCTCTAAGAATTGACATTTAGTATCTCATTTAATCAGCAAAATTATCCTTTGAAGAAGGTACCTTCTGTAGGTAGGAAAGGCTATAACTTAAGGCAGAGTTTAAGTAACATTTCCAAGGTTTTAAGAGCTAGCAAATAGGGGAGCCAGGAGTCAAACCCAAGCAAATCCAGGGGGACTGATTTAACTTCTTTGTTTTCCAACCTGACTGATTGCAACATATAACAAAGTCACCAACTATCCTTTTTTTCCTGGACATTCTACCTCTACTAAGAAGGAATTCATTTGTTGTAGCAGTCCAATTACAAGCTCTTGTTGGCTTTAATGAGCTTGTAATCACTGAAAATTTCTAGGTCTTTTTTATAGATCTGCTGCTAAAATAAGCCTTCCTAATTCAGGGGTCGTACAATTGACTTTCTTGGACGTAAATTCCATACCGTATCATCTTCCCTATTCAGTATCAATTGGTTTACATACATGCATGGTTCCAGCTTGTTATTTTGAATCCTGACTCTGCTATCCCAGCTCTGTGTCACCAACAGAACTGTTAAGTACACCTTCTGACACCGTTCCTACTTGTTGATGAGATTACCAAATAGAATAGGACCAAGGACGATTGGTGCAACTACTTATAAATTTGATTGCAACCAGACATTATCTTATGAGACTACATCAAAACCTTGATTCTGAAAATATTAGGCAAAACCTTTCTCCTTACTTACCTCTAATTTAGCTTTTCTCAACCTCAGCCATGTTGACGTTTTGAATTGGAGAATTATTTGCTGTAGAATTATTGGCTGTCTCATGCATTAGAAGATGTTTAATAGCATCCCTGGTTTCTACCCACTAGATGACAGCAGTGGTGTCCCTCCTGCCACCAGTCAACCAGATCTCTCTCTAGACTTTGTCAAATGTGAACTGTGAGGACAAAGTTGCTTTTCCTTCCGTGTACAACCACTGCTATAACTGTACAAATGAATTGATTAAACAACCAAGTATTTGTTAAGGAACTACTATTTGCCTAGGACTTGGCAATTTCTATGAACACTGAAGAAGACATGGTCCTTGACCTTGGGGCCATTAAAGACATTACAAAACCCCCAAAACAACTGGGGAAAAAATAGCCGCCTACTGAATGATCCAGTAGGAAATCTAGACTGTATTACCTGTAAGAATTCAGAGCAATGAAAAGATCAGTGAGGATAGAGAAAATTTCATAGTTCAGACATGATTGGGTTGGGTAATTTGAAAGTGAGGAAACATGCTGAATGTTTTCTCTGATATAAAGGTGACTGACCCATAATGAGGTAGGGAGGGGGAGCTTGGGAGGAATAGAGAACCTTTAGATAGGGCAGAGTGGTGGGAGGGAAGGGAGTGGGCAGGAGGTTAGAATGATGGTAGAATGTGATGGACATTATTATCCAAAGTACATGTATGAAGACATGAATTGGTGTGAACATACTTTATATACAAACAGAGATATGAAAAATTGTGCTCTATATGTGTAATAAGAATTATAATGCTTTTCACTGTCATGTATTTAAAAAATAAAATCAATTAAATATTTAAAAATATTTAAAAAAAGAAAGTGAGAAAACATGGGGCATTAACTTCTAAGTAAATATATATATATATTCTCTCTATATTTAAGCATCTATATTTTAATATATAGGCAAGCTCCCAAATACAGGCATTAATTACCATCTATACCAAAAATCAGAGCACATAATTTGATATATAGTTTGACAGTGGGCAGATTTATTTAAAATTCTACCTCTTGGAGAATTTGAGGTATGTAGTTTCAGAAGGTGCAGAGACTGCGGGTGAAGGTACATTGAGGTGGGAAGAGTAATGTGGATGGAGTGCCAAAGACCAGAAGAGAGCAGGATACCAGATATCAGAGTATCCTGCTGAGTAGTTTGAGAAATCAGTGGAGGGGGGAGGTGGGAGCAGATTGTTGAGCACTGAAACCTGGCAGGGGAGTTTAGTCTGATGTTTCTAAGCCAAAGAGCATCAAGATGAAAGGTATTGAGGGAAGACAGTCTGGCAATGGGTTGGTTTAGGGTGAACATGCTAGAGAGAAGTAGGGGATGGTTTGAGTTATTGAGAGCTGGACAAGGTGGTGATTGAATGGGCAGAGGAGTATGAACATAGAAGAGGTATTTTGGAATGGAAGGATTAGATTGGGTGAATTCCTAGGAAGATTCTGGACATTTAAGATTAGGCTCTGCCTCAATATGAGGTCAAATATCCCATATAGTAAACAGGAAGAACATTAGTGTCACTGACATTATTTTCCTCTCAAACTACAAATATGTTTTTTTTTTCCTTGATTAATCTCAACACATTCCTACTACTCTTTCCTTTGGGGTGATAAGAATAGATATTAGGGAGAGCTAGTATTTGATCAAGTCCAGGAATGTTGGGTAGAATTTGAGCTAGCAGAAATAAATAAAATGCAGTGTCTATATGTGTACAGGGATGGTTTGTGGGTTAGCTGAATCAGGTTTGGCAAAAATACATGGCCATTAATAGCAGTAGTAAAGCATCTGTCCCCAGTTAGGATAGGCAATATTAATAGTTCCAGAAGGGAGTATCAAGCTGTGCCCAAGCCGGTGGCTAACTCTTTGCTGAGTCCTACAGAGCTTCTGAGTTAGTTCTTGTCACAGAACAAACTAGTCCCTGGAGGAAGAGGACTCAGGTCTGTGATGATCATTATTTTCTTTCTAACCTAGAACTTAAGTTCCAGAATTTAAGTTCCTGGGGAGGAAGGCTGGGTAAAGCAAGACTCCTCATCTGATAAGGTGTTCTTGGGAGCTTGCCTCTTAGGCTACCAGGTAGTTAGTTTCCTTCTTTCTCCCAAACTCCCACCTTCTCTTTCTCTTCTCTTCTATTCTCTCTTTTCATGAAAATACAGTTAGGAAGAAAGAGGTATCAGCAGCTATGGTAAGGAACCCCCAGCACACAGGTGTAAAGAATAAATATGTTTGTTTTTGTTTTTTTGCCCTGGAATTCATCAGTTATCTCCAATAGCTTTTTCTAGGTCAGAAATTGACTTATTTTCTGATCTTAAAATACTTCTGGTGGGACTTATGAAAATTTTGCTTTCTATCTGTAATGGGAAGTAAAAATGAGTCCTCGATATGTATGTATAATAGCAATATCAGAGTCCCCATGAAGCAAGTGTCCAAAGCTGTTCAGTGTACAGTACTCAGGGGAGACCTGTCACCAGCGTGCCCACCCTCCATGCTGCCCATTCCAGGTCACCCCATCTTTCAGGAATTAAATTATGAGATACAGTATAAAACGTTTTTATTTCAAAATGCAAAATGGTGTTCATTATAATAATAATAAAAATAATAATAGTACAAAAAGCATTTCTCCTTCTTCCCTAGTGCAAAACAATAGATTCTCAGATAGCTTACAGATACACAATTTTGGATATATTTTCACAACACAATGCTGCATAGCAGCAAAACTCAATCCCAAACTCCTTTTGGTGGATCCACGTGGCAGGTCATTTCTAGGTGTCAGTGACTTCTCTCGAAGGGCACATGGCTCCTCTTGTCTCCCATTTGAGTCAGGATCTGTCTGTCTGTCTCTGTCTGTCTGTCTTTCTGTCTGTCCCCCCTTCCCTTCTGCTGATCTGGAGTTCCTAGGAGGCATGCTGCCGGTGGGAGTGGGCCCGGCAACCAAGCAGGGCTTCCTCTGGCTGCTTGCCTTTCTCCAGCAGGGCTTGCCTGCGTTGGGCCTGTCGCTCCTGAGCGCCCCGCAGCTCAGCCACCATTGCCTCCCGCAGACGGCTAGCTGCTGTGAAGGGGCTGCACACTGTCTCCATCAGGCCCAGCACCACGCCGAAGAGGGCCAGCACACTGCCCAGCACGTACAGCTTGACGAGCTTCCCCTTGGACTTCTGAGACATCATCTCCTTAGCCAGAGGAATCAGCTCCTGGACCGTTTCCATTTCGGGTCCGGGCTCTAGCGAGTGGGTTACCTGCAGGAGGAGTGGAGAAGAAAACGTGGAACCTTTAGTCCCCCAAGGTGGCTCCAGCTTCCTGGGCACCCCTCCCTCGGCTCTCTTGGGCAAGGCCTCCCCGGGACAGTGCGCCCAGCCCTTGACCGGGTCTGCGTGCCCAGGCGGGCTTTACCTTGGTGCCGCAGCGCGAGCTGGGGCGGCGGCGCCGCGGCGGTCAGCGCGTCCGTCTGTCCGGCTGGCCTTGGCGCTTTCCTTCTCCGTAGCTGCAGCTCTTCCAGAAGGAGACTCCGCAGCTGGCACCTAGTCAGCGTCTCTGGGCCGCTTATATCTTTTGCCGAAGACCCGCCTCCTGGTTTGCTGGCCCGGGCCAGCGCTGCACAAGCCAGAGAAAGGAGGGGGAGGAAGAAGGGGGAGGGAGAGGGGGAGGGGGTGGAACCCCCGCAGAAACCTGGCGGGAGGTGGCCACGAGCTGCGCACGACCTGACTGTGTGATCTGGGAGACCCTGGGCGGGGCTGCTGCAGCGGTCTGGGCGGGAGGGCAGGTCTGCACGCCAAGTCCCAGTTGGGGCGGCTAGAAAGACCTAGGGAGGTGTCGGCATACATTTCTGACATGACACTTTATAGTGGCGTTGGTAGGTGCACAGCCTCTCTGCCTGATTGGCTTTATTCGGGCTGGCCTTGGCTGCAGCTGCAGCTGCCTCCGCAGGTGCCTGCATTGCTAGAGCCACTTAACAGAACACTAATCATTGAGGGTGCCTTTTATGCGCAGAGGTAGGGGTAGGTAGTGGGGTGGGGGTAAGTCCCTTTACCTGTAGGGTGTTTCTATGGAACAGCCATTAAATCCAAGTTGTCCTCCCTCCAATTTGAAAAATGACAACTTCATTAGGGCAGGCATGGCATGGAAGGGAGCTGCTAGTAAAAATTTGTCTGCTCCTTTAGAATGAAAATATTTCAATGATTCTTTGCCACTTCCCTGGATCTGGGGGTACAAGTTCACTGTGCCAGCTCAGCTGTATCATAGAAGCAGTATAGGGCAGGAGGGGGTGAAGTAGACAGATTGGGTAAGAAACCAGGGTGGATACTCTTGGAAGCTTGAGACTATAGGATTCAAATTTTATCCCTGCATCCCAGATATCATATTTTCCCTATTTATAGCATGGCTTATATAAATAAAAGATACCATATTGTCCCAGAGTTTTATTTATAGGATAATCTAGTTTCATTCTTAATGATAATAAAGAACATTTAAGCTCTAGATCATGATTTTCAACTTATTTTAATGCACCCATGTCAATTTCATTGAAATATTCCCAGAATTGAAAACTTGGAACTTAATGGGATAATTTGACTAGGATTAAACATAATCCGCTGCGGGGTGAGAGGGCAGGTTGGGTTCTAATTTAGCTTTGGTTATTGATATACCAGATAATTCTCAAAGTGGGGGGGAAGGAGAAGAGAATAGGCCAAAGGGCTTTAAACAGGGACAGGGAGAAGATAGGGGGAGGAGTGGAGAAAGGCATTGGCCAGAAAATTGCAAAGGTCACTGATGCAATCTTGCAACAGCCTTCACAGTCCAGTCTGTCTGACTGAGCCTCACTGAGCTCCGCTACAGTGGAAGGGGCTGCCTTACTTGGGTGGGTCTGAGGTATACCCCAGATAATTCAGTCAAAAAAGGAAATCATAACAACTCTCTTTTGCTTTGGCTATTAGTAATTCAGGTGAGGATTTGTGAGTCAAGGTTACCTAAATAGCTAATTTAAGATTTGCACTTTAATCTGTACACATGCAGTCAAAGTGACCAGGGGTCAAACGGGGATTATCCCTTTAGGACTATGTCCCCTGACTATTGTTCTTTTAACCTAGACCAGCAGGAAAATTCTGAAACAAGAATCAAGCCAAGTCTTGGCATTTTCTTTGAATCTTCCTTATAACTTCGTAGCATTCTCTAATAACTGGCAGAAATGATTTGGGAGTGTTCCAAGCATGGTGGCTCCTGGAAGAGTGTATGATGTGACCTTGATTTGAAGGCCCTCCCCTGGTTTTCATTCTGAAGGTGAGTCAGGCCAGCTTCCAGCCCAAAACTCCGAAATGGGGCAGAAAGCATTTCCTGTGTTTCTGTAACTCGAAGACGTAAAGCATACCTCTTACATGGTCAGGAGGCTGTCACTTCTCGGGGGTTACCCTTTAGCGTGATCTGCTGTGTTAGAGCACAACACCAGTTCCCATGAGCTTGCTTCTTTTTCTCTTTGTCTGACTTTGACCCCCAGATCTCCACCCCCACCATCCTACCTTGCTGGGCAGAAGGTGCAGCAATGCCGTGGATTAAGGTCACAGGGAGATTTGGTGTTGCTGGTTTAGGTGGTAATTGAGGATCAGTAGAAGGTCTTGGGAGTAGAAGGTCAGGGAATCAGGGACAATTCATGCCTAGGAATTTTGAGCATCCCTCCTCTCTCTCAGCAAGGAAAGAGGACCCAGTTTCTGGGATGGCTGGGTGTGGAAGGTTAGGTAAGGCTTGGGAACCAAAAAGGTGTCTTGACCCTGCTGACGTCACTTTTAGAGAAGTAAAACATGCGTTGCATCACACATAGGCACATATTATAGCTATGAAGGTCAGACCAAGCCTGAGGGTGGTCAGTCATGTGCTCAGGGTTGAGGGATTTTCTGAGATGTACTATTTTCAGTGTTAAAACTGAGTCAGTTCTGAGCAGAGAATTACCTGTATTAGTCCATTTTTTTTGTTGATATCACAGACTGGGTAAATTTTAAAAATAGGAGGTTGATTTGGGCTCATGGTTGTGAATTTACAAACATCAAGGAGCCACATGTGGTGATGATCTTCTTCCTGGTGGAGCCCTCATATGATATAGGACATTGCATGACAAGAGGCAGGGAGCATGTGTGTGAACATGTGTCTCTTCTGGTCTCTCTCCCTAATCGTAAAAGACACCAGGATTGAATCATGGGGCCTCTACTCTAATGACTTTATGTAATTTAAAAAAAAATTTTTTTTAGTTGCCCATGGACCTTTATTTTATTTACTTATTTATATGTGGTGCCAAGATTCGAACCCAGTGCCTCATACACATTAGGCAAGTGCTCTACCACTAAGCCACAACCCCAGCTTTTATCTAATCTTAATCACCCAAAGCCCCACCTGTAGATACCGTATTCAGATTAACACCCCTGATAACTCACAATGGGGATTCAAAATCAACATATGAAACTGTATCGGACATACTTAAACTATATCCACACCATAGCACTACCCTTGAGTCTATCAACATTTAATTCTTGCCCTTTCTAGGAATGCTGGAAGGACCAGTTTAAAATTTATTTATTTTGCTTTTCAAATTCTTTCTCCTACACATTAAAACACCCACAGCCATCTGTAGAGGAAGAAAATCACAAAGAGGCAATATGTGGTCTAAGGGGTAAGCGCCAAAGAGGAAGAGCTATCCCTAATACTGTGCCTTGGATATTGAAGAGACAGGGGACAGAGGTCTTTTAAGTAGTTTATTGTGTATGAACCTCAATTATTAACACTGTTATTTTGTTGATGGCTCTTGCTGCCTGCACTAAGTCACTCCTTACCCCTGGAATTCCAGGAGGCTGGAGGCAGGGGGTCATTATGGAGATAGGCAAAAAAAACCTATTTATTTTAAGTCCATTTTTAAAAATTGCTTTAATCCTTGAGTTTCTTTCATTTCCTATAAGTCAATTTTAGAGAGAAGACCTTATCACTCAAATATCAATGGATGATTGTGTGTGTGTGTGTGTGTGTGTGTGTGTGCGCGCGCGCGCTTACGCCCACGGGGGCTTACAGGCACATGGGATCAAACCAAAGGACTTGCACATGCTAAGCACATGCTCTGCTACTGAGCTACACCCCCAACTCTCAATGGATGATTTTAAAATTTACACATGTAACCTTACTCTCCTTTAGTCTTATAGACTAGTTTTGGAGTTTAGATGTTTCTGTCTGTTATCACAGACTTGACACACTTTTAAAACAAGACTCTTCACCTTCTCTGTACTCTTTCAAACTAAATCCTTTTCTTAGTATCTTTATTTCTTGCAGTGCCAACTCCATTTTATTGGTTCGCTGGGCTTGAAATATTGTGTCCGTTTTTTTTGGTGAGGCCTCTGACTACTCCATTCCACCAGTCTCTGCTCAATGTTCTGCTGTGTTTATCTTTACAGATCTTTACTACCTAACTGGATGTTGATAGAGCAATGGGAGTGGTTTTTATATTGTCTCTCACATCCAGTGGAGGATAAATTTCACGAGGGCTGGAACTTTTGTTTTGCTCTTTATTGTGTCCCCAGTACCTAGTATAATCCTTGGCACATACTAGGTTCTTAACAGATAACTGTGGGATTGGTGGATGGCCTCTGCAGTGGACTGGGAAGCATGATAGAGGAGGGACTATGTTATATTCACTGCAGTCAGTGGATACTCAAGATGACAAGCTACTGGATTTTGGATGTAAAATTTGCATGACCTAATATTTTCGAAGATCTCTTTGGCTGATCTTCCCAACCCATTTAGCTTTAGCCCCCATTCTTCTCCCATAATAACCCTTTGTTCCGAAGAAGAGTTTCTTCTCCGACCAAGAAATAATTCATTCTTGTTTCTGCTGAGGACAATGCTCAGCAATTCTCCCTGCTCACTTATGCTCACTCTGCTCTTCTTCACACTACCTAAAATGCTGCCCTCTCTCTTTTGTCTTCCTGCCTTTTCTGAGACCATGTCCAAGTTCATATGCTCTGAGAATCCACTAGCTATGTGAGCACAGCTTGACCTCTCCTTTCTTTGAATTTCAGCCGGCTTTGCGGTTGCTCCTGCATGGGTTGGCACTGAAATGCATACTGAGTTTTACAGCTGGCTCATTGTTTCTAGTGGGCTTGCCTCATCTCAGCGGAAGATAAAATCCCTCATGGTGCTAATGTATAACAGGGGTCCAAGCAGTTACATTGACCTAAAAAGTTGGTACTAGGATATATATTGCAAAATGACCAGTTAGGATTCTCTTGGGAGGTTTATTTTAGGCAGAGTGGCCTGTCCTTGGCTCAGAGCCCTGGGATTGAAATTGCTCAAGACCTGGCAACTTGGTTCAATTTCCTCAACTTTGTCCTCCTCACCTTTCACTTCCACTCATAATTTAGTGTCTGGCATTGCAGTCATTGGCTCACTCTGGGCTCCCCCTCCAAATTGGCCCTGGGACAAATCACTGAGGAACAGACCCTTCATAGACAATTAGCATTTGACCCCGTGGCTTCTGGTCAATAAGAGCCACCAAGCTGCTGGAATAGGCAGGCTGTTCTGGGACCCCAGCACTGCCATGGATAGAGTGGTTGGGATCACCTGCACACTGCTGCCCACAAACCACATCTGAATCACAATAGCATGCTTCACAAGTCTGAATCAGCACCAGGAACTTCCCTCAAGCTTAAATGTCAGTTGGACTTAAGAATATAGGTCTCTGAAGTCAAGCAGACTTGTGTTCATTTAAGTCCTGACTTCTCCACTTGCTAGGATCTGACCTTTGACGAGTGATTTAACTTTTTTGTTCTCTATTTCCTCATCTAAAAAGTGAGAGTGATGATAACCCCTGTTAAATAGGGTATGGTGAGGAAGGAGTGAGAGAGAGCACATTAAATTGTTGAATGGTGTTTTGCACAAGACAACAATAAATAAATATAAATGTAAATAAATACATAATGTATATTATATAATATGTAATACATATATAACAAATAAATAAAAATAGAAATAAACATAAAAATATAGCAACCAATAAATGGCTATCATTATTCAATTGTCGTCATCTTCCGCTACACGTATGCAGTTTCCATGATTCTTTATCTCAGCTGGGACATTCACACTTCCTAGGTAACATTTAGGAAGCTTCGAGGAAGGTCCAGAAATATTTGTTGAAGCCATCCATGTATATCATGCTGTGTTTAAGCACAGTTATAGAAAGCAGAATACAAACTGCTACTGACCTACAGAAACTTATTGTCAAGTAGAGGACACACATATAACAAATTATTACATGTACTAGAATAAGCACAAAAACAGACATATATGACTGGTGAATAAAGAGACTGGAATGTATATTCAATTTGGGGAGGAGGTGATCAAAGAAGTTTTCTAAGTGTGACGATCTGTGAGCAGCTTAGGAAGTTAAAGACTGGACAGTGTTTACCAGGTGACTCTGGGAGGGAGGGGTGCTCAGGCTGGGGGAATTTGAACAAGAGAATTGCATATGAAAAGGGGAAGTGTGTGAAAAAGCATTGCTTAGTCCAAGAGAAGTTAGGCAAGATTGGTGTCACAGTATGAAGAATGGGTTTTTGGAAATGCCAGGAAATGAGGAGGAAGTAGCAGGCAGGAGCCAGATAATGAACAGTTATGTAAATGATTGCCTACGTATGTCATTCTTAGGAACAGTTGGCCACTCTTTTCTTCTAGAAACACATTCTCCTTCACTTCCATGACACCATATTCTTCTAGTTTTCCTCCAAATCTATTCTAGACACACCTCAGAATCTCTTTCTTACTTTTCCTTTGTCTTCTTTAGGTGATTGAGTTTACTGGCAGGACTTCCATTTCTGCCTCTACATAAATAACATCCAAATCTGAGCTCTAGATCTGTATATCCCTTTACTTAGTCTACATTTTGACACGAGTGTCCTACAACTATCAAGCTTACCATGTCCAAAGACAAATTCAATATTTCTACCACCAACTTTCTTAGCCTAAGTAAATCATCCTAGCAGCTCAGCCTTCCTGTCGCCTCTCATCTGTAAACAATCACTTAAGACTTGTCATTCTTCCTCTCAAATGTCTGTTGATTGTATCTGCTTTCTATCCCCTCTGCTACCTCTGAATTTAAACCCCCATTATCTCCTAGACTCTTGGTGTGGTCTCACAGCTGGTCTCTGCCTAGGGTCTGGACCACTTCACTCCAGTCCAGTCTACTCCACTTTAATCCAGTGTAAATATAAAAGAATAGAGTATAAATTGTGATATGTCCCTGGTTTCCTTCAGATCCTTCAGTGGATCTCCACATTGCCCTTGGGATAATGCCTGATTCTTAGCATGCTTCATAAGGCCACCCAAGATCTTAACTTTATCTATTTTTCCAGCTTCGTTACATATCCCTTAATCCTCATTATCTAGGTGGAGCCACACTATTCTGTTCCTCGAAACTTCAGATCCTTTCTCATATTGTTCTCTGCATTTAGAGCATCTTCCCCATCTGCCTTCACCTGGTGACCTCTTACTTATTATCCAAATGTCACTGTCCTCTCACCCTCAGGGAGACCTCTCTCACCTGGATGAAACTAGTTCTCCTTGGCTTGTTCCCACGGCTGCCTTACTTTCTATTTCCTAACTCTGTTGTCTATCTCCATTGCAGATCTGAAGGCTCCATGAGGTCAGGAACTGTCTCTGTCTTTTGTACATATTAGTGTTTGGTACAGTGTTCTCAGGGCTAGCGCAATGCATAGTTCATTGAAGTATTTAGTACACAGCTACTGATTTGTCTTAAGTTGAATTGGATGACTTATAGACAGGGTCCCAATATCTTCTTCAAGGGCATGCCACTGATGACTTAACTTCTTTCCTCTAGGACCCACCCCCTAAAGGTCCTGAAGGAACTTAAATACCTATTCCCCTGCCCCTTTCCAGACACTACCTTTCAATAGTGCCACAATAGTTTGGCAGGTGACCAAACTTTTTAGCATATGGATTTAAGATCTGACCTATAGCAAACATCATCTTTTGTTATTTAAAAAAATTTTTTTTTAATTTTTTTCTACTTAATTTTTTAATTTGTTCTAATGAGTTATACATGACAACAGAATGCATTTTGACACATTGTGTTTTTTAATTAACAAATTTTTCTAATGAACACTTAAACTTAGAAGAGCAGAGTACAAAGCTGTACAATGTGGTCCCAATTTTATATTTATATATTCTATGCAATCTATGGTATATGTGTCAAAAGATACTGGATATAGAAAAATTAACATTTTACAGACACATGCTTCCTCCCTCATTATTAGTATGTTTTACTTTTTTCTATGAGGTTTTCTTTTTTATAAATTCTTTTATTGATGCATTATAATCGTACATATTAGTGGGATTTGTTGTTACGTATTCATACATATACACAACACAATTTAGTCAATATAATTCGCCAGTACTTCCCTTTTCCTTCTCCTTCTCCCTTCCCCAGTCACTTTCCTGAATTCTATTGGTCTCGCTTCTATTTTCAAAAACCACCGTTTAATCCCTCTTTCTTACATCTCCATCATTCAGTTTTTCAGCAGGTCTTGTCGGTTCTACTTGCAAATGGATGATTTGATTCTATTCAGTTCTCTGCATCTCCACTGCCTCTGGCCTAGGCCATAGGATGGTTGGAGCTAAAAGTCATTGCATCCTTAATTATGTGCTTTCTAAGATCTGAGTATGTGTTAACATTAATCCTACAAGCAATTCCATGAGGTGGATTATTATTTTCTGCGTTTTTCAGATGGGGAAACTGAGGAACAAAAGGATTAAGCAAAGTGCCTGGGATCATACAGCTAGTCAGCAGCAGCAGAGATGGGATTTAAACAGACTGTCTTATTCTAAGGTCTAGGTTCTTCCCCATTCAATTCTCTGTCTCTAGCTGATCACAAGGCCCCGTGTCAGTGGGTCTTCTCTCGGGTTGCAAGTTAAAAATCATTGAAGGAACTTAAAAAAATACCGATTCCCCAGTTCCTTTCCAGATCAGTTAGATTTCCTGGAGTTCAGCTTATGGATCATACATTTTTAAAAAAATTCCAAGGAATTCTCATACATAACTAGGGTTGAGAATCATCTCCTGTGTGTGATCTGCCCCTGCCTGCCCCTCCCACCCTTGTTTCAACCCCTTACCTTGATCAGGCTTTTCTCACTCCTTCTTCTTACTCCTTGAAGAGGCCAATTGCACATGCTAGGCAAGCGCTCTACCACTGAGCTATATCTCCAGCCCTGGCCAAGCTCTTTTCTGCCACAGGACCTTGTACTTGCTCTTCCTCTGCTTGGAACAATCCTTTCTGGCATCATCTGGGCCTTGAGTGTGAGTTTAGAGATCCTAATCCTTGAAAAGTTTGAGTCCTCCTCCCTGTCATATAAATATAAGTGAAAATAATATTAAACTTTAAAATAAGTGTACAGAGGGACCTCCAGCATTCTAGTTTTTCTTAAGGGATCTACTTCTTATCTTTTTTGAAATATTAAAAAGACAAAATTTCAAAAGGAATTTTGGAACCCCTACTTTGCTGCTACCTTTAGTAGCAGCAAATTCACCCCTAAGGCTTTCAGGCTCATCCCAAGATCACCTCCTCAGAGACCCCTCTTTATCCCTCTTAAAGAGGCATCCTCACCTTCCTGAGACGCCCTAAATATAAATCACCCTGTTTAAAAAAAAAAAACACATTTCATAGCATTAAATTCTGTAATTGTCAGATTTAGCTTTCAGTCTACTTGTTTATGATTTGTGTCCTTCTGAATGCAATTCTCCTCTATTTTGTTAGATGCTGTATCCGGACCTAGTAGTACATAGGATGTCTGGTAGAAAACTGGTGCTCAATAAATATTTTCAGAATGAGTGAACAAATGAATGAATACATGCTGATATATAACAAAGAGTAGTGAGCAGAGTCAGCTCAAGGTATACAGGTCAGCTTAGACTGTTACCCTGTAAAAGGTGGTCTCCATAGGTTGGGAAGGGAGAAGAAGTTTTTCAGACGGGTAGGTATTCCCGTTGGAGGAGGGAGTCCCTGGCTTCAGCGAGCCAAGACTCAAGGCACCCAGGAGGGCAGATGGCAAAGAAATGTGCTATGTATGATTTTGGATGGATTCTGGGGGCAGTAAAAGCATACACACACACACACACACACATACACATTTATATATATGTATATACCATTACTATCGAAATGTATATATTATAATTTCTCTGTGTTGCATTCACATTTTCAGACAAGTTTCTTAAACACAACAGCTATGCATTTTGTTCTTTAGAAAATGGAGGAAAGGACATGTGTTCATCCTTTGCTTTGGGGGCCAAACTAGGCTACAGAGACTGAGGCCAGCTTGGAGAAGTGGTTGTAAAGAAAGCTAGAAGTGTTTTGAGAGAGGCAGCAGGTAGAATGAATTTTTATGTGAGCATTTAACTCTAGAATTCTCAGAAGTCTTATTATTGGGAGAGTAGAGGAAAGAGTGACTCATAGATGGCTAAAAAAAGTTGAATTAATGCTGGGTGAAAAATTAATAAACCTTGTCCCAGGTGACAGTGGAGAGTAAGCATGTCTGACTTGTTTACTACTGTATCACCAGGTGCCTTACACTGGATGGATGCTCAATAAATATTTGTTGATGGTTCTGGATGTGTAGTGTTTCTAGGTTAGAAGTCAGAAAGGTCTGCTGAGGTGATGAACTCGAAGAAAATTTCAGGAACCGAGGAAGAAGATTAGACAAAACCAGAAAGTAGAAAGGTATCAATATGCAGTCTGATTTTCTGGGAGGATTCAGACCCCATATTTAGGCCCCAGAACAACTGGAAGGATAACAGGTATCATCAAAGACCCAGATGGAAAGACCAGAAAAACAGCAGACTGGATACATAGTTGGGATCTAGATTAGTGACGCTTCCCTGTTAGTTTCTGGGACATTTCCCTGTTAGTTTCTGGGACACTGTTGACCCCCAGGCAATAGACTTACAAAAATATTCATATTTGCCTGTGGGGAGAAGTTTCTTAGTATACTGCACTAGGTATGGTGCTCACTGGCCAAAGTTTGGGATGGGCTTGAAACTCCCAGGAGCCACATTATTGGCAGCAATTGATAGACTTGCTTCACATGTTCTCTATTCTTTGGGAGAGATATAGACTCCTTAAAACTTGTTTAGGGGTGTCTTGCACCTTAAGACCCTCAGTCTTGCCTTCCTCTCCACCAGGCCCACATGTTCTTCTTTCATCATGTCTCAAGGTTCTAAATCCTAATGACTAGTCCATGGTCGACCCAGAAATCCAAATACCAAATGAGCATCAGTTTGGGTTCTGGTCTTCCTGTCCCTAAGCATAGTGATGGTGGATAGAAGAAGTTGGCTTTGAACTTTAGGTCACGTAGGCTTATTCAGAACTTTTGATTCCAATACTTAGGGATGGGAATTGTTTTCCTGGATAGGAGAGGGAGTCTTGAGAGGAAGGTAGGGAGAAATATGCATGACATCATGTTCATTAAACAATATTTTTAATTAGGGTTTCCCTTGCCCCAAGAATACCAACTAATAAATCAATATTTATTTTTTTTCAGTAGTACTATAAGCATTAAGCTAGGTGCCAAACGGTTATCTTTGATCTTGAGGAGTTTATATTCCATATTTGGGGACAAATCACAAAATATTTAAAAATTGAGTAAACAAAAAAAGGAAAGAAATTAGAGATATTTATGAAAGAAATTTACAAAACAGAATAGAACTGATTGCTGATTAGATTGTATAGATAATGTCTGCTGCCCAAAGTTGGGAAGAATTTACAGATATTACCAGAGAAGCCATTACTGTTTTAGGAATTGAATCCAAGTGTTGGATTAAGATTTTGCCCAGCTCACAGGAGGTGAAGAGGACAGTGTAGACAGGCAGAGTTGGATGAATGTGTGGCCAGATGACCAGATGGCAGGATTAAAGCTCATGAGTGAAGGGGATTGTATGTTAGGACCTGAAAGGAAACTTTTTGGCTGGACCCTGGAGATGATGGAGAGTGTGAGCAGGTCAAAGTCCATAGCAAACCCAACTCGTTGCAAGTGGAGCAAAAGCCCAAACTCACAAGATGAAACACAGCAGGAAAAAGTGCAAAGTCACCTGTGCGTCTGTGATGTGTGTGCTCACACATTCTAACAATTCAGGATGGGGCAATCTGTTTCAACGTATTCAACTTGAAAAAGACATGGGTATTAGAGTATCTACAAGCTCACTATATTTGGTGGCATGACTTGTCTGGGACAAGCCTTCTGACCAGCAGGCTATAGCAGTGGGGTTGGCATGCTATTTTCCTCCTCTATGCCACGGACAGGAGTGCTTGCTCAGGTGAGCCGACATTCTTCTAGAACCTTCTAAGCCCTTTCTTGTGGGAGAATTTTATTCCCCTGGGCTGTTTCCATCCAGGTTGTTCTTGAACTCAGAGCCAACTTTACTTTCTCAGATAGTTGCACATCTTCACACAGAGTTTACTGAACCACCTGAGTTAATACCTTCAAAAGCTCTCTGGGAGTAAAATATTAACGTACAACTGCAGTGATCAGCTGTTCCAATTTGCCTGGGGACTGAAGGGTTTCCTGGGATGTGGAACTTTCAGAGTTAAAAGAAGGAGAGTCCTGCTCAAACCAGTCATACCAGAATCTTTGCTTTGATGATTTAGCCCTTTCCCCCCCCCCCCCCCCATGATTTTTCTCTTAGAGACTGGAGAGGCAAACACATCTCAGCTGTCTGCTGGTTATAATTTGCAGAGTCTCATTGTCTATGTTTTTAATGTTTTCTTGGAAGGAGAATGTTATGATCTAGGTTTAGCAAATCTAAGACATTCATCACAGCCACTTTTCCTACCAGTTTCCTTGAGGCGTCATATTCTGCAAATTATCCCATATGACATTTTCTTTCAGGAAAATAGATTGCCTCAATCTTGAGAGGCCAAATGTTCTAGTGGAAAGAGACTTTGGAAGCTAAAGATCTGCCTTTGAATTCTGGTTTCACAATATGCTAGTTGTGATAGATAATGCTATGTGTTCACCAAGTTCTACTTTGTTTTCCTCTTCTGGGCACGTAGAAGATTACTTAGGAGCTCTGTGAAAAGTTCTGGCTGATGGGGTGTAAGGCCAAATAAGTGTCATTTTGGACTGAAGCACAGAATCAGTGAGAGGAGTTCCTTCATGTCCTCTCTCCTAAGTAACTATGTGAAATACCATTGTCTTGCATATTACTTCTTGTAAGTAACAATAAACTTTTATAGTATTTAGATGCTCCGCTGAGATGTTATAGTTAATTTATTACTGCAGCATATTATAGCTTGAAATGTTAGCTCTGTGACTTTGTAAAAGCTGCTAATAATACTGAAGCTGTAAAAAGAAGATAAGAATTTCACCCTTAATGAGTCTTTTTTTTTTTTTTTTTAATGGAATCTGGTTATGTTGCCCAGGCTGGCCTTGAACTCCAGGCCTCAAATGATCCTCTTGTCTCAACTTCCCAGTAGCTGGGACTATAGGCATTCACCTAACACCCAGCCTTCCTAAAGGACTACAGCAATGCTCAAATGAGATATAGTATATGTCTTGCTTAGAATGGATCCTGATAAACAGCAAGAGTTGGAAAAATGTTTTTTTTTCTCTTGTATTCTCTCAGCAAAGCACATAGCTATTTATTTCTGGAGTGGTACTTAAACAAAGGAATAAATACAACCTGTAATGCCCAGGAAGCACACATGCAATCTCCAGATGATGGAGGGATAGGCTCATGTCTATACTGGCTGCTCAGCTCTTGATCCTATACCTGGAGAGTCCTTTGGCAAAGAGTCCAGGCCACCACAATGTTAAGGCATCTGGAAACTAGGACACCTATATTCACGTTGAAACATCATATTTTAGGAATATTTTTGACAGATGGGAAATGTTCTAGAAGAAGATGACCAGGAAAAATCTGAAAGTTATGGGACTAGATGAACCACCCACTACAGGTGAGGTTGTCAGATTTAGAAAAATAAAGACAGGAAGCCCAGTAAACTTTGAATTTCAGATAAATAGTGAATAATAATTTAGTATAAGTATGTCTCATATGCCCAGCCTTCCTAAAGGAGACTATTTATGTCATTGAAGTATTCTTTGTTTATGTGAGATTCAAATTTGACTGGGATTCCTGTGTTTTATGTGGCGATCCTGAGTATAGGGAGCTTATGTAGTCTTGTTGGAGACAGTGTGCATACACAAGATAGAGATGTAACATCATAGTCATGAACTTACGTGCATATTTATGCTTAAACAAGGTCAGCTTCTGGGTATACAAATTTCTCAGTGAACAACAGGAAAAATCAGCATCAGCTGGCATTATCCAGGCAGAAATGTATGGGAGAAGCAACTTTGGATGAGGGCAGTAATATTAGTTATCCTCTCTTTTTTTCTCTCCCTGATTAGATAAATGAGAATTGACTGTTTCTTTGTGGTCTACCCTAATCCATACAAGCAGTTAGTTATGAAGTAGGAAGACAAGATGCTCCTGGTTTCTTATCACATGTCAGCCCGCCCTCCGTTCCTGTCTTTTTTCTTTCCATCCTCACATACTTAGTGGGTAGGTTTATTGAGGAACCATGTCAAGTACTCTTCTGATGTAACACATTTCACAGCCCCTGGAAGCAATGCTTCCTAAGAAAGGAAACATACCTTACGAAATCTACGTGCAAGTATACATAAATATATTTTGAAAGTGTACAGAGCAAGCTCTCAGGCAGTCTGTGGGTTTAGAGGATGGGGGTTCAGGGTGAAGCAGGGAGCAGATCCTCAAAGGTGACTTGTCCTGGACACAAGTCACTCTCCTTATCCCAAATCTGTTATCTTTATTTTTACTGATTTTATTTTTACTAAAATAAGGTCACCATGAAAGATGACAATATACATAGAAACATAAAGAGGTAGAAATTATTAACATTTGGGGTATTTTCTCTTGAATACTTTTTTCTTTTAGGGTTAAGAAGATTTTCTTCAGATTTATTTTCTTCCCCCACTTTTCAGTTAACAATACTTCCCAAAGTTATAAAAATGTCTGTATCAATATTTTAGATCAGAAGAGGGCTGGTTCTGGATTCTGTTTCGAGGGGAAAGAATTAGATTGGGTGAGGATTCACTATCCTTGTCTGATGGGAAATCAACAAGACTTTGATCTGCGAATGCAGAGGCTAGCTCCGCTGCAAAGTACCATCCAGACTAGCTTTGACTTCAGTCTTTATCAGGTGTTGGACTCTGGTTTTACTTGAAGGCCATAAAATAAAAACGCCTGTCACATTTACACTTGTTCCTTTACTCTCCACCCTCTGTACTCTGTGTTTGTAAATATTCCCTCCCACCATCACCTCTGTGTCCAGGAAGAACAGAAACATAGCCCAATGCCTAGGAAGCAGGCCCTCTTGAGGGCTTCTCTCCCCAGATTATGGCTCCCTGGGAGTTTGCAGCCTCTAAGGAATGTGGAGGAACACACAGATTCCCAGTTTGGGGCCTGGAGCTCTCCTGGGGGACAAAGGGAACAGCCTGAGTCAGCTGATTGCTTGGCAGGTGAGTTATGAAACATCTGGATGGGAGTACTATTTACTTTGTTAGTAAATCTAAAGATCATCCACCATAGCACTCAATACCTGGGCCTTGATGCATGTGGAAACAAATACCTTTTGTAGAACAGGAACCTAGCCAGGCACTTTGCTGAGAATTGTGTATGCATCGTTTCTCTTAATCTTCACAGGATCCATGGGGAGCTTTGTCATGATTCCCATTGACAGAATGGGGCTTCTGGATGTTAGCTGCAGTGTCCAAAGTCACCCCGCTGGTGAGTGCAGAACTGGGACTTGAACCTTCATTTCTTTAACTATAAAATCTAGGCTTTTCACTACCATCCTAAGCTACCCAAGCAGAGCATCCTAGAGCTGAAGATGTCATCAATATTTCCCACCCCTGTCTGCAGCTTAGAATTCCCAGGGGAACCATTAAAACGTATGAATGTCCCTGTGCATCTGTAAGTTAATGAACGTTCTGGGTGAGACCTGGCCTGACCAGTGCTCTGAATAATTCTGAGGGGCAGCCTAGATGAGAACTAGTAGAATTTAATGCCCCCCCCCACCTTTTTTTTAGTAATGACAAAACTGAGGCCTAGGGAGTGACTTGCCCAAGGTGTTTAATTTTTTTTTTTAATTTTTGTACTGGGAATTGAACCCAGGACCTTGTGCCAGCTAAGTACATGCTGTATTGCTGAGCTATATCTCCAGCCTCAAGCTTTCCCAAGTTTACACTTCTATAATTCTATATATTAAGTAGCAGAGTTGGAGCTAGGTCAAGTCCATACATAGAGCCCTGTGTGGCCACAGGTTCTGTGGGAAGTAATGATTAAAAGGCTTTAGATGGTGTTGCTTCCAGACAGGTCCCTAGACGCACCCATACTCTCTTCCCCTCAAACCACAAGTGCTTATTTCTCCACACTCAGCCCTCAAATGCCAATTTGAACATTGAGACATTTGTTCTGTCTCTCTATTGGCCTTTTCGTGGTCATATTTAGAATGTTAAAATCTCATGTTGCAGCTCCTCCGTAGCCTGGGGAGAGGGTGTCAAGATGCAGACACCTCCCTTACTCTCAAGCATGCCTAGGTCCTCTGTTCCCAGATGCTCTGACCTGTGAGAGTGGCTACATGTTGCCCTTTCAGATGGTTGTACATATCTTTCTTCTTGGTAAGGCTGGGCCACTGCCACACGGTCAGCTCCACATGGCAAATCTGTGTCCAAAGGTCACAGAGCCTGGAGTTAGACCCTGAGAACCCAATACCCGGAGGTCAATGGCTGAACAGAGGTAAAGCGGGTGGAGAGTGGAGGAAGGGGCATGGCGAAGAGCCAGCTTGTCTGGAGGAAGGTGAGAATCAGGGAGGGGCTGGAGGGAGTGGCAGGAGAATCTCTCATTTACCTTCTTCTCTGGGAGCCAGCCAGCTATGGTCAGCATAGGGCTCCAGCAAGCTGCAGGCAGCACTGGGCTGTACTTCTCAGGAAGTGTGAGACATCTGGGGATGTGCTTTGAGAGGCAGAACAGGAGTGGAGGCCCCAAAGTGGCCCAGGAGCCTGACCCCAGGGCAGGGAATCCCCATCTTTTGGTGAGGGGAAGTTGTGTTATCTCATCATGCCCTTTGCTTCATAATCTGTCAGCTCACTGCCATGTTTGCCCAGTCAACTTCTTTGTCTTCCTACCCCTCCTTGTTGACTCTTGCCCTCCCTTGGAGCAACTCTGTTGGTGAAGGAGAGAGCCATGTTAGTATATGCCAGAGCCCTGAGATGGTACCTTTCCCATCTGTGCCCACACAAGAGAAGCTGTGGATATGGAAGACCTCAGCAAGGTCCCTGAGCATTTACTATATGCCAGGCATTTGGAAAAGAGTAGTGTCTGTTCTGGATGTTTCTATAGCATCAGCACCACCTCTGAAGCCCCAGTCAATAGCAGTGCTCCAAGGGTTGGAACAAGAGCAAAAGAAGGAATTTTGAGAAGTTGGGTCTTGATGAGATTTGGGAGACATATAGTCCAGAGTCTGGTGGATTAGGAAGGATGCAGATGGGACTTTAGGTGATGTGGCACAACTGCAGCCCTATGTAACCATCAGGAATATGAATGTTGGAGCAAACTGGTCTTGGCTCAAGTCACCAGTTACTAGCTGGGAATGATTGAAAACGGACCTGATTTCATTCATCTGCAAAGTTATCTGCCCCCACAGGGTTGTTGCAGGCATTGAATGAGAGGACTTAGAGTTGTACAAGTCACACTGAGGGCCCTCAGTAATTGTCAGCTGTGGTTGTCAGGCTGACTGCCTGGTTTCTCTAAGATCTCAGGCCTGAGCTAGTTTGCATGTCTGCTGGCTAGGCAAATGTCCTGGTTGAGTAGGCAAGGGTTAGGGAGAGGGGAAGAGTCATCCCATCTCAGGTGGCCTCAGCCTCCTGTCCTGTGTGTTTGGCCCCTGCCTGAAGCTGGCTCCCTTCCATGCCTCTAGCACATTCCAGGCCCACTTTCTCTCTCTGGTTCTGGGGAGAGACACAGAGAAGGTGACCAACTGTCTGGATAGCTGGAGTGTAGGACCACGGCAGCTTTAGTCACATGGTTAATACCCAGGACCATTGCTCGGGTCCACCCTGTTCCCCAGACAAGGATTCAGTCATGACTCACTGTATTCAGGTGGTGCTTGAGCCTTAGTCACCTGGTGTCCCTTCCTCCAACACCTGAGTGCAGCAGCCTGGAGCAGGCTTGCTCCTCCTCTTTTATTCTCTTCCTTTCTTCGTCTTCCCTTGCTCCGTATCCCTTGATTGCTCAGTGATCAGATCTTGGCTGCTTTTCCTGGCAACTTACACTGTTTGAACCTGACAGATGGATAATGGAGACAGTAGCGTCTAATGCCACCCCCATGTTCTAGCAGAGTCATTGCCAGGAGTGACTGCTAAGCAGGCAAAGGAAGGTACTGCCTATATTGACATTTTTTATCATCTGGGATAGGTGCCTCAGAGAAAGACCTCAAGCATCAGCTGACTGAGGCATGAATTTCAGCAATTAATAATCCATTCTGGTGACCAAAAGCCTGGACTGCCCCCTTCAAATGTGCAAAAAAAAAAAAAAAAAAGGGCATGAAGAGACTCATTAAATAGATATCAATTATTCATACTTCACTGAGAATATTTTTATTGCACAAATAGTGAGCACCTACCATATGCCAGGCGCTTGGAAGAGAGTAGTGAACAAAATACACAACCACCTTTACCTTCCTGGACTTAACATTCTATTGGGGAAGACAGAAGGTAAGCATGATAAATAGGTAAAGTATTTTATGTTGGTTAGATGATGGTTAGTATTGCCAAAAATGAAAAAAAAAAAAAAAAAGAAAGAAAGAAAGAAAAGAGAAGAAAAAAAAACCCACCAAAAAATGTAAAGTAGGTGGGGTTGGGTGTGTTAGGAATGTTGAACAGATATGAAGCAGGAAAGTTGGTTGTAAAATTAAATAAGGTAGCCAGAGTAAGCCTCATTGAAAAATTAGAATTTGAACAAAGACTTCAAAATGGTGAGTTAGTTTTGAAGATATGCAGGGGAGGAGCATTTCAAGTGTCAGGAGCAGCTGAGGCAAAGACCCTAAGACAGAGGCAGACCTGGGGCATCTGGAGGCACAGCGAGGAATCTTTGTGGCTGGGGTGAAGGCAGGTAGGGGAAGTAGCAGAGGTAAAGAGGTAATGAGAGGCTGGTCCTGAGTGAGATGTGGAGCTCTTGCAGGGTTCCCAGAAGGGGAGTGAAGTGACCTGCTGTGTTCGGCTTTGACAATAGACCTGTGCAGAGGAGACCAGGTCTGCAGTTGCAGAAGTCCAGGGCAGAGAGGCCCATGCAAGAAGGTGGAATTAGATTCTGGTTACTTTTGGAGGGAGAAGCTAATGGCATTTACCGGTAGATTGGTGTTGATGTGTGAAAAATAGGAGTCAAGACTGATTTCACCAGCCGCTTTCCCAAGTAAAAGTTCTAATGAACCAAGAAGGCTCCAGGGGAGAATAGCCCTTTGTAGCAGGAAAGTGGCTGGCAGGGTGAGAAGAAAGGGGTGTGCAGAGGAAGGATGAGGTGCTTGGGGCACGTCCCCATCTCCTCTTTAGCCCTGGTCAGACCCCAGCTGAGCCTAAGGCTCTATTTTAGAATTCTGGGGCATCCAACACAGGCTTCAGAATGTCAAAGCCTAATGTGTTCATCTAGGCTTTGACATTCTGAAGCCTGTGTTGGGTGCCCCAGAATTCTGGGAGCTTTGGGTCCTGATTTGGGAATGATCAATGTCCTTGAAGAGGAGGGATACTCTTGGCAGTCTGCATAAACAGCTTCCTGAGCTTTGCTGGGGAGTGTGGGGGGGGCCCTAGCAGAGCAATTGGCATTTCCATTCTGTGAAGCCAATCTCAGGGACCTGTCCCAGCTTGTGAAGTCTGAGACACCAAATGCTTATTTACCTGAGCTTCTAGCCTCAGAAAGGGGGAGGAGTGGGGATTTAAAGAGCTCCAGCTACTCATGGTGAGGTCCCCCACATGTCTGCCCTGCCTGCTTTCCTCTGGTCTAGGAACTGAGATTACAACACCTGCTCTCTTCTGCTGAGTTAATTATTACTGAGTTCTTTGTCATATCCTTTGGTGATGGGCAGAGAATGAAAGTCCCCTGAAGTTTTATGTTCAGAGAGTTGAGGGATTGGAGAAAGAGAGAGAGAGAGATCACTATGTGGGAGGGCTCAAAATGCAGGGACTTCAAAGTGACCCTTCTCTGCAGTGGACTGAATGGGGGTCTCTGTGTTCTGCAGGGCTGATGAAGTCAGGTGTCTTGTTCTGACCTCTGCTTGCTAAGTTAAGGCAGATTTCACTGGAATTCTTACAGTGGGCAAGAAACTAACATTTATTGGCACGCCAGCTATGCATCTAAACAACTTACTGCCCACTTGCTGATTACAGTATTCTCCCACCCACCTGAACCTGGGCTAAATTAGAATGTGGGAGTTAGACATACCTAATTTAATCCACAGAATCCTACATTTGTCCCTAAGTGTTCTCCAACCAATTGCTTGGGCATAACCCCTGTGGTGGTAGACAACTTTCTGCTTAGAAGACACTGAAATGCTAGAATGGGAAAGAGTCTCCTTTAAAGTGCAACTTTAGGCAATAATGTTCCAAAAGGATGCCAGGGTAAGTGCTCCAGGGCCAAGATCGGGACTGAATGACCTTCCAGGTCTCCACAAAAGCCCTCTGACCCAACAGGGTAGGGAAAGAGTGTCCAATGAGACCAGCCTTTCATCCTGGACCTGCTTTTGCCATTTACAGTGGTTCTTGGGCCTAGGAACCCTCAGCTAGGAGCCCGCCTAAGTCCCACAAAGGGAGCCGTGTTCTCTGGCCTGGCAGAGGGCCAGGGGAAGTCTGCTTTGACTTTTCTAGTCCAGCTCTGCCTCAGCTTTTCCTTCCACCACTTGTGGTCAAGTCTGTTTTCTGGCCCTCGGGGCTGGCATTCCTGCCCAGGAGGGAGGGGCTAGCAGACCAGCCCTCCCTGCAGCCCAGGCAGTGACTCACAGGTAGTTACCTGTCATAGGGCTCCCTGCCAACTCTGTGGAGGTAGCCAGAGGCGAGGCTTGGAGTTCTTCTGTTCATCCCTCTTAAACTTCCCTGGAGAGTTGAGCTCTGACCATTTCCTGATCCTTTTAAGGATCCTCCAAAGTTCCCCAAGAAGCTGGGATTTTCCACATTTTCCCCTTGTGAGGGGTCTGGATGTTTGGGTCTTCTCACCTGCCAGCCCAACCACATGTCTAGGCTTTAACATTTTGTATACAAGCTCTGCTCTTTGTGTCCCCTGCTTAGTCTTCTTGTCTAGGGTGGTCCAGGAAATAAGAGGAAGGTGACCACTACTGGCCTTGGAAAGATGCCAAGTAAGTGCCTGGTACCAAATTGAGAGCCTTTGCCCACTCCAGGGGTCCAGGTCTGTTATGATCACTCATATTTGCCTGGTGCTTTCTGTTTGCAGGACCCTTTCCAACCCTCAAGGCACCCATAGGTCAGTGGGCACTGCAGAGCTTGCTTCAGAGCCTCAGGATGGCCCACTTGCCCAGTCTCGTCTGAGGGTGGGGGTGCAGTGACGACAGATGGGCGTGACTGCTACCAGATTCCTGAGGCCCGCCCTGCAGTGGGACTACGCCCAGCCAGGGAGTCTCCAGAGGTGAGGCTGTTGTTTAAAACTTTGAAGCCAAGAGAGGAGACCCCCACATTTGAGGGGAGCTCTTAGAGAGGCGATCTGGCGAGGGAACAGGATCACCGGGAGAGGTATGTTACCTGCCTTCACCTGCCCAGAGGGGGCGGGTGGGGAGCAGGGCTGTCTCTGGGTGCCTGGAGCTGGTAGCAGAGCCTGATTCCTTCCTCCCTCTGGGAGCTCACCTGAGTGAGTGCACCTCCAAACGCTTGTTAAGATGTCTGCTGCTGTTTGCTCTGCTTTTCTACCTCTGATAAGCACCTCAGTGACTTAGAAGAAAGCCGGTTCAGGTCTGGAACTGAACACAAAAGAGAAGCGGGAAGGGTGGGTTGGCCCAGCCCAGAGTGCTTCATTCCTGGGGGATTTCCAGCTCTGGGGTAGGACTGCAGAGAGAGCACTGGACAAAAAACAGGAGGTAGGCCTCTCTCTTAGGTCACTGACAATCGTGGGACCTTAAGCTGCATGCTGGCTATTGGAAGGAATTATTATTTTTCTCTTTCCACTTTTTTTTAAAATTTATTATTGGTACATTATAGTTGTAGATAGTGATGGGATTTTTGTTACATATTCATACATGCTCACAACGTAACAATATAATTTGACCAATATCGTTCCCTAACACTTCCTCCCTCCCTCTACTTCTTCCTCCCCCTGGTCCCTTTCCTCTACTTATCTCCCTTTGATGGAAAAAATGATTTTAAAGCAGTAGGATTTAAAGGTTTAAATGCCCCCAGATTACCCATGCCAGTCCCCCATCCCTCTATGCCAGCTAATGGAGTGTGTGGCTGTCATTGGAGTAGAGCAAGGTCCAATCCAAGGCATAGGGAAGACACTGCAGGAGGAAGGATGGAGCATGCCTCCACGGGGCGGGTGCACCTCTGGGACCCCCCACTTGAGGCTTCTGAATCTTCATTTCCAGCTGCCTTCAGATTCTCTGCCCATAAATGAGATATTTTGGTTTGCTTTCAGTTTAGATTAAATCCTCTATCACTCTTTAAAAAACAGCCAGGCCCCACCTGTCTCCCATTGCCTCCCAGTTATCTGCTTAGTCTAGAATTGTGCTCACCACAGCCCCAGCCTCACTGTGGCTCTTGGTGATGCCAATGGTGGGAGAGGGCTTGCTCCCAGGATCTCAGCCACTTGCCCTATTTGCCTGTTGGACTGTAGGCTGGACTGTAGGTTGAGACTGCTGGTCCAGGCCCTGAGGAAGATCAGTCTTCTCCCTGGAGGAAGGAGAAAGGCCTGGGGTCTCCCTACAGCTCTCTTTCTGTTCCTTTCTACTCCCCACGTCCTCTTTATGGCCCAGTGGAGTGAGCAGGGTTGATCCTCCTTCCTAACCATTTCACAGGAAGAAGTTGAAGTCTGGGAGGAATGGGATTTTCCCAGGGTACCCTGTGAGTCACACAACAGCTAGGAAGGGGGTCTAGGACTCTGGCATTTTCCAAGATTTTGGTCACAAATGTGTTTGCTGCTTGCTGTTGGCCAGGACCCTAAGTAACAACTTCTGAAAAAAACATGGGCCCAAAAGCCTAAAAAGAAAGGGGCTCATGTCCCCTAAGGAGGTTGTATTATTTTACAGAGTCTGCTTCGCTCTGCCCAAAGGTGAGGTTCTCTCTGAGGATCACCCCACTGGCTGATGATGAGGCTGTTCCTTTTCCTGTGTTTTGGTAAGTGTCCCTGTCCCATGTCTTGTCCTTTAGCAGGGAGGTGACCATCACAGGTAGAAGAGAGTTTACCAAAGTCTAATGGGGACATCTGTGAGAGTTTCCGTACTCTGTAGGGCCTTTGAGGAAGAAGATTCTCTGCCTCTCTTGAAAGGCTCCCAAATGTCTTTTATTCTTATCTGAGGGTGGTGTGTGATTTCCTGAGCACTTGTCACCATTTATTTGCTACCTTCTCACTTTCAAGCAGGTTCTAGAGCCACTGTGACTTGAATTTTTGATTTTCTAGTGAATCGTAACTGAATACCTGAAAAAAGTGGCTGGGTCAGTTTTGCAGATAAAGGAGTAGAAAGAATGCCACCTCTCTCCATCTTCCACAGATGGCTCAGCAGTCCCCTCCTCTAGGCTGTTGACAGGACATGCAGTAGGCAAAAAGAGCTTTGTACCATGTCCTGGTGGCTGGGTGTGTCTCTAGCTTGATTCTAAAATCCCCTGTAGACACAACATTTAAAGGTTGGGTGGGTTTAGGTTGCCATGTTTCTCCTCTGAGCATTCTCCTCTTCTCCTTTTTAAACTTGGGATTATAGGATATAAAATCAGATTTCTCATCTAATAGTATCAGGACTATAATCATTACCACCAGCAGGGAGTGGGACAGGAGTGAGACAGAGGGTCCAGTCCTGCAAATATCAACTCTCCTGAGGGATATGTGGCCAGTTAAACCCTCCTCTCTCTGGGCCATACCCTAGCACACCCCTGTGATTTCAGCCTTGCCCGGCTTCCTGCGTGCCCAACAAGCCTGCTCCCGTGGGGCCTGCTACCCACCTGTTGGGGACTTGCTCATTGGAAGGACCCGGTTTCTCCGAGCTTCATCTACCTGTGGACTGACCAAGCCTGAGACCTATTGCACACAGTATGGAGAGGTAGGACCTACTTCTATGGCCTCTTGTACTGGAGAAAGGTGGGGTGGGCCTGCCATTTGTTCACTGAGTACTTAGAGTGTGCGACTGTGAAGAGCAGAGAAATATAAGAAACTTAAGGCTAGATCCCTGCTTTTAAGGAATTTACATGTTAATTGGGCAAGAGAGAATATACTCAGAATTAGCCAAATGTCCTTTTTCCCTCTTTCATTGGATAAAGCTGAAAAGGTTTTTTCTCAGCCCTTGAGCATGGGCATTGGCAAAGGATAGATTTCAAGCTTTGGGGATAGGCGAATGGACAAATATTGATCTCTTAGGTATGCAGAATCTCGGGTGCCATCTTTGGTGGTCAAAGATAAGACTGGTGGAACATGGGGGCTGAGATGTGCACTGACTGGTGTTCTTGCTACAATGTAACCAAGTTGAGCATGGTCCCTCTGTCACCACCACTTTTTTGACCAGTGTTGGAGTGTGGATGGGGCAGAGCTAGAAGGAGAATATATGACTGGAGGCTAGAATCTATCTTTTGCGTTTTGCCACTGTTTTGTGTAAGGGCCAACTTACTTATCTGTTAGTGGTCCACTGGAAAATACTCAAACTTGTTAAAAACAAATCAGTGAGATAAGTGAAGAAGTGACATGAGGTTATCGGTGACAGTCAGATAACTGATAAATTGGAAAAGAAACCAAACAAATCCAGGAGCTCAATTTTGGGAGCTATGTTGATTAACATTGCCTGTTAGGTAATTGGCTTTTTAAAAGAACTGTTGGGCTTTTTCTTCCATGGTGCATCTGAATCTCTTTTGTAGGAACATTTCCATTCAACAAGGTGGGATCTTTCTACGCAAAGTTGAAATTAATTACTCAGTGTTTTCTTATCTTCAAGTTGCTTTATTAGTCATTTTGCTGCCCTCAAAACATAAGCCTGGCTGGGCATGGTGGTGCATGCCTGTAATCCTAGAGGCTTGGGAGGCTGGGGCTGGAGGATTGTAGGTTCAAAGCCAGCCTCAGCAATTTAGTGAGACTGTAAGCAAGCTGGCGAGACTGTCTCAAAATTTAAAAAATTAAAAGGTCTGGGAATGTGGCTTAGTGCTCTTGGGTTTAATCCCTGGTACCAAAACCCAAACCAACCAACCAAATAAACATAGTCCTGAAAGAAGTGGTTAAAACATGGTTTGCCCTGAATCTTTGCAGCCTTTGGGGGAAAGGGAGAGAGAGGAAGAGAAAGTGAGATTGATTGATTGCTATGAAGGAGACTCAGGTTATCTATGGTTTCCTCTTTCCAGGTGCCCTTGTCCTTAGGACTTGGGAAGGTGGTATCTGATATGGCTTCATTGGCCTTTTAGTCCCTAGTGTTCTCTTGGCTATTTTTAATAGTACTGAATAATAACTTCAGAGGTGCTGAGCAGAGATGGCTGTGGTTTCTGTGTCTCACCCACTTGGATGTGGGAAAGCCCATTTGACAGGTTTGGGTAAGGCAAGTACTCCCTGTGGGCCCAGATGACTCCACAAGCATCGGGGGACCTGGAATTATTGAGCTTTCTAGGCAACAGAATGATTTTAGCTGCCCCCTTCCTATATTCCCCACTGCCCAGTCATGTGCCTTTGAGCCCATGTCTGAAAATTCCAGGGATACCTCTTGCTGGTTTCTTCATCAGACTGACTTGCCTTCTGGAAGGGGAAGCAAGGAGAGATCAGAAGCTCCCATATTGGGACATGCCCTTGCTTTCAGCCCTGTCTGGACAGCCTCTCCCCTGCTAGGCCTGGGCTTTTGGCTTCTCCATGGTCTGCCCTCTCCTTCTCCCAGATGCCCCAGGGAGCCAGCTGCATTCCATGTTTGTAAGCAACCCCATGAGAGCAAAACACAGTGCTTGCAAAAGAGAAGTCTAGACTTTTGCAACCCTGGGGATGGATAAATCTCAGCTATTTTCCTGATATGAAAGCTGAGAAGCATTAACTCTTTTTCTATAAGGGAAATAAATCCAGATAGCCTTTGGAAAAGAACGGGGGATGGGAGCATCTTGAAGGAGGTGTGTAATTCCAGGTCTGCCATTAACTTGTGGTATGACCTTGTCTGCCAAATTACCCTTAGTCTTGTTCTTCTCTTTCATGAGTGAGTGTTGGACAAGATGGTCCCTCTTTTGCTCCCACATTCTTTGGGAATGAGCCAACTACTGACCACCAGCACCTCTTCCCTGCCCTCTTCCTCTCTTTTTTTCATTTCTTTTTTCCACTCCTTTACATGCCTAAGCTTCTCGTAGGCCATAGCTTCCAACGATGGATACATATACTGGTGACTCCCGGCAGTGGTGGCTGTGTGAAAAAATTTAAGAATTCAGATTTCAACTGTGTTGAGTTTCAGTTCCAGTCTTTAAGTTTCTTTTGTTCTTAAGTGATACTAGTAGCAACTCTCATTTATGCAGCACACATTATATACTCTAGGCAACCTACTAAGAGTTTACGTGTAAGCTAATTGTCATGACACCCCATGGGTGGCTCTTGTTATTCATATGAGCTATTGGAAAGTTTTCAGTATGTGTTTGGACCCCACACTTCTGGTGGAAACACACAGGTGTTGAGAAGGCACAGGGGCATGTTCTGGATAGTCACAGGTGGATGATACAGAGCTGTGTACCTAAGTACCTCTTCACCCTTTGACCCCTCCTTTCTACCAGCTCCCACTCCCATGTACACACCATCCTCAAGTTAAGGCCTCTGATTAGTGCCTCTGTTCTATTTCCATGCAGGGGTGATGTGGCGAGCCCTGAGCCTAGTACAAAGTCACTGGGCACACACTGCCTGCTGCTGATGTGGCATGGATTCAAGTGCAGTGGGGGTTCATGACTTTTGGACATTTCTGTCTTACTGCACCTCCCACTTCCAATCCCACTGACTAACAGAGGGAGATGGTGGGGTGGGAATTACAGGAGTAGCAGGGACTCCCAATTTCAATATTGTCTCTCCTATCTCCTGAACTCTGAGAAGCAGCTCCGTTTTTGTGGACCCACCTTAGCCTGTTTGCATGCTACCTCTCCTGTCTGATTCTGTCTCAGTGGTTACATCATACTGGTCTCAAGGGCTTGCTCTTTGGGTTTTGGATTCATGTTGCAACCCTTGCAGTGGATTTTGGACTTGGCCAGGTTTGCCCTATGGCACCTCCTCCCCACTTCCCCAACTTTGGCCTTCTGGGCGGCAGCCCACCTTGATGACCTATTAAATGTCTGGGCTTGGGCCTAGGCTGCTCTTTTTCAAAAAGGCCTGAGGCTGCAGTTCCAGCCCATCCCCTTGTTTGCTCTCTTCTAGCTCCAAGATAACTTCTGGGTAAACTCACCACCACCACCATTATTTCTTTAGTCTCAAGGCAGAGTCAAGTGACTGTGTTACCTCCTTCCCCTCATTAATTTCTATGCTGTCCCAGAGCTTCATTTGGTAAATAGGAGCAATTGACAGCACCCACTTTAAGGGTTGCTCTGAGTATTGTGTAAAGGAATGTGCACAGTGGATGCGAGGTGCCTGGCAGAAGCTGACTGTTCTGTCCTGTCTCGTCCCCGTCCCTGCCTCCAGAGGCTGTGTCTGCATGCAGAGAATGCCCATCTGCAGATCCCCCTCCTGAGCATTTCTTTCTTGATCAGGATGCATGCTCACGTACCTCGCTGAAATCACCTCATCCTGGGGTTGGTCTGCTCTCGGCCTCCCAAGGTGACTGCTGCCAATCTGATCCACAGTGGGCTGCTGAAGAATTCAAATGCAGTCACTGTCGTCAGTGACATCACCCCAGATCGGGGGTGAAGACTCTCTAGTTCTGGTCCTGGTTTGACCCTTAGAATAAGTTGGAGACCTTGTGAAGGTCATGACTCCTTTTCCATTTCCCGTTTTATGAAATGAAGGAGTTGAGTTAGTCAGCCTTTTACTCTGTATTAGTGACTGCCTGCTTCTGAGATAACTGAGTGACGTGTGTGACCCTGTGGGTCCTCAGTCTTTCTCAGGGCCAGGCTGCAAAGGCTGAGCCACATCCACTGGTCATCTCTGGGCTGATACCCACCCTCTAGAACCAGGGAGTTTTATCTGGAAGCTTCCAGCTCTGGGTTCTGCTCCCAATAATGTCTCTAACCTTGTGTTTGCTCCCTTTACTGTTCTATTTATCCCCCACATCTCTCCCTTTCTGAGGGAAAACTTAATTATCCAGTTGCCTAAATAACAGTCTTACACAGCACATTCCTCAGATTAATTAACTGTATAAACCAAACAGCTGTCATTTTTATCTCTTGGAAAGAAACTGGGGAGCCACAGCCAGTTGGAGATTCCCTCTTTCCCAACACACACACAAGCATACCCATACCCACATGTGCACACATCAACAGTCACTGTCCATTTGGATCTGGAAATTGTCTGTCTTCTTGACCTTCAGTAAAGCTACTGTGTAGGCTGAGGATGTGTTCCTATGTGTACAATCATCACCATCCTTTGCCTAAGAGGGCTTTGAACCTGTGTGACCAAAATATCGATTTTTCTGTTTCCCAGAGGCCTAAGGTCTAAAAATCCCCAAACTCCTACTTTTGGGGTGTCACTGTTTTGGATGGAACATTGTTGAGATTCTTGTTTTAAATGCAGTCACCCCTAGGAAAGGCAAAACAGCAACCTATGATCTACCATAGGTCTGCCTCAGCAAGGGTTTATCGAAACTTAACTGTGACTTCTGCAGAGTCTCAAGAGAGTAAGACCAAGGGGGAGTCAATTTTGAGGGAATAGAAGAAAATAAAAAGGGGCAACGTAGGGGGTTGCTGTCAGAAAGATGCCAAACATGGGTAAAATATGAGACCCGAGGGTCCTGGCTGTTATGAGTGAGGAAGAGGGTCTTGTGGAGCAAAAGGGAGAGAATAGAGGGGGAAAGGTGTAATAGAAGACTTAGACACATAACCAGGATGGCTTTACAACTTTGCTGGCCTGGCCTCTTGCCCCACTGACCCTAGGGTTTAGCACCCTGGAAGCCTCTGGGCAACATATGCCAGGCCTACCTTATTTCCTTGACAGCCTTCTGCCCTCTGCCTGTGTCCCTGGCAGGAGCTATAGAATCCCATTGTCAGTCATGGAATCTGTAGAGGTCCCAGACACACATGCCAGCTCTCTATGCTCAGGACGAGGGGGACATCTCTGTTTCTAGACAGGTCTGTGCTACAGTTGGGAAGGGAGTACCCTGCAAATCCATTCTAGTCTGCAAATTCTAGTAGTTGCCAGCTTACCTCTGTACTCCTTAAATCAGAATAGCGTAGGTAGGTTTGAGTCAGACAACCTGGGACAAGAATCTCTGTTTCATCCCTTCCTAATTTTATGGGTTTGGACATACTTCTTATTTAAAGTTCACTTTCCTAATCTGTAAAAGGGGAATACCCACTATTTGTAAAATGTAATTGATTTTGGAAAGATAAAGTAAAATCATATATATATATATATATATATATATATATATATATACACACACACACACACACACACACAAACACATATACATATATATGTATACACACACACACACACACACACACACACTGCTCATGAGAGAGACTGGTGCAGTGTAATTTTGGGGTGTATAGTATGCATCATCTCTATAATCAGCTTCAGAACTGACCTTTCTAAAATTAGTTAGGATGGAGATAGGGCTGCACTAAGTTAAGGCTCTGATCAAAATTTCAATTCATGATAAGGAAAAAACTGAAGTTGAAAATGGCTCAAAACAGCCAGCACCTGCCGCAGGCCCTGACTTTTGACGTTGCCCGGCAATCTCCTTTCACATAGAAATGCTGCAGCTCAAGGAATCTAACAGATACTTTGCTGACTAAAGACCTTCAGGGATCCCTCTCCCACCATCCTCTTCTCTGAGCATCTGGCCAATGTCTTATTTTTCTCCTGCTTCCTTTGTATACTTGCTGGGAGTGCTTTTGACTTCTGGGCTGATAAGCTGGAGTAGAGGAGAATTCCAATAGCATGTTGGAGCACGATGGAACTTCATTATCTCATCAACCCCTGCATTTTACCAACGAGGAAGCTGGTGTGGAGGAAATGCCTTTTCTTGAAGGCAGCTGGTTTTTGTTTTGTTTTGTTTTGTCTTATTTTGTTTTGGTCTTGGCTTCCTTCTTTTGGCCTTGGATGGTGGCCATGACCCTGAGTGTAGCTTCTTAGATGGACACAGGCAGTCCCCTGGCTCACTCCTGAGAGGGAGCTATGCTGGGTATAACCCAAGCCCGTTCTCCTATTTTTCCCCCCAGAATTAGCTCTGTGTTCTGCAAAGGCACAGAGCTTTTCATTTGCATTTGCCTTTCTTTCTACCCTTCTCCACTGAGATTTAGGCCCCTGCTGGCTCTTGCTTACTCCTCTGCCCTCCTCCAACTCTCTGGGAGGGTTGTCTTCCGGCCAGACTGCTGAGCTTCTAGAAAGCTCTAAGAGAAGGGAGAAGGCCCAGCATTTCCAGCTGGAGAGCAAGCAGAAGCCAAACTGGCTGGAGGCCTGACACGCTGAATTGATAATAATGCTGCATCTCTGAGCTGGCACAGCCAGGAGGATGCTGGCCAGATGACCCCAGAGCGGGAGGCAGCTGCAGCTGAGAGCTTCCATCTCTGAGGGAGACGGTGCACATAGCACCCATGAGAGGAAAAGCCTCATGCTGAGACTCACCTACATGCCTATATATATGTGTGTGTACATGTCTGTGCTACATATGAGCTCACAAGAATAAAATAGACAGGGACACTGAGGCCCAGGGGAAACAAGAAATATGCAGCTTGTCTTCATACAGGCTTCTGCTGCTCTATTTCAGGCCTTTATCCCACCAGCTAGTTGACAAGCTGAGCTACTTAAAATACCTGTCTCAAGCCTGTTGGCTTAGCCTGCCTCCAAGGATTGAACTAAATCCCTCCTTAGCTATGTTACTATGATAAGCAGCACATAGTTTTTAAGCCCATGAGGCCATCTGATCCCTCCATCAGTGCCTGCACACGTGGAAGGAGGGTGAAGAAGGCATGGAGAGCCCCAACTACCCCTGGAAAGACCAAGGGAGGAGGCAGGGGAATAAGCCCGTGCTGAACACGCTCACATTTTTAAGTCTATTTTGTTTTTTAATGCTGTCTGTTTTTGAGTATAAAAGTTAATATATATTCAAGGTATAAATGTTTAAACATATTAAAAGATAACAGAGAAGGAAAAATGTGACCTAGAATCTTATTACCCAGATATTAGGTTGAACTATCTAGTTGTTATGTTTGTAAGTCAAAATGGGTGAATATCAGCAATTTCATATGGTGTCATCTAATATATAGCTATATTTCCTTCTAGACATTTTCTAAATGTTTAAAAATATGTTTGAGGTGATGTTTGTACAAGTTTATGTCCAACATTTTTTTTCCCCATAAAAAGGAATGTAGTCACTCCTTCATGTATTTAAACTTTTTATTTCAACTTTTTAAAAATTTCTTTTTGTGTTACTGGCAATTGCACCCACTAAACTGTCTTTAATAATTACATAATATTCTGTCATTTGGGAGTATCAAGGGCATTTCCACAGTCTCTAGCTCTTTGTCCCATGGCCCAGGGAAAGAAAGAGCCTTGTTTCTGGCACTCTCCTGGCCAAGGGCAGGCTGGGATCAGCTCCCAGCAGAGCTGGGAGTGGGGAGCTCTGGTGACAGGCGCCTGGCCGGAAGGCAGCTGGCCCTTGTCTCTCCTCAGGACATGTGCTGAGTGCAGACAGAGGATGGGGAGTGGAAAAGTTTGCCCCTGAGGGGCTGGGCAGAGTGTGGAGAAGGGCATGCTCATTGCCAGGGACCAAAATAGGATTCTGGAGGCGAGTCAGACTCCAGCAAGAGCCTTCTCTTGCTCAGAATGGACTATGGTCAAGGCCCAGGTATTCAGCCAGGGACACATCTCCAGTCTTAGTGGTAACTGAGTTGAAGAAGCCGATTCTTCTCAAAGACTCTTTGCCTTGGGCATCTCCCACGATTGGCTTCAGGGTCCGCACAAACCCTTCTTGGAGTTCACTGGGCAAGATAGAGATGGTCACCCTTTACTGTGCCTCTCACAGGGTCTGCTGTTCAGATGGTTTCCTATGGAAATAGGGGGTAAAAGGGAGGGGAAAAAAAGTGAGGGTGAGAGAGGTGGTTAGGGACTCTTTGGTGCTGACACTGGTGATGACTCCATAAGAAAGTCATATTGCCTCTTTGAGCCTCAGCCTTCTCATAAATAAAATGGGATGAGCGGTACTTATCACATAAAAGTTATCATGAAATTTAAATGGGAAATTGTAGTTCTTGGTACATAGTAGTCACTCCATCACTTCTTTGTTTATTTATTTATTTTTGCTATGGGGTCTCACTATGTTGCCCAGGCTTATTCTGAGCTTAAGCAATTCTCCTGCCTCAACCTCCAGAGTAGCTGGAAGTATAGGCCCATCATTTAATAATGACATTTGATTTTTCTCCTAAATGCTCACCTCTCCTTTTAAACTCTGGGTGAGGGAAGGAAGTGTCTATCAATAATGTTAATGAAAATAGTTGGTACTTATCGGGCATTTACAATTCATTCTTTCATTCAACAAGTATTTAGTGAGGGTCTGCTATGTGCTAGATGCATTTCTAAGCAGCGGGACTACAAAAGGGAAGGAAAGCAATCATCATCCCCCTGACCTCATGGAGTAAACAAACTATAAACAAACAAACAAAAAACAGATGATAAATGCACAAATGTCAAGTGGAGATATGTACTATGAAGAATAATGTAGCAGGGCAAGGGAAGGGACAGTGACAGGGATGGGGAAGGGACAGGTGAGTAGTGGGTGCTGTTTATATAGGGCACATGTGCTGGCATTATTTGAGCATTAAGCTCCCAAAGGATAGTGTTTAATAAGGCGGATTTTGATTATGATGAGGATGCCTCCAAGCATCAGGAAGGGTGACAGCTCTCTTCTTTTGCAGATTGGATGCGAGAGCTGGGAAGTGGAGTGGGAAGCCGAGGCCCAGGGCAGGGCCTGTGGCTCCCCCATTGTGTTCTCCGGGTCCCACCTTTGTTGGCAGTGGAGGGGGAAGATGAATGCTGGGCAAGGATTTCCTACAAGTCAAGGCACAGGCATGGCGCACTCACTCAATCTCTTTGGAACTGAACTGTCAGTGAATCCATTCAGTTCTAAGACACCAGCCTCGTCTGTGTATGGCCTTTTATGAATGTGGTGGAGTCCGAGGAACCAGCAGGCTGCAGAGATGGCCACCAGAGCCCCTTCTCGATTGTGATGAAAGGAGGTTTAGGGAAAAGCAGAGGCCTGGGGTATGTGGAGGTCCAGTTGTCCCTACCCAGAAGGACCAGCAGGGTAGGGAAGTTCTATCTAAGACATATTTTTGCTTTGTAGAAGGAAGAATTTGTAGTCCTCTGGATTGTGTTCTTGAAGTTGAGCACAGGGCTTGGGATCATGCTTACTCAGAGAAAAGCAATTTTGTATGTATAGCATGGGAGAGCGGGGACATAGTTGTTTTGTAATCTGTGTTGTGTGTATGTATGTGTGTGTGCACATGCATGTGTATGCATAGGCACAAACTCAAAGAGCAAGGTACATGTGGCCTCCCTGGTCATATATTTTTCTTGGTGATCTTTGCCTACCATGAAGCCCATGGGATTCATAGCACTTGAAGAGATAGGCACAGTCCAGGGAAGGTGACTTGGGACTTGGGACTTCCTCAGTGAGGCTGGCTTCTCTCTTATGGATAGGGAATATGAAATCTGGGGAGACCCTACATCCCAGGTGTCTGTGCTGGAAGGCCTTGGAGATCACTTAACATCATCCCCCTGAGGAAAGGGCCTTTGTTTTGTTCACTATTTTAACTCCAGAGCCCACAGTTGTGCCTGTCATTTGGTACCTACTCCATCAGTATTTGTTGGATGAATGAATGATTCTAGTCCAAACCACACTCAATTTATAAAGAAAATCAGTGTAAGAAGTGGGTTAACAAAGCTAGCCCTGAAAACACAAATTTCTTTATCTTCTTTTGGTGTCCCCTCTTCCTGATCCTCAAAATCCCAGCATTTGCCAGTCAGGCTTTCAGGGTAAAGGAGATCAGATATAAAACTTTCCAGCTTGCATCTGACGCATACTCCACGCTAAATTGATGCAAATATCCCCTCCTTCTTGTTGCCTTTGGCACTCTTCTCAAGTTTCTCTTCAAGACAACATCGTGTTTCAAGGTTATTTTTTCCACCACTTTATACCCCTTTATAGCTACAACATCTATTTACTATTCAATTGTATGTTAGTAGGGACAGAAAGGAATTAAATCAAAAGATGTCCAATAGCTCTGTTTTTAAGAAATTTACCTTTCCAAGTGTATTAATGAAATCAATGGATCCCTGGAGGTAGGATTCCCACAGAGGGCATGATATGTTGGGATCTCAGGTCACAAGGGCTAATTTGATGAGGACCCCCCGACCCTGAGCCTCTGCCATCTCTCTCCCCAACAGTGGCGACTGAAATGCTGCAAGTGTGACTCCAGGCTGCCTCACAACTACAATAGTCACCGAGTGGAGAATGTGGTCTCTTCCTCTGGCCCCACGCGCTGGTGGCAGTCCCAGAACGGTGAGGATCTCCCGCCTATAGGGGCTCAAACTTGCGGGGGAGCTCCACAGGCTGGGGCTAGATGGAGGTGCTCAGGAACCCTTTGGGTTTCTAGGTATTTCTTATGGCAGTGGGGCACGGGAGGTTGACAAGCAGAACCTTCTATATATATATATTTGAGATCTATTGGGTGTTAGAGGTGAAAAGCTTTTTGGATGTTAAGGAAAGGTTATGAGGAGAGAGAACTGCCTTTATTTCACTCTATGGAGTTTCAATGGGTGGTGCATGGAAAGAATTGAGCTTCAGAATCAGTGTGGACAGACAAGTTGAAACCCACTAAGCTGTGAGAAGCATCAGGTGATGGCGGGGAGGAAATTTGGCCAAAATCAGACAGGATCTTGAATAGATCACCCAAGTACAAATGTACTGGTAATCTCCTCTCCCAGAGGTAAACCAGAGAATCAAGGTTGGAGTGTTTTGCACTTCCTAGAGCTAGTCTAGACCAGGACCTTATGCAGGCCTGGGAAGGTGGGAAGTCTCTGACCTAATGCTTTTACCATTTTTCCTTTCAGATGTGAGCCCTGTCTCTCTGCAGCTGGATTTGGACAGGAGACTGCAGCTTCATGATATCACAATGGATTTTAAGGTGTGCTTTCTGGAAACGGTGATGGATAATAGAGGCGGTCCTGCGCTCTGTGGGCTTAGGCCACTCCCAGGCTGGGAGTGATAGCACCAAATGCTGCGTGGCCCTCTCCCCAGGCCTGGAGACATTTACCACGAGCTTATATCAAGGTAGCAACAGAGGTTTGGCTCTTGAAAGGAGTTGTGTTGCTAGGCTCCCTGTCTTGTTTATGTCAAGATTATCTGTTCTCTTCCTCTCTGTATCCCCTATCCTTAACCCATCTGCTTAACTCAACTCTGCCAAGTACTGATTCTGGTGGGCCCAATTGCTTATTATCCACTGTGTATTCTGGTATACTCTGTTTAATAACTTTGCAGATGACTTTAAATTTAGCCAATAGCAAAGAACTATCCATGCGAAAGATGTCCCTTTAGGACGGCTCTCCTGATGGGCCTTCCACTCCTCCAGTGCTATTACTTTTCAAATTATTTTCAGATTCCTGGACTAATTTCTGAGATAATCCTTTTAGAGAGGACATTTCCTTCATTCTTCCCTTGCTTAGGGCCTCACTAAGTTACTGGGATTGGCCTCAAATTTACAATCTTCCTGCCTCAACCTCCCATGTCACTGGGATTACACGTGTGTACCACTGTGCCCGGTGGAATACATTCATTCATTTGTGACAGGTCATTTTTTTCTTTCCACAGAAGCTTTGATTTCATTATTTCTACAGAAATCATTAAATGTGAAAGGATCAAGTTTGGTTAATAAGATTAGATGATCAGGAAAAGCAATATGATTTTCAAGAGTTAAAAAGTGCTTGGAGTTAAAAAGTAATAGGACCTAATTTCTTACATGACTGAGAAAGTTGGCTCTAAGAGCCATGCCTTATGTAAAGGTCAAGAGTATTTTGAGAAAGGACCGCATTGTTTGAATGGATGCCCAGTCTCGAAAGGTGACAATTTTGAAGGGCAACTGTCACTTGGATGGACACTCTTAAATGGTCTCATTGCTTTATTATGCTTCACCCATTCATTTATTTGTCAGTTCTTGTCACACACGTATTGGACATTGATTACATGTTGGGTTTGAGGTCAGATGTTAGGGATAGAAAGATAAGTAAAGCTGAATCAACACTCTTCAAGCTGCTTTTACAATATGCAGGGAAGACCGAGACCTAGTAGTGACAGTGTAATGGGTGTTGGGACATTGGTAAGAATAGGCCTTGGTGAGCATGGGAGGGGGTATCCAGCTAGGTCTGCCTTGGTATGGGGTGGTGGTGGGGTTTTCAGAGAATGCATTCAGGGGAAGATTAAACTTCACAGATCAGTAATAACCAGGACAAAGGCGATGTTCATTCCAGGCCAAGAGAATAGCAAGCACCAAGGCCAGGAGGTGAGACAGGAAGGTATACAATTGGGGAGGGGGCCCGTGAATCCCTCCTGGGTTTGGAGGCTAAAAAGCATTTATGGAGGTAAGAGGACTGTATACTGATGAGTGGTGAATTTACAGATGTAAATGTGTAGGGGGCAGCAGACTAAAGATACATTCATCCAGAAAATGTATACGAAGCACCTACTGTGTGCTTAATGCTGGGGATACAGCTGTGAGCGAGATGGGCCATTTGGCCTACGCTCTAGTGTGCTGTTTCTGAACCAAGGGTGATTTGGCTGTCTACATTTCCCTAGGGGATATGTGGCAATTTCTGGAGACATGTTTGGTTGTCCCAACTGTGGATACAGTATTGACATCTTCTGGGTAGAGGTCAGGGATGTTGCTAACCATCCTACAATGCACAGGGCAGCCCCTCGAACTAAGGGTTATCCAACTCAAAATATTAACAGTGCAGAGGTTGAGAAATCCTGGTCTAAAGTAAGAAAATAAAAAATAGGAGACTGAAAAATAATTCATTGGAAATTGTGGTGGGTTTTCTGAAGGAGATGAGATGCTGGGATAGGAAATAATGGTGGGGTGGGGTGGGATGAGCATGGTGTGGGCAGAAGAATGCACCTCCTCGAGGAAGTGACATTTAAACTGAGAACAGAAGATGAGAGGGGATGCCCTGGGGGGAGGACCATTTTGAGCACAAAGAGAACAGGAGGACTGGCACCAAGGTGTTGAGGGAGTGAGGTTGGTGTGGTTAAACTCTTGTGGAGATGGAAGTGTCTGAGGAGGGTGAAGAGGCAGTCAGGGCCCAGGAACCCAGGGCCTCTTCTCTCACAGTCAGAAGATCGGATTTTAAAAAGAGTGGGTTGGAGGATTTTTAGCTAAGGAATGACACAGTCCATGTGTATGTTTTCAAAGAGAGAGCTCTTTCTGTATGGGGCAGGTGTGACTGAGTTAAGAGGTAGGAGCGAATGGATGAGGGGATATAAGATGGAGACTGTGGGGAAGGCTAAGTGGTGGTGGTGGTGGTGGGGGGGGGTGATAGGAAGTGGCACTGAAGTTGGAGAGGTGGACCTGATTTAGGTTCTGTTTTGGAGCTTTCTGAACTTTCAATATAAGAAGTGGCACAAGCTGGGAAGCCACCCAGAATGGAGGTAATCACCGAGGAGAGGGACAGGGACATATGTATATCATGCCTAGAGCTTGCATTTTATCTTTAGACCAATGCAGATTGGTAGTGGAGTGTCATGATCAAATAAATAAACTATACAGGAAGATCTCTCCGGTGAAGTGGGGGGAGTGGTTGGAGGTCCAGGACAGAGGCTGGACATGAGTTCCATGCTGTGGGCAATAATTCAGGGTCAGTATGACCATAGCCTGGACTATGGCCATAGATGACCATATCAGAGATGAGGAGAGGGTGGGTGCGGGGGGGAAGAAGGACAGAACCCAGGTTTACTAGGGATAAAAATGGTTGCCGTGGGAAATGCAGGTGTGGGAGAATTTTCTGGCATGGAAGACTGGTGGGGGAAGTGGGGTGACTGATCTAGGAGGGATCACACCTTCTGGAATACAGATTTTGTTTCTGTTTCTTTCCACAGTTTCCCTGGGCACAAACTTCTGTGGTCTATGGTTTGCCAGGAGGATTGGGTGGGGATGCCCCTGAGTCTGCTTGTTCCTACTGGGCCTCTTTCTATCACCCTCATTGGAGGAACCTGTTTCTGTGATTATGTTTCATGGGCACACCACCAGAGCCCCCCTTTCCTTTGTTTCTCAGGGTCCTCCTGTTTGTGTCTTTCCAGGGGCCTCTGCCAGCAGGCATGCTGATTGAGCGCTCCTCAGACTTTGGCAAGACCTGGCGGGTGTACCAGTACCTGGCTGCGGACTGTACCTCTGCCTTCCCCCGGGTCCGCCAGGGCCAGCCCCAGAGTTGGCAAGATGCCCGGTGCCAGCCCTTGCCCCAGAGACCTAATGGACACCTAAATGGGGGAAAGGTATGTAGAGAGACCCCTGAAAAAGTAAGCACAGCTGTACCCAAAGTCCCCTAGTTCACAAAGTCACAAGGAGTCTTAAGAAGAAGCGATAACACCAGTGGCCAGTTTCCCTTGCAGTCTCTCCTGATTTCCCCAATAATGATGCCCTGCAAGCATTGATTGGGATATTTCAGAAGCAGCTTGAGGCCCTCTTCCATAGCCTCTTCCCAGGCTACTCATTGGCACATCCCTATATGGAGAGGAGAAAATTACAAAAATTTATCTTCACTTTGGCAGGATTCAACACAAAAATGAAAATTTTTTGATTGAAATCATCCATTTGGTCCAGTCCTAGTCCTTGGAGGGAAATTCAGGTATAAAGAGTTCTAGGTTACTTGAATTTAAATCCTGAGCTGGGAATGAGAACCCGATTCTATAAACACCCAGAATGCTTCTCTACAAATCCTCCTAAATGTTGGCCAAACTTTTTGTAACTGAATTCCCCATTCCCTGGTGGAGGAGGCTGGTTTCTCTTCTCCTGTCTCTGGCTGGGATGGGGTGACTCCCAAGAGCTGCACCCAGGTGAACCAATGCCGAGTGATCCCTGCCTGCAGCTTGTATAGCTGCTTCCTTCGGGCGGGACAGCGCCTCCTTATTTACATCCTTATCCAAGTCTAGGTTCCCCATGCTCTCCAGACTCTAGATCAGAGCCAGGACTTTTTCCTGATTTGTGGAGGGTTGGCTTAAAAACTTCCTGGGATATGCAAGGAAGTCACGTCCACTGAGTGGTTTTGATTATAAATAATTAAAAAAAATTGAAGTTAGGATTGTCTAGAGTGCCATGGTTACTAAGTTCATGTAGTCTTGGGTTCTAGACCCCTTCATCCATCCTATGACGTTAGAAAATTAGAATCTGTTGAAACTCCATGTGTAGATCATGTATATCACAATAATTTTTGGCCCAAGAAAATCAGAAAATTCTTGAGATACCTTTATTTTTAACTGGAGAGGAGAAGTTGTACAAACGCACACACGTGCATGCGTGCACACACACACACACACACACACACTCACTTAGTGCCTAGCAGTTATCTTGCTCATCCAGAGCAGGTGGCGGGCTCATGAGGTGGTCTCTCTCATGTTCCAGAAAAGAAGAACCTCTGATTATAAGAAGGGTGGAGCACAGAATGGAAAGGAAGGGCTCTGAGCTGGGGCACGCTGTTATGCTTTGGTTCTTCCCTTTCTCCCCTCTGTATAGGTTCAACTTAACCTTATGGATTTAGCATCTGGGATTCCAGCAACTCAAAGTCAAAAAATTCAAGGTCAGTTTGGCTGCTCTTCCTGCTAGTGGGACTGTTAGTGGGGAATGAAACAAGTTGGAACCAAGGTCATGGAAATTTCCTGTTCTCTCCTATTTTTCTGACATAATTCTTGCCTGGCTTGCCTCTTAGGGTTATTGTGTGCAGGATGCTGTGAGAAGGTGGGGGGCTGGGTAGGGTGGTCCCTTGGATAATGTGAAGGCAGGACAGAGGGATGGGGCTATCAAAATACTTTTATAATCTATCCTGGCCTAGGAGACTATTTGCCTCTAACTTCCTTTCTTGGTTTTTACCTTTCCCAACCTCCCCCTCCTTGTTTCTGCCCCTCTCAGAGTTGGGAGACATCACAAACTTGAGAGTCAACTTCACCAGGCTGGCCCCAATGCCCCAGAGGGGTTTCTATCCCCCCAGCGCCTACTTTGCAGTGTCCCAGCTGCGTCTGCAGGGGAGCTGCTTCTGTCACGGCCACGCTGACCACTGTGCACCCAAGCCTGCAGCCCCTGAAAGTCCCTCCTCTGCTGTGCAGGTGACAGCCCAGGGTGGGGAGGGCCATGGGGAAAGGGCAGGACCGGGCAGACTAAGGGTGTTCTTGGGGCTCCTGTGACACAGAGAGGACACACAACTTAAGACTTGGGTATTTAGTATTTCAGTAATAATAAAAATTATTTTAAGGAACTGTCACTTCCGAAATTAGACTTTTGTGGTATTTATGCAGACCTGCTTTATAGCTTGAGATGGTTTTGATTTTTCTTATCAAAACCATATTATAAGTGTATATGTGGCTGCCCAGGGGGAGCTTAAGGCAAAGCTTCTTACCCGGGCTATGTACTGTATTTACAATGCGTAAATTGCCATTTACAACATTATTATCTAAAAATGTAAATATGAAAATATTGTAAATTATCATTTTATTGGGTACTTAGGAAAAACTTGCATGGACCTCCACCATCAGGTATTCTATTTTATTATTTGATTTAAAGGTCCAGGAGGTTGCAGGGTGCCGCCAGGGTAAAGGCTATCCAGTGTGAGAAACAGGGCAGGTGATTGAGTAATATTAGTATGGATGGGAAGTCTATCCCAGGCTTGCAAACGGGGTTCAGCAGGGCTGGGTATAGAAGCCCCAGTTTAACAAGCTTCCCAGGGTGTTATACTGTGAAACCAGGCCCAGGAGTGGAAGAGAGAGAGCCTTGGCTAAAGAAGCCCTTTTCTGGGGCATCGGTTTTTCTGTCAGCACATGGGGGCACAGTGTTTGTCCTGGTAGTAAAGGGACATGAAGAAATATGCAAATCAGCCCAGGGTGGGGAGGTGCAAATGGCATGGCATAGTTGCTTTGTTCTTTATTCCTGGACCAACTGCAGCCCCAAGTTGCAGAGGAGTCTAGCAGGGGCCAGCTCAGGGGACGGACCGGTGATCCCTTAAGGCCCATAAGACAAATGAAAGGAACTGAAGTGTGGTGAGAGGAGATCACTGCTTTTAAAAGGCACAGATGCCTGGGCCTGTCCCCTGAGATTTAAGCTGAACTGGGACTGGGCATTGGTGTTTCCCAAAACACTCCCCAGGTGATTGTGAAGTGCAGCCAGGGTTGGAATTTATGGAACTTGAGGGACCAGGGAGGTCTTAGGAAGGAGGTGCCATTCTAGCTGGAGTTACTGGGTGGGGATTTGCTGGGGAATACAGAAGAAGAGAATTCCAGATGGAAGGAAAAACATCAGAAATGGCCAAGAGATGGGGGCAAGCAGGGTACAGGGAGTGATTCAAAGCTCAGCTTGCTGTGCTGTCGGCAGGGAGCAGGGGATGAGAATGGAGCAAACGTGGTACGGGTCCTCCAATGCCAAGCTGAGGGTGTTGGGTTTAATTTGGGAGGCAATTAACACACAACAACTATTCTATTTTTATACCTTAATGAGCCTAGTAACGATTTATCGTAAGAGTCCCATTAGCCAAACAACTTAGTCATGAATTGCTGGAATATAAATATCCAGAGAGCCCACCACCCTTCTAGAATCACAGTTTACCCACAAGGGTGTCTGATCACCTTCTAGGTGCAGCCTTGGACTGGGCATCCTGGAGTGTCCAAGGGAAAAGAATGAGCTTGTAAAATCCTTGCTAGAGGAACAGTGAGGGTACATTCACATGTGTGTGCTCTCACACACAGAATAACAGTAGGAAGGACACTGTAACTGTCACAAGAGCTGGGCAAGGGCTGGTGGGTGCATTCAGGAAGAGCATCCTGAGGGCCTGAGGTCTGGGCAGGACCAGAGGGGTGGGCAGGAAGGTCTCATAGAAGAGGGCAGCTCCATCCCTGGGGCTCTCCTTTGTTAATTATTCTTGATGACCCAAGGCTGCCTTTCCCAGGTCCATGATGTCTGTGTCTGCCAGCACAACACTGCTGGCCCCAACTGTGAACGCTGTGCCCCCTTCTATAACAACTGGCCCTGGAGACCTGCAGAGACCCAAAACCCCCATGAATGTCAAAGTAAGAACCTGGGGTCACCCCACTTCCCTTTAATGACTGAGTTGGTTGCTGACCCTGCTGCAACTCACTGACCTTGCCTGGGACAGAGCGAGAATCTGTTTTTTATTTTTGAAATCTAAACCAAATTGGAGTCTTGCAATTTAAGCTGTCCTGGCTGTGTGGGGGTGGAGAGAGGATTGGGTGGGAACTTCTACTGTCTCTGCCTTGTTTTCAGCCAGCCCTGGAGGGGTCAGGGCTTGGTTTCTGCTGATGACACATGGCTCTCACAGTGTCCCCAGAGCCTTCTTCCTCTGGCCCCTCCAGTTGCTTTATCCTGGGTCAAACATACCTGGTTCCCTATTGTCAGTTTTTCTACATCAAATGGTCCCTTGGAGTCAGAGTCTTTGCTCACATAGCCCCAGGAAGGCAGTGACCCTGCAGGAGATTCATGGTGGCCAGAGGGCTGAGGATAGGCCATTCAAAGGGCTCTCTCTTTGCTCCAGCAAGGCCACTGTTCTTGACTTCACCCCTGCCCACCATACACTTGGGAATCAGGAGGCCTGAGTCCTCATTTTACTTAGCTTTCTTCCTGGTTGTGTATCCCTAAGTATATTACACAAGGCTCCTTGACCTCATCTCCCCATTTCCCTGCCCTGATGGTCTTGTAGAGTTGCTAGAGATTCTAAGGAGCTGCCTTGGCTCATGCTTGGTGGATGGCAATGGTGCTGGTCAGATATCAATTTGGGGATCCCCTTTTTTTCAGGGTGTGATTGCAATGGGCATTCAGAGACATGTCACTTCGACCCATCTGTATTTGCTGCCAGCCAAGGGGCACATGGAGGTGTGTGTGACAATTGCCGGGACCACACTGAGGGCAAGAACTGTGAGCGGTGTCAGCTGCACTATTTCCGGAACCGGCGACCAGGCGCCCCTATTCAAGAGACCTGTATTCGTGAGTAGGGGCCCCAGGGACCCAGAGTGTCATTCATCCATTACTCCCCACTTTCTCTAGTTACAAAAGGACACATGTCCCTGGGGATATAAAGGCCATTGGGGAGCACAAAGACTTGGTCATAAATCAGGACTTGTGGTGGTTCTTTTAACTTAGCTGTGTACTATTAAACAAATCATTTAACCTCAGTGGACCATCAATCAATGAGCCAATCAGTACATAGCCTTACTTTGGGCATAGAAGAGAAAAAAATAAATGTAAGCTATGGCTCCTGTGGTCTGGTAATATAAAGCATACACACAAAAGAGGAATGAAATCTCTTTGCCCATGATGTTGCCTTTACCATGTGGCAATGTGGTTTGATACTTGTTTTTCCATTTACTCAATATCGATAACTCTTCCAAGATCCTGTCTTATTTTCTCTGGTCCTAACACAATTGACTAACAAATAATCGATGCTCAAGGAATGCTTGTTGAATGAACGCATGAATGTAAGGGGCTGGAACAGTCAGAGGCGGCTAACATGCCCACAAGGGCTCAAGCTGCACACAGGAGAGAGCAAACTAGACTGAGGCAGGTGGGTGGAGGCGGTTTTAATCAGCCAAGACTTTGGCAATGAAGGAGTACTTTGTTTTGAAAAGCATAATAGAGGCCAAGGAGTCTGGTAGGGGAAAGCTGGGTCACTTCCTGTTGATATTATTTGTTTATGGAAAGACTGAGACACACTTGAGTTTGACTCTTGTGTTCAGCGTTCACTTGCAATGTGACAATGTGACCTTTAGTAAGTTCTTTAGCATCTCAGAGCCTCAGCTTCCTCATCAGTACAGTGGGGATTAGAATCCTCACATTTCAGGGTTATCATGAGTATTATGAGACAACATTGGAGAGTGCCTGGTTCAGTGCTTGGTACATAGTAGTTGTTTGGTAAATCATGAAAACCAAAATACTGGTATAGTGTTTAACATCCTCAACTGTCTTTCTACCTAATTGATATTTACTCTTTTATTACTCATAAGAAGCTAGGAGGGATGTATTATTTTCCCATTATACAGATGAAGAAACAGAGGTGCAAAGGGGTATAAAGTACTTGATTGAGGTTGTAAGATTAACAAATAACCGATGGTGGAACAAAGATTTGAACCAGGCAGTGTGGCTCCTAGAATCTGCTTTGAGCTCTCAAAATTTCTTTATTATTGCCACGGCTGCTTTTGTCTCTCAGCTTGTGAGTGTGATCCAGATGGGGCAGTGCCAGGGGCTCCCTGTGACCCAGTAACCGGGCAATGTGTGTGCAAAGAACATGTGCAGGGAGAGCGCTGTGACCTTTGCAAGCCAGGCTTCACAGGACTCACCTACACCAACCCACAGGGCTGCCACCGTGAGTAGGGGACCTGGCCCAGTGTGGTGTGGGGTGGGCTGCATGGGCCCCCAGTCCAAATCTTGCGCTGCTGTCTTCAGAGGAAATCCCACTCAAGGGCAGACAGTGGGGTTGGGCTGGTAGGTCAGATTTCTTCTTTCCCAGCACAAGTGCTGTGCTACTAGCCACCAGCAGGTGGCAGCACAGGCCCTGGGTTGGAAGGTAGGACTGAGTCAGCCAGAGCAAAGGTGGGCCTGCCGGCCGCCAAGCTGCCAGGTGGCTGGGAAGGCACAGTGGTCGTGAGTCAGCCATGTTATCCACAGGGGACCGCCCTGCCCAGTGCTTTTTCCTGGCTGGCCTCCTCCCTGCATGTGTGTCTTCTGGAGCTGAATTTTTTTCGTGGTGTCTGCTTGAGCTCAGCCCGCCCTCCTGCAGGTTGTGACTGCAGCATCCTGGGGTCCCAGCGGGACATGCCCTGTGATGAGGAGAGTGGGCGCTGCCTGTGTCTGCCCAACGTGGTGGGTCCCAAATGTGACCAGTGCGCTCCCTACCACTGGAAACTGGCCAGTGGCCGGGGCTGCGAGCCATGTGCCTGTGACCCGCACAACTCCCTCAGCCCCCAGTGCAACCAGGTATGAGGTGGGATGGCCCCAGGGGCTCCTCACAGGAGAGGGGGGTCTGCCCACCAACATCTCTGTCTTAACTTCATGCTACCCTTGTGGGAACTTTGAAAGTCAGGCTGGGATGCTTCTATCCCTGTTCCTCTTGGGGAAGGCCACCAGATGTCCCTCCCTCTGTGGCTCTCAGCCTTGGGCAATGCCATATTTGCCACACCTTCTGCAGAGCAACTTTGGGCTTTGACTTTTGTGCTTGTCTCTCGGGGCGGGGGGGGGGGGGGA